>NW_026057585.1:8772561-9072561 GCF_023721935.1 Panthera uncia
GAAAATATAGGAGAATTAAACAGTGAGTTCTGAAGCTAGGTCATTAAAAGCATACAGCTTTTTCCTTACTCTTTGGATCTCTTGTTCCAGATGAAAACAACTGCCATTGTAGCAGTCCTGTAAAGAGGCCCATGTAGAGAAGAACTGAGGCCTTCTGCCAACATCCAGCACCAACTTGCCAGTCATGTGAATGAGCCACTTTGGAGGTGGATTCTCTAGCATGATCAGGTTTTCAGATGACTGCAGTTTTGGCTGACATATTACTGCAGCCTTTTTAGAGGCACTGAGCCAAAACTACTTGCCAAGTCATTCCCAAATTCCTGACTCAAAGAAACTGAACGATAATGTATTGTTATTGTTGTTTTAAGCTATTAAGTTTGAGGGTAATTTGTTATGCAGCAATAGATAACTACTACACTTGACTTTTTCCCCCTAGTATTCCTCTTTTGCTTTAGCTTTATAATAACCAATAAACTTTGTTATTCATTTAGGTAATTTCACTCTCCTCCACATATACCTTGTTTATCTTCAAGATGAGATCTTCAGTGATGTTGACTTTTTGCTCTTACACATTTAGAGTCATGTAAAAGTTCATTTAAAAAACTTGTCAGGGGTGCCTATGTGGTTTTGTTGGTTGAGCGTCTGACCCTTCTTGATTTTGGCTCAGATTGTGATCTCACGGTTCATGGGATCAAGCCCTGTGAGGGGCTGCATGCTGACTGCACGAAGCCTGCTTGGGGTTTATTCTGCTTCTCTCTGTACCCTCCCCCACATGTCCCCCACATGTGTACATGTGCTCTCTCTCAAAAATAAATATACACACAAAAAATTTTTCAGCATTCTGGTTGGAAGTGCTCTCAATATACAGATCTTTCTTGATCTATGATGAGATTATGTCCCAGTAAACCTGTTGTAAATTGAAAACATCCTAAGTTGAAAATGCATTCGTAACACCTAACTTACATTACAACTTAGCCTAGCCTGTCTTAATTAAACATGCTCTGAACTCTTACCGTAGTCTTGAGTTGGGCAAAATTGTCTAACACAAAACCTAATTTATAATAAAATATTGAATGTATCATGTAATTTATTAAAACTGTGCTGAAAGTGAAAAATCAGAATAGTTATATGGGTACAGAATGATTTTAAGTGTATTGTTGTTTTCCCTCATAATCATGTGGCTCATAGGGGGTTGTGGCTCGCTGCTGTTCCCATCATCATGAATTAGTGTGTACTGCATATCACCTGCTTGGGAAAAGATCAAAAGTCAGAATTCGAAGTATGGTTTTTTTCCTGAATACATATCACTTTCACACCATCGTAAAGCCGTAAAATTGGAAGTCGAACTGTTTTAAGTCAGAGACCATCTGTATAAATTAATTAGGGAAAAAATTGCTATCTTTATATTATGGTATCTGCCCATTCATAAACCCTGTATGCCTTTCCATTAGCTATAATCTTCAGTGTTTTTGAAAATTATATAGGTTTTTAGGGCATCTGGGTGGCTCAGTCGGTTAAGCATCTGACTTTTGATTTTGGCACAGGTCATGATTGTATGGTTCATGAGATTGAGCCCCGTGCTGGGCTCTGTGCTGACAGTGTAGAGCCTGCTTGGGATCCTCTTTTCCTCCCCCCAGCCCCAAACATTTAAAAAAAACAATTATATAGGTTTTTTTCCCCCCGAAGATGTTTTACACATCTTATTCCTATGTACTTTATAAACTTTATTCCTATATGCTTCATAACCTTTATTCTTATATACTTTATACATATATTTAGTTTATCTTAAATTACATTTAGGTGTTGGCTTTGTTTTGTTTTTATTTTACCATTTATTTATTTATTTATTTATTACCTTTTATTTTTAAAATACCAAAAATATTCTGATTTCATATTTGATAATTCCATTCTGTGAAATTCTTGAGGTATTATTTTTACTATTCTTCCTACTCTTTTTTTAAGAAATTGATTTATTTTTTAAAGTTTATTTTGAGAGAGAGCAAGGGTGAGTGGGGGAGGGAGGGAGAGAGAGAGAGAGAGAGAGAGAGAGAGAGAGAGAGAGAGAGAATCTCAAGCAGGCTCCACGCTGTGAGTGCAAGGCCGATGTGGGGCTCAGTCCCACAAACCATGAGATCATGACCTGAGCTGAAACCAAGAGTTCCATACTCAACTGACTGCACCACCCAGGTACCTCACTTCTTCCTACTCTTTTTTTTTAACTTGTCTTATTTTTTATTTTTTTAAATTTACATCCAAATTAGCAACAGTGATTTCAGGAGTAGATTCCTTAGTGCCCCTTACCCATTTAGCCCATCCCCCCTCCCACAACCCCTCCAGGAACCCTCAGTTTGTTCTCCATATTTATGAGTCTCTTCTGTTTTGTCCCCTTCCCTGTTTTTGTATTATTTTTGTTTCCCTTCCCTTATGTTCATCTGTTTTGTCTCTTAAAGTCCTCATATGAGTGAAGTCATAAGATTTTTGCCTTTCTCTGACTAATTTCACTTAGCATAATACTCTCCAGTTCCATCCGCGTAGTTGCAAATGGCAAGATTTCACTCTTTGATTGCCAGGTGATACTCCATTGTATATATATACCACATCTTCTTTATCCATTCATCCATCGATGGACATCTGGGCTCTTTCCATACTTTGGCTATTGTCGATAGCGCTGCTATAAACATGGGGGTGCGTGTGTCCCTTCGAAACAGCACACCCGTGTCCCTTGGATAAATACTTAGTAGTGCAATTGCTGGGTCGTAGGGTAGTTCTATTTTTAGTTTTTTGAGGAACCTCTGTACTGTTTTCCAGAGTGGCTGCACCAGCTTGCATTCCCATTCCTACTCTTGATCATAGTAGGTAGTGTCTTCCAGTGTTTTATAGTTTGGGATTGTGAGCATGTTCATCAGGGCTTTGTTTATGAAAGTTTCCAGACCTGGTTTGTCGGAACAAACCTCCAAAGAGTATTTTGCCTATGCTTCTGTGAGGTGCCACCAATGCAAAATCACTGAAGTTAATTATTTTTTATATTAAAAAAAATTTTTTTTGTAATATTTACTTTTGAGAGAGAGCATGAATGGAGGAGGGGCAGAGAGAGAAATGGAGACAGAATCTGAGGCAGGCTCCAGGCTCTGAGCTGTTGGCACAGAGCCCAATGTAGGGCTCGAACCCACGAACCGTGAGATCATGACCTGAGCTGGAGTCAGATGCTTAACTGACTGAGCCACCCAGGTGCCCCTCAAAGTGTTTGAAGTAATCTCTATACCCAACATAGGGCTTGAACTTATGACCCCAAGATCAAGAGTTGCATGCTCCACTGACTGAGCCACCCTCTGAAACCTCTTATTTCTTTTTAATTTAAATTAAATTTTTTAAAAAGTTTGTTTAGTTTTTGAGAGAGAGGGGGGGAGAGTGTGAGCAGGGGAGGGGCAGACAGAGATCGGGGGAGAGAGAATCCCAAGCAGGCTCCGTACTGGCAGTGTAGAGCCTGACACCAGGCTCCAACTCACGGACCATGATTTGTGTGACCTGAACAGAAAGCAGTAGTCAGACTCTTAATCAGCTGAGCAATCCAGGCACCCCTGGAACCTTTACTATCCCTTTGTCCTTGTTCTTAAATACAGTGATGTGCCTCTCTTGATTTTTTTTCATTTTCATTGTTTTTAAAAGCTTACTGTACTTTTTCTATTATTTTTGTAATCTTTATAGTAACAATTTTCCTTTTCATCTCTCCCTATTTTTGTAACGGTTACTGTTTGGATGTTAGTACTCGTGGGGTCACACTCTCTCCTATGTTTTTCCTTAGGTTTTCCCTTTGCTTATTCAACTGAAGTTCTGAAAGACCTCCTTAACTTTATTTTCTAACTTTTTTCCTTTATATCTTGATCTTTTTCTCTTGGAGACTTCTTCAAGCAGTGGCTAATCCTTGATTCTCTTCCTGTTTGAGTGAGACAATACAATTTTTTTTTTTAAGATTTTATTTTTAAGTAATCTGTATACCCAGCATGGGGCTTGAACTGAACACTTTGAGGTCAAGAGTCACATGCTCTACTGACGGAGCCAGTCAGGCAATACAATTCCTTTTTTTTTTTTTTTTTAAATGTTTTATTTACTTTTGAGAGAGAGAGTATGAGTGAGGGAGGGGCAGAGAGAGGGGGGACAGAGGGTCTGCAGTGGGCTCTGCACTGACTGATAGCAGTGAGCCCGAGGTAGGGCTCGAATTCATGAACTGTGAGATCATGACCTGAGCCAAAGTCGGATGCTCAATTGACTGACCCACCTAGACACCCCCAGTCAATACAATTCTGATTGAGGGTTCTGTGCACGTTAATTGTTGGACTTCACTTTAGACAGACTAAAGTTTGACATAGTTGGCAAACTGTGGCCCATGGGCCAAATCTAGCCTGCTGCCTAGTTTTATGACTCATGAGCAAAGAATGATTTTTACATTATCAAATGGTTGGAAAAAATCAAAAGATTATTTTGTGACATGTGAAAACTTTCACATAAGAAATTCAAATTTGTGTTTATAAATAAAATTTTTGGAACATAGCAGTGCCCATTTGTTTATGTATTGTCTGTGACTGCTTTCATGCTACAGTGGCAGATGACTAGTATGACAAAGACTATGTGGACTTACTGCTTTGTGCTTCTTTTTGGTGTACTACAAATTGCGGTGATGCAGCTACAGCTTGCTAGGCATATGTGTGGCTATCGCACGACATTTATAAAAATATTTTAATTACCAGTGTGTACCTATCATTTCAAAGAAGAGAAAAGTAGATTTCAGTTGTCACACCTTTAAGATAGTAGAGTGTGGGTTAATTCAAGTTGGATGGCGAAGTCTTTATTGTGTATTTTTACTCTGGCTCAACTAAAGGAGTACATATGTGGACAATAGCACACCAAGCACTGGTCATGATATCCCCAACTCGCAGGGAAAGGAAAGGATGGAGAAATCAGAGAATTTAAAATGGAATATCTCATCATAGAATTTCTTTAAAATAAAAAAAAAAAATGAAACCAACGTAAGTTTGTGAATGGTTTATTCATTAACCAGGCAAGGAAACCTGTTTACTGATGGCAAGTTAATTAGGTCCTCCCAGTTAGGCAGAATGTTAACACCCAAAAAGTTTTGTAATTCTTTAGACCTATATTACAAAAAACTTTACTGAGTTTACCTTATGAAAGTAATACTAAGTTTACTAAATTTCTTTATTATTATATTTTGAATTTCTTGAATAAAAATTGTGGAAATTTGTTTTCTTTTGTTACCATAGTATTTATATAGTATGTCAGATGTTGTGTCTTTGCAAAGCTTTACTATGCCTTCTGATGTCACGTCCCATGTTTAGATTTGGTGAGAAGTATTAGGCATTGCTTATGAATCGGGTTTGAAGGAGTGTGGTATGTACATCTTGACCTGTTGCCCACAATGGGTTTGGAAGAATGAGAATTCCAGGGGTGCCTGGGTGGCTCAGTCGGTTGAGCGTCCAACTTCGGCTCAGGTCATGATCTCGCGGTCTGTGAGTTCAAGCCCTGCATCGGGCTCTGGGCTGACAGCTCAGAGCCTGGAGCCTGCTTCATATTCTGGGTCTCCCTCTCTCTCTCTCTGCCCTTTCCCGCTCATGCTGTCTCTCTCTGTCTCTCAAAAATAAATAAACACTAAAAAAATTAAAAAAAAATGAGAATTCCATATTTCTTTTTCTAACATCACAAATAACTGCCAGAATAAGAATTTTGGAACAGTTTGACCTGTTATCCGACTAGGGTTTATTGATAGAATGCTAATATCCAAATTATACGCTGATTTCTTTTCCAGTCACTGGGGAATAACTTAAAAACTAATCTTCACATAGTAAATACTTTTGCAAAAAACTGATGTCACTCAAAAGATCTATACCAGTTTTTCATCAGGAATAGAGCAGACATGAGAGTAGGGCACTTAGAATCACGTAACTGTATTAGTTTGTTGATGAACCTGAAGTGAGTCTGAAGAATTGACAGTAATGATTAGGAGAGCGTTTCAGCTATCCTCTTAAAATATGAAATACTGCTCTCTGGTGAGAATCACCTTGTGTTGTGAGGTATATAATAAAATAGATATGTGAAATGAACCTTGGTAGCAGGGAGAATTAGATGTGAACAAGTTTATTTGAATCTGACTAGACTTCATGTTCCTTATCTATAAAAGAATGTCAGCTTCAAGTTAAAACTTTTTCATGTTATCTTATTTACTCATAAAAATTCTCTCAGGTAATACCCTCAATTTTTTGAAAAAAACAAAAACAAAAAAAACAAATGAGGTCACTGAGGCAGAAATATAAGATTTACGTAAATGCATACTTTCCCATGTGGAGAAAAATAGCATAGGCTTAGACAGATGATTTTAGGGGCCAGGTAGATAATTAGTATAAGACATGTAATATCAAAGCTTGCTAGCCTAAAAACAGTAAAATTTGAATTTAAAACATACTCCATCCTGGCCAAATACTACCAGACAGGCAGTCAGTCTTCTGCCTTTGTCCTAACTTAGAATCTGATTGGTCATTTCTATTTGAGGTGGATATAATTAATATACAATTAGTTTGACTTTATAATTTTAAAAGCTAAAGTCTTAGGTAAAAGTTTTGCCTTTAGGGTATTTCAGTAAGCTATGTTGTAATATTTTAATAAGAATCAAGTATCATTAGAATGATCAATATTGTTTTTACCATCTTCTTAGATAAGAAATGCGAGAGAATTTTCAAATTATGAATTGTGTGGTCACGTTTGCTAAGTTTATTGAAATGCTGAATAAATGGTGGCTTGCAACTTCACAAAAGCCTGTTTAATTTGTGATATAGGTACCTTCAGCATTTTAATAATTCTGTACCAAACTTACATAATATACTTCTGAAATTTACCTACCTCTTCTTTCCACAAACACTCAAGGTTTCCAAACACCCAAACCTTCCCAAACATTCAAGGTTTTACATGTTAAAGATGGAGTTGGATGACTGGAGCTCATAGCACGTTACACATGAGCTCTTCACAGGTCTGCTGCCAAATTTTTTTTTTTTTTAATGTTTTATTTTATTTTTGAGATAGAGACAGAGTGTGAGCAGGGGACGGGCAGAGAGAGAGGGAGACACAGAATCCGAAGCAGGCTCCAGACTGTCAACACAGAGCTCAATGTGGGGCTCGAACTCACAGACCGTGAGATCATTACTTGAGCTGAAGTTGGACCCCCAACTGACTGAGCCACCCAGACGCCCCTCTACTGCCAGATTTTGAACTGTGTGAAATTTATTTTTGTTACATTTGCACATTTGATGCCTGTTAGATGTATTGTTGATTCCAGCGGGTCATTTAATGTAGTGTGAAACTTGGCGCAACATGCTTAGACTGCTTATCCTTGCAGGAGCTTGGGATGAAGTCAGTTTGATGCCAGAGAAAATTCTCCGAAGATCTTGTCTTTTCAGTAGAGAGCATGGCCAAGGTAGTAAACAGATTTACTCATACAGAGTAGTTCTCTGATAGGAGACCGATGTAATTTTAACGATATATGTAATTTTAATTTTATTATTTTTTAAAGTTTATTTATTTTGAGAGAGAGACAGCACAAGTTGGGGAGGGGCAGAGTGAGGGAGAGAGAGAATCCCAAGCAGGCTCCACACTATCCGTGCAGAGCCCAACATGGGGCTTGAACCCACAAACCGTGAGATCATGACCGGAACTGAAGTTGGATGCTTAACCGACTGAGCCACCGGTCGCCCCCCGATGTATGTATCTTTTAAAGTAACTATTTTATGGAAATATACATAAACTAAAGGTATAAAACTCTATATAGTTTAGGTAATACACATAAAGTAAACCCACTTGTATAAATCCAGCAGCCAGAATGAGAAATAGTACATTGCTAGCACCCTATAAGCCCTCTGTGTCCCCTTCCAGTCACTACCTATGGTCCTGCCTTTTTTTTTTTTTTTTTTAAAGATTTTATTTTTAATCTCCACACCCAACATGGGGTTCAAACTCACAACCCTGAGATCAGGAGTCCCATGGTCTGTCGACTGAACCAGCTGTGCGCCCCCGATGCTACCTTTTAACACCAGATTAATTTTGCCTGTTTTAAAACTTTAAGTGGTACTAGCAGTATGTACCAGTTTTTAACTGTTTTTGCTCAACATTATGAGATTATTCATGTTGCTTGTGAATGTACTTTATTCAGTTATCTTCACAGCATTTGTTGTATGAATATGCTAAAAATTTTCTTACCCACCCAAGTGTCGATGGACGTTTGAGTTATGTATTTTTTTTAATTAAGTCATAGTTGATACAATATGTTATAGATTCTTATTATGAACGTGTTCATGAAGCTCTGCCTCTGTCTCTTGGTGAATATATGGACACATTTCTCTTGATTATATATCTTACAGTGGACAACATAGGTTGCACATAAGTGTAGCTTTACTAGATAATTGCCAAACGGTTTTCTGAAGTGATTTTATCAATTTATACTTTTACTAGCACTGTTCTGAGATTTTTAATTGCTATATATCCTTACTGATGCCTGGTATTATCTGTTTTTGACATTTTAGCCATTCTGATGGTATAACGTTGTAGTTTAATTTGCATTTCCCTGTTGATTAGTAAAATTGAGCATCTTTTTGTATGTTTATTGTCCTTGGGATATCTTTTATTGTGATTTGTCTGTTGAAGTTGTTACCTGTGTTTTGTCCTGTGGGTTGTCTTTTTCCCAGTGCTTTTGTAGAATTCTTTTTTTTTTTAATTTTTTTAAATGTTTATTTAGTTTTGAGAGAGAGAGAGACAGACAAAGACACACAGACAGACAGTGTATGAGCAGGCAAGGGGTAGAGATAGAGGGAGACACAGAATCCGAAGCAGGCTCCAGGCTCCGAGCTGTCAGCACAGTGCCTGACTTGGGGCTCGAACTCACGAACCACAGGATCATGCCTTGAGCTGAAGTCGGACACTTAACCAACTGAACCACCCAGGTGTCCCCGTAGAATTCACTATATATTCTAAGCATGAGTCCTTTGTCAGATATACATCCTATTCTGTGGCTTGCCAAATAATTGTATTTTTAAAACCTGAATTTATTTTGGTGTTTGATTAAGTAGTACTTTCACATGGCTCACAAGTTAAAGCGTACAAAATTTAATAGTGAAAAGTCTCCCTCCCACTCCTTGTCCTCATTCAATGCCTATCTCCTTCAACATATAACATATGTTAATAGTTTATTTCTTTTTCCAGTATATCCAAATGATTTTTGACAAAGGTGCCAAATCCATTCAGTGGGGGAAGGAAGAATATTTCAACAAACGATGTTGGGACAATGGGATTTCCACATGCAAAAGAGCAAAGGTGGATCCCTACCACACAATAAATAAAAACATTAACTGCAAATTGATTAAAAACCTAAATATAAAAGCTAAACCCACAAAACTCTTAAAAGAAAACATGAGTAAATTTTCATGATTTTGGATTTGGCAGATTTTTAGATCTGATACTTAAAGTATGAGCAACAAAAGAAAAAATTGGTAAACTGTACTGCATCCAGAATTAAAATTTTGTACATCAAAGGACATTTTCAGGAAGGTGAAGAAACAACTTATAAATGGCATAAAGTATTTGTTGGTCATATATCAGATAAGAGTTTAGTACCTAGAATCTAAAAAGAATGCTTACAGGGGCGCCTGGGTGGCTTAGTCTGTTGGGTGGCTCAGGTCATGATCTTGTGGTGAGTTGGAGCCCTGCATCGGGCTCTGTGCTGACAGCTTGGAGCCTGGAACTTGCTTCGAATTCTGTGTCTCCCTCTCTCTCTGCCCCTCCTGACTAGCACTCTGTCTCTCTCTGTCTTTCAAAAATGAATAGATGTTAAAAAATTTTTTTGGGGCGCCTGGGTGGCTCAGTCGGTTAAGCGGCCGACTTCGGCTCAGGTCATGATCTCACGGCCCATGAGTTCGAGCCCCGCGTCGGGCTCTGTGCTAACAGCTCAGAGCCTGGAGCCTGTTTCAGATTCTGTGTCTCCCTCTCTCTGACCCTCCCCCGTTCATGCTATGTCTCTCTCTGTCTTAAAAATAAACGTTAAAAAAAAAATTTTTTTTATAAAGAATGCTTACAACCTAATAATAAAGGCAAAGTCCAATAGTGACCCAAAGATCTGAATAGTTTCTCCAAAGAAGCTGTACATGTGGCCAATAAGCAGATGAAAAGATGTTCAAGGTCATTTGTTGTTAGAGATGTGAATCAAAACTACAAAATACGACTTCACATCTACCGAGATGTAGGCTCTAATAAAAAAACCAGAAAGTGTTGGCAAGGATTTGGAAAAATTAGAACCCTTGTATATTGTTGGTATGAATGTAAAATGTCACTCACTGTGAAAAACATTTTGGTGGTGATGGTTGCACAACATTGTGAATGCAATTAGTGCTACAGAACTGGATACATGAACATGGTTAAAATGGCGAATTCTGTGTTTATATATTTTACCACAGCTGAGGGTAGAACAAGGTGATGCTCTGTCCTTTCGGCTTTCATAATGGAAACTAATATCCTTCTGGTGTTCTGTTTTATGCTGTTTTTCTCATTTTAGTGCTTTTTTGTTGGTGATTTCACTTAAAAAAATTTTTTTTTAGTGTTTATTTTTGAGAGAGAGAGTGAGCACAAGCGGGGGAGGGACAGAGAGAGAGGGAAATACAGAATCCGAAGCAGGCTCCAGGCTCCGAGCTGTCAGCACAGAGCCTGATGGGGGCTTGAACTCACAAACCACGTGATCATGACCTGAGCCGAAGTCAGATGCTCAACCAACTGTATCACCCGGGCGCCCCTGGTGGTTTCACTGTTTAAAATGACCCCCAAGCATAAAGCTGAAGTGCTCTAGTTTTCCTAAATACAAGAGGCTATGTGTGCTTTATGGAGAAAATACATCTTAGATAAGCCTCACTTAGGCATTTATAGTGTGATTGGAGTTACACTGCTGTTAGCTTGAATTCAGTGTTAATGAACCAAGAATATATATTAAAGTGTGTTTAAACAGAAATACACATAAGACAAGCTTATATGTTAATTGGCTGATGAAAATCTTGTGACCAGAGGCTTGTAGGAACCTAACCCTGTATGTCCCCTAGTGATAATTCAGTATCTGGTAATTCATTTTTTGTAGCGACTTGATAGAACATAACTACTGTGAATAATGAGACCTGATCCTATGCAAATATGAATAAAAAATTTTGTGTAAGTGGCAAGATTTAATTTTTCATTTTATTTTTTTATTAAAAAAATTTTTTTTAACATTTATTTATTTTTGAGACAGAGAGAGACAGCATGAACAGGGGAGGGGCAGAGAGACAGGGAGACACAGAATCCGAAACAGGCTCCAGGCTCTGAGCGGTCAGCACAGAGCCCGACGCGGGGCTCGAACTCACGGACCGTGAGATCATGACCTGAGCCGAAGTCAGCCGCTTAACCGACTGAGCCACCCAGGCGCCCCTAATTTTTCATTTTAAAGTGTATCTTGGAGATACTATTTTGTTTTTTGTTCTGAAATCTGTTTGATCTGATATTAATATAACCTCTCTTTAAAAAATATATAAGGGCTTTATTGAGATATAATTCACACATTTGAAATGTAGCTCTTTTCAGTATATTCACAGAGCTTTGCAACCACAGTCAATTTTAGAGAACATTTTTATTGCCCCCCAAAGAAATGTACCCATTAGTGGTCATTTTGTATTTACCCACAGTATCATCTCCCAGACACCCACTGATCTACTTTCTGTCTCTACAGATTTGCTTAGTCTGGGCATTTTATATACGTGGGATCATAGAAGGAATATATGGTCTCTTGTGGCTGGCTTCTTTCATTTAGCAAAAAGTTTGTGAAATTCATACATGGCTGTAATATATGTCAGTACATTTCTTCTTAGGCTGAATAGTATTCCATTATTTATGACTGTAACACATTTTGTTTACCTATTCATCAGTTGATGGATATTTGAATTTTTTCTTTTGACTCATGAATAATGCTGTTACAAACATTTTTTTTTTTTACAACTTTTTACTGAACATATGTTTTCATCTGTGTGTGTGTGTGTGTGTGTGTGTGTGTGTGTGTATACACATACATACATACACATATCTAAGAGTAGAATTTCTGGGTTGTATTCTAGCTATATTTAATATTTTGAGGAACTGCCATGCTGTTTCCAACATGGCTACACCATTTTACGTTCCCATCAGCAATGTGTATGAGGGTTCCAGTTTATCCATAGTCTTGACAACAGTTATTATGTCTTATTTTTTAATTTGAGTATAGTTGACACACAGTGTTACATTAGTTTGAGGTGTATTACCTAGTGATTCAACAAGTTTATAGGTTATGCTGTGCTCATCAAAAGTGTAGCTGCCATCTGTCATCATACAATGCTATTACAATGCCATTGACTATTCCCTGTTCTGTACCTTTTATTCTCAAGGTTTATTCATTCTATAATGTGATTTATTCCCGTGATTTACTGATTCCATAATGGGAAAGCTGTATCTTTTGCTTCCCTTCACACATTTTGCCTATCTCTCCATCCTCCTCCCTTTTGGCAACCATCACTTTGTTCTCTGTAGGTTTGATTCTGCTTTTTTGTTTGTTCATTTTTTAGATTTCACATAGAAGTGTAATCATGATATTGGTTTTTCTCTGCCTGACTTACTTCAATTAGCATAATGCCCTCTAGGTCCATTCATATTGTAAATGGCAAGATCTTATCCTTTCTTATGGGTGAGTAATATTTCATTGTATGTATGTATGTATGTATGTGTGTGTGTGTATGTGCCTGTATATACACACATGTGTACATATATACACATGTATATATGTGCCATATAATACACACATATATACACACACACATATGTACCATGTCTTCTTTATCTATTCATCTATCAATGGATGGACACTTGGGTTGCTTCCATATTTTGACTGTTAAAAATAACACTGCAGTAAACATAGTGGCACATGTATCTTTTCAAATTAGTGTTTTTATTTTCTTTGGGTAAATACCTAATAGTGGAATTATTGGATCATATGATATGTCAATTTTTTAATTTTTTGAGGAACCTTATACTGTTTTCCATAGTGGCTGTACTAGTATTAATGTCCTTTTTAATTAGTCATCCTGGTGTTTTGTATTTTCCTGATAGCTAGTGATTTTGAACATTTTTTCATGTGTGTACTGTATTTGTATATTGTCTTTGAAGAAATGTTTGAAGAAAGGACTTTTATTATTTATTTGGCTTACTTGACATTATTCTCAGTTTTTGTAGGCTCTGGATAGTAGACCCTTACTTCTGATTTGCATGTATCTTCTACTTGTAGGTTATTTTTCAGGTTTTTGGTGGTATCATTTGCTACAGAAACTTTTTTTTTAAATTTTATATTTTTAAAATGTGTATGTATTTTGAGAGTATGCACGCATGAGTGGGGGAGGGGCAGAGAAAGAAAAATTCCCATGCGGGCCCCATGCTGCCAGCAGAGAGCCCAGCGCCGGGCTTGATCCCATGAACTACGAGATCATGACATGAGCCAAAAGCAAGAGTTGGAGGCTTAACCGACTGAGTCACCCAGGGGCCCCACACTTAACTTTTATTGTTGAAAAAATAAATAACATTCTGCTGTTTTACCCATTATTATTATTTTTTTTTTTAGATTAAAAAAAAATTTTTTTTTTTTAACGTCTATTTATTTTTGAGACAGAGAGAGACAGAGCATGAACAGGGGAGGGGCAGAGAGAGAGGGAGACACAGAATCTGAAGCAGGCTCCAGGCTCTGAGCCATCAGCCCGGAGCCCGACGCGGGGCTCGAACTCACGGACCGTGAGATCGTGACCTGAGCTGAAGTCGGACGCTTAACCGACTGAGCCACGCAGGCGCCCGTTTTACCCATTACTAAGTGCACTACTCATTGGCATTAATTACATTCATAGTGTTGGCAGCACAAAAGTTTTTGTGCTGAAGCTCAATTTTGATGAAGTCCAGTGTATTTATTCTTTTGTGCTCTTGTGTTTGATGCCATATCTAGAAACAACACTGCCTAACCCTGGATCATGAAGATGTACTCTTAGGCTTTCTTTTAAGAGCTTTACAGTTTGAGCGTTTAGATTTGGAGCACAACATAGTTGATTTGTGTATGTAAAATTTGTGCAGGAAGGAAGGATCCAGCTTCTTTTTTCTTTTTTTCTTTTTTGCACACGGATATCCATTGTCCCAGCACCGTTTATTGAAGATTGTTCTTTATCCATTCAATTGTCTTAGCAACCTAAGTGCTAAAATAAGTTGACTGTAAAAGTGAGTTTTTATTTCTGGACTCTCAATTCTATTCCATTGATTTCTCTCTCTATATATATCCTTCTGCCTATAGCATTGTTTATTGTAGCTTTGGAGTAAGGGTTGTGTGTGTGTGTGTGTGTGTTTTGTTTTTTGGTTTTTTTTTGTTGGTGGTTTTTTTGGTAGCATTTTGAAATTAATAAGTCCCCCATCTTTGTTCTTTTTCAAGATTGTTTTAGCTCTTCTAGGTCCCTTGAGTTTTCATATAAATTTTAGCATCAATTTGGCAATTTCTATAAAAAAGCCAGCCAGGAATTTGATAGAGATTATATTGAATTTGTAGGCCAATTTTGGGGAGTAAAGCCATGTTAACAATATTAAAGTCTTCTAATCCATGAACATAGGGTATTTTTACATTTATTTAGGTTGCCTTTTAAAAATTTTTTAAGTTCATTTATTCTGAGTGATAGCTACCATGAACTGGGGAGAGGCAGAGAGAGAGAGAGACAGAGACAGAGAGAGAGAGAGGAAGAGAGAGCATCCTAAGTGGGTTCCACGTTCACAACTTGGAGCCCAGTGCAGGGCTTGAACCCATGAACCTTAAGATCATGACCTGAGCTGAAGTCAGGAGTCAGTCACTTAACTGAATGAGCCACCCAGGAGCCCCTTTAGGTTGTCTTTAATGTCTTTTTTTTTTTTTTTTTTTAAATGTTCACTTATTTTTGAGAGAGAGAGAGAAAGAGAGTGCCATCAGGGGAAGGGCAGAGAGAGAGGGGCATACAGAATCAGAAGCAGGCTTCAGGCTCTGAGCTGTCAGCATAGAGCCCGACATGGAGCCTGAACTCATGAAGATCATGACCTGAGCTAAAATCTGACGCTTAAGCCTGAGCCACCCAGGTGATCCTGGGTCATCGTCTTTTAATAGTGTTTCAAAAATGTTTTGTGGTCTTTTTTCAAAATTTATTATTTAATTTTTTTAAAGTGTTTATTTTAATTCCAGTTAATATGTAGTGTTACAGTAGTTTCAGGTCTTCAGTGTAGTGATTCAAAAGTCCATATATGGGGGTGCCTGGGTGGCTTAGTCGGTTAAGTGTCTGACTTGCTTCGTCGGTTAAGTGTCTGTGCTGATAGCTCAGAGCTTGGAGCCTGCTTCAGATTTTGTGTCTCCCACTCTGTCCTTCTCTCTCTCTCAGAAATAGACATAAAAAAAAAAAAGAAAAGTCCATATATCACCCAGTGCCCATCATGACAAGTGGATTCCTTAATCCCTATCACCTATTTAACCCATCCCTCCCCCCCCCCCCTTCTCTGATAACCATAAGTTTGTTCTCTCAAGTTAAGAGTCTTCTGGGGCTCCTAGTTGGCTCAGTCAGTAGAACATGTGACTCTTGATCCCAGGGTTATGAGTTTGAGCCCCATGTTGTGTGTGAAGCCTACCTAAAACAAACACTTAAAAAAAAGCTTGTTTCTTGGTTTGTCTCTGTGGTTTTTAGAATTATGGGTTTTGACACTTAAAAATTTATTTCTAAATACAGTATTCTGTTTGTTTTCTAATGCTATTGTCAGTTACATTGTTTTCTTTCCCTTTTTTTGATTTTTCTTTACTTAAAATCCATTATTCATTCAATGCACAAAAATATAATTGAGTTTTGTACATTGATCTTTCATTCTCCAACAGATTCTGGGGATTAGGAGATAAATCTTGTTGGAGGGCCTTTATTCTGCCTAGTATAATTAATATAGCCACTCTAGCTTTCTTATGTTTGCTGTTTGCATAATACGTCTTTTCCTGTCCTTCTGCTTTGAACTTATTTATATATTTGATTTTTTTTTTTCCATGTAGGCTTCATGCCCAGGATGGTGCTTGAACTCATGACCCTGAGATCGAGTTGCCATCCTCTACTGACTAAGCCAGGTGCTCTGATTTTTTTTTCTTTTCTTTTTTTAGTAATCTCTACAGCCATAGGGACCCCTCTATATTTAAATTTAAAATGTGTCTTTTGTAGACCCTTGTAGTTGGGTTGTACTATGTTGTCCTTTTGCTTTTTTTTTTTAATTTATTTTTGAGACAGAGAGAGACAGAGCATGAGCAGTGGAGGGGGAGAGAGAGAGAGAGGGAGACACAGAATCCTAAACAGGCTCCTGGCTCTGAGCTGGCAGCACAGAGCCCGATGTAGGGCTCAAATTCACGAGCTGTGAGAAAATGACCTGAGCCGAAGTTGGACGCTGAAACCGACTGAGCCACCCAGGTGCCCCGCTTTTGTGGTTTTTTAAATTGAGCCTTGTAATCTCTGTGTCTTAGTTGGGTTATTTAATCCATTCACATTTAATGTTACTGTTCGTACAGTTGGGATTTGTACCTGACATTTTGCGTTTTTTTTCTATATGTCTTATATCCTTTGTTTTTCCATTTCTGTGTTCTTTTGTGAAACTGATCTTCCCCACCCCCAGGGCTAACAGTTGTTGTGTTATTGTATGTATAGTGACTTGACTGGATCAATTTAGTTAAATAAAGTCTTTTCTACTGCAGTGTGATGCCTCTGATGTTTCGTGTCAGAGGGCATAATCTTGGGCATATCTATCTATCTATCTATCTATCTATCAATCAGTCAATCATGATTTTAGGAGAGCTCTTTGTAACAATTTCCTTGATCTCTGTTAAACTGTCTGCCTCTGTTAGTATATCAAACTGTTAGGCTCTACTAATTGGGATCTGGTTCCTCTGTTTTTGACAGTGGCTTGGGATATAACTTTTTTCACAGTTAGTTGTAATTAAATTCAGACTGCTTTCTGAGGTAGTTTTTGAGGTTAGTTTTTGAGATTTTGTTATGACCCCAGGAGCACTTCGTTTTAGGTTCCTTGGGTCTCTCATAAACTAGCTGGCCTGTGGTTTAGGTTGTTCTCATAGGGGCACCTGGGTGTCTCAGTCGGTTAAGGTCCAACTTTGGCTCAGGTCATGATCTCACGGTTGATGAGTTCAAGCCCTCCATCGGGCTCCATGCTGACAGCTCAGAGCCTGGAGCCTGCTTCAGATTCTGTGTCTCCCTCCCTCTCTCTCTCTCTCTCTCTCTCTCTCTCTCTCTCTCTGCCCCTCCCCTGGTTGCACTCTGTCTCTCTCAAAGATAAACAAACATTAAAAAAATGTTTTTTAGATTGTTGTTCTCATAGAGATATTACCTTCCTCTTAATTGCCACCAAAATTTCCTCTGTTTTTAAGAGTGCCTTTAGGTTTGAACTTTTGTACACTCTTCTCGAATAAAGTCATTCCTGTTGGGAAGAACATGAGGGCTGTCTTATTATAGCCTGTCTTTCCTGTTGGGCAAATTCTCTGAGCCCCATTGCTCTGGAACTGTAGGTAGGGCCAGTGGCTCACTTCTAGGGGTGAAATCCCTACTATATGAACAGGGTGCTGGTGGTTCTATCCTTTTGCTTTCAATGTACTTAACGTGTTTTTATTTGAAGTGAGTTTCTTTTAAGCAGTATGTTGTTGGATCATGTTTTTATTTCATCCATTCTGCCAGTCTTTGTCTTTAATTCATGTATTTAAACTGTTCAAGGAATGCCTGGGTGACTCAGTCAGTTAAACACCCAACTTTAGTTCAGGTCATGATCTCATGGTTCATGGGTTTGAGCCCCGCATCGGGCTCTGTGCTGACAGCTCGGAGTCTGGAGCCTGCTTCGGATTCTGTGTCTCCCTCTCACTCTGTCCCTCCCCTGCTCATGCTCTGTCTCTCTCTCTCTCCCTCTCTCTCTCTCTCTCTCTCTCTCTCTTTCTCAAAAATGAATACACGTTAAAAAAATAAATAAATAAACTTCACATTTAAGTTAATTACTGATACATCAGGTTCTAAATCTGCCCTTATTATTTTATTTTTCTTTCTTGTTTGAGTCCTGTTTTTCTTTTCTTGCCTTCATAGGATTACTTAAATATTTTTTGAAGATTTTATCTTTAATTATGATGCTTTTGTATAGTTTTTTTTTTTTTAATAGTTCTGTAAAGTGCTTGAATAGTTTCTTAGTGGTGGTTTTAGATAGTATAATACTCACTTGTAATTTATATGCTATATATATTGGCAAATTACCATTTGGAGTTAAATTTATTTAGATCCTTTTACCCTTTTTAGTTTTGTAATATGTTTGTCTTTTTCTTTTTGAATGTTTTTATTTATTTTTGAAGGAGAGAGAGACAGAGCGTGAGCAGGGGAGGTACAGAGAGAAAGGGAGACACAGAATCTGAAGCAGGCTCCAGGTTCTGAACTGTCAGCACAGAGCCTGATGCAGGGCTCAAACCCATGAACCACAAGATCATGACCTGAACTGAAGTCAGACACTTAACCGACTGAGCCACCTAGGTACCCCAAATATGATTATCTTTTAAATATTTCCTCTATAGCACTATCAGATAGTGTTAATACTTTTTATATCAGCTATCACATAAGATTTATGACACCCGTGAAACGAAGTATTATGTTTACCCTCATTCTTAGCCATAATAATGTTCTTTCTTTTATGAAGATCAGAGTTTTTTCTGTTAACATTTCTTTTTCTGTTTAGCAAACTTCCTTTAGCTGTATATTAGGCATAGGTTTGCTAGTGACAAATTTTTGTAGGTTTTCCTTCATTGAGAATGTTTTTCATTTGCCTTCATTCCTGAAGGATATCTTTTAATGCATGTAGGGTTTGTGGTTAAGAGTTCTTTTCTTTCAGCTTTTGAAAAATATTATGCCATTTCTTTCTGGCCTCCATGGTTTTCTTGGGATATCCTCTGTCATGAATCAGTGTTCCCCTGTTATGCAGTCATTAGCTGCTTTTCAACATTTTTGTTTTTGGCTTTCAGAACTTAACCATGAGTCCTAGTGTGGATTTCTCTGGGTTTATCTTGCTTGGGATTTTTAAGGTTTTTGAATCTGTAGGTTTGTTTATGTCCTTTTGGCAAATCTGAGACATTTTGAACCATTACTTGTTGAAATGCTTTTAAAGTTCCACTCACCAAGATGAGAATGATATGAATGTTCACTGTTTTCTTAGTTTCATAAGTCCTTGAGACTGTTGATTTTTCCTATCTGTTTTGAGTAAATTCTGTTGATATGGTCTGAAGTTCAGTGATTCCATTCTCTGTTGTGTTCACTTTAGTATTCAGGCCATGTATCAAGTTCTTAATTTTTGTTATTTTTTATTTCTGTACTTCTATTTGGATTACTTATTTATTAATTTGTAGGCTTCATGCCCAACATGGGGCTTGAACTCACAACCCTGATGATCAAGAGTCACATGCTCTTCTACTAAGACAGCTAGGTGTCCTTCCATTGGCTTTTTAAAATAAGTTCTATTCTTTGATCTGTTTTTTTGTTTCAGGAGAATCTGTAATTGCTTTGTGAAGCATTTTTATATTGATTTCTTGAAATTCTTTTTCAGTTCTAGGATATGATTCTTTTTTTTTTTTAATTTTTTTTTTAACGTTTATTTATTTTTGAGACAGAGACAGAGCATGAACGGGGGAGGGTCAGAGAGAGAGAGAGAGAGGGAGACACAGTATCCGAAACAGGCTCCAGGCTCTGAGCCGTCAGCACAGAGCCTGACGCGGGGCTCGAACTCATGAACCGTGAGATCATGACCTGAGCAGAAGTCGGACGCTTAACCGACTGAGCCACCCAGGCGCCCCGATCTGATTCTTCTTAATGTGAGCATATATCAATTGTCTTTGTCATTTAAGTTATAATTTTTCTGGTTTTTGACTTGATGGTGATTTTAGGGTGTGTTATAGATATGTTGGACATTGTATTTTGATTCTCAAGACCCTATAGTATCTGTTTTAGCAACCAGTCTTGTTGGAGACATGATGGCTGAAGGTGTGTATATGTTCAGCTTCTCGCTGGACCCTGCTGAAATCATCCCAGGCACAAATGTAGTGCTGACTCTTACTGCGTTGTTGTACATGGCTGAGATGGAATTTCAGTTCCCTCTAGGTTCTTCCCAATGAAAGTGAGATACCAACTCATAAAACTTTTTGCCTTGTAAGATCAATTCGATCGATCCCCTCTGATACCAGGGAAGGAGGAAGCATAAGAATGACTAAGACCACCTTTTTTGCAGGGTAGGGTTGGAATCTCAGTTCCCCCCTGGGACCTTCGTTAGCATACCGAAAACTGGAGTAATGGCTTGCCATACCTCCCTCAAGCCTGTTTCATCCAGTTATTGCCTAATAGGGGTAGATGTTCAGCTTTCTATTACTATCCATTGACACAGAGGGACAGATTTTTTTTTTTAATAGTTTAAGAAATAATGTCAGTTTCTTTTTTTTGTAAAGATTTTATTTTTTTATTTTTAAATGTTTTTATTTATTTTTGAGAGAGAGGAATGCGCGCGAGTGAGCAAGCAAGGGAGGGGCAGAGAGAGACGGAGACACACAATCTAAAACAGGCTCCAGCACAGGCCTGTTAGCACAGAGCCTGATGTGAGGCTTGAACCCATGAGTTGTGAGATTGTGACCTGAACTGATGTCAGACGCTTAACCAACTGAACTACGCAGGCACCCCTTTTAAAGATTTTATTTTAAGTAATCTCTTCACCCAATGTGGGACTGGAATTCACAACTCTGAGATCAAGAGTACTATGTTGAGTTAGCCAGATGCCCCAAGAAATACTGTCAGTTTCAGTTAGAGTCTTCTCTATTTAAGATCAGGGGAGGGGAGGGGCACCTGGGTAGCTCAGTTGGTTGGGCGTCAGTCTTCGGCTGAGGTCATGATCTCGTGGTTCACGAGTTTGAGCCCCGCGTCGGGCTCTGTACTGACAGCTCAGAGCCTGGGGTCTGCTTTGTGGATTCTGTCTCTCTCTCTCTGCCCCTGCCCAGGTCATACTCTGTCTCTCTCTCTCAAAAATAAATAAATAAACATTAAAAAAAATTAAAAAAAAAAAGATCAAGGGAGTGGAGATGTTAAGAATTTTTTCCCTTTTTTTCAGCTTTATTGAAGTATAGTTGGCAAAATTGTAAGATATTTGAAGTGTACATCATGATTATTTGATAGACATATACATTGTGAAAGGATTCCTTCAACCTATTAAATTACCACATTTATCACCTCACATACATGTTTTTTAAAGTAGGCTTCACATCCTACATGGGGCTTGAACTCTTTTTTAATCCACTTCTTTTTTACTTCAAGTTTTTATTTAAGTTCCAGTTATTTAACATATAGTGTAATATTAGTTTCCAGAGTAGAATTTAGTGATTCATCGCTTACATACAGCACCCAGTACTCAACACAGCAAGTGCCCTCCTTAATACCCATCACCCATTTAACCAATCCCCCTGTCCTCCTCCCCTCCAGGAACCCCCAGTTCGTCTCTATAGTTAAGAATCTGTTTTATGGTTTGCCCCTCTCTTTTGTTCTCTGTGTTTATCAGTTTTGTTTCTTAAATTCCACCACCTATGAGTGAAATCAAATGGTATTTGTCTCTGACTTATTTTGCTTAGCATAATACACTCTAGCTCTAGCCACGTCCTTGCAAATGACAAGATTTCATTCTTTTTTATGGCTGAGTAATATTCCATTGTGTGTGTGTGTGTGTGTGTGTGTGTGTGTGTGCGTGCGCGTGTGTGTGTGTGTACACACACACACACACGCGCACGCACACACACACACCACAACTTCATTATCCATTTGTCAGTCGACGAACATTTGGGTTCTTTCCATAACTGAACTATTGTTGATAATGCTGCTATAACATTGGGGTTCATGTGTCCCTTTGAATCAGCATTTTTGTATACTTTGGGTAAATACCTAGTAGTGTGATTGCTGGATTGTAAGGTAGTTCTATTTTTAACTTCTTGAGGAATCTTCATACTGTTTTCTAGAGTGTCTTCACCAGTTTGCATTCCCAGGGGCTTGGACTCTTGACCCTGAGATTGAGTCATGAGATCTACCCACTGAATCAGCTAGATGCCTCTCATATATTTAAGTTCAACTCTCTTAGCAAATTTCAAATATAATAATGTTATAATTTCTGAATCACCATGTTGTACACTAGATTGTCAGACATTTATCAACATTGATCGAAGTAGAGATATTGAGGATTTCTTTAGGTCCTAACATTTTACAGTTTATAGGTGAGAAATTATGGAATCATGAGTCATTGAACTCATGCTTTCAACTGCTATTCTGTGCAAGAAAGTATTAAATGATTTTTAGTCTAAGGAAAATGAGGTTGGAGTTTGGGAGACTTTAAACAATACTTAAAGATGGAAGGGACGATCTGTATAATTTATTTTTGCAAATGAAAACATTTATGGGTCATAAAGTCTTTGGGACAAGGTTATTTATGATGTTATTGACCAGTTCAGCTTTTATAATTATTTTGAAAAAGTAGAACATGGACATGGTTAGAGTTTCAAACAGTATAAATGGTTATATAAAGACAACTCATTTAAACCTTCAAATCTCTAAAATATGAAATGCTGTATATATAATTTTTCTTAAAAAAATTAAAACAACATATTGACTGGCAAGCTGTTAAGAGTACATGAACTTTGATCAAGCCATTGGTTTATTTATTTAATGTTTATTTTTGAGAACATGCATGTGTGCGGGCGGGGGAAGACCAGAGAGAGAGGGGGACAAAGGATCCCAAGCAGGTTCCATGCTGACAGCAGAGAGCTTGATGTGGGGCTCAAGCTCACAAACTGAGATCTTGACCTGAGCCAAAGTTAGATGGTCAGCCAACGGAGCCACCGAGGTGCCCCAGGCCGTTAGTTTAAAATAAGCAATTATCCTTATGCAGTCTCACTTAACTAGTTATGTTTAACAGAATTGCTTCTTTAACATGTTTTCTTAAGTGATCCAGATGCATTTTGAATTCACCATGTCTAAAATAGAACTCCTCTCAAGAGATTGCAAATCTCATAAGTACTATATGCTTGAGTAATTACTCTAATTTCCTAAACCAGAAATTTGGGAATGATCCTTGTCTCCTCTTTTAATACATCTATTCTCTCCATTCTGTAATTTTCTGGTGATATTTTGTCTCTGATACCTTTGTCTCTTACGTCTTTGTAGCAGGTAATACTGGCTTTTTTTTTTTTTGGTAACGTTTATTATTTTCAGAGAGAGACAGAGTGCAAGTGGGGGAGGGCCAGAGCGAGAGGGAGACACAGAATCCAAGGCAGGCTCCAGGCTCTGAGCAGTCAGCACAGAGCCTGACACGGGGCTTGAACCCACGAACTGTGAGATCATGACCTGAGCTGAAGTCGGGCGCTTACCTGACTGAGCCACCCAGGCGCCCCAATACTAGCTTCTTTAAATGAGTTGCAAAGTGTTCTGTTTCCTAAAGGCTTTTGTTTTTTTTTTTTGCTGTAGTTTGTATTTCTTCTTGAGAAAATTCACCGTTGAAACCAACTGGGCCTGAACTTTATTTTGCAAAAGATTGATAGTTACTAATCTAATTTCTTTACTTGGTATTAGTATATTTAGTTTCTCTGTTTCTTCTTAAGTCAGTTTTGGTAATTTCTATTTGTGTAGCTCATTTAAGCAGTGCATCTTGTTAGCATAAGCACATTTATAATATTCCCTTATTTTTGATTTCTGTAGACTGCCTTGTTAAGTCCTCTGTTTTGCTCTTGAACTCTTGATTTTAGTAATCCTAGTTCTTTTTTTCTCTCTAAATCAATCTCTTTCATTCTTCTTCCCTCATCCACTTTCCCTTCCTTACCTGCACCTTCTCCTCCATCCACCTAATTGTTTATCAGTTTTGTTGGTCTTTCCAAAGAACCGTTTTTGTGTTTCATCCTCCCTCCCTCCATTGATATCTACTCTGATCTTTATTTCATGCTACTTCGTTTCGTTTTGGTTTGCTCTTCGTTTTCTAGCTTATTAAAGGGATTTTCAGATTATTGGTTTTAGATGTGTGTCTATATATGTGTGTGTGTTTTCTTTCTAGTGTAAGTCTTCAAAGGTATACATTTCTAAGCCTGTGCTATTATTAACTGTTGTAGCTAAGACCCATATGTAATTTTATTAATATTAAAGTTAAATAAAATTGAAATTTTGAGTTCCTCAGTCACTGTTATCACATTTCAAGTGTTTAGTAATCTCATATGTCCAGCGGCTACCACATTGGACAGTGCAGGTATGGAACATTTTTATCATGGCAGAAAGTTCTGTTGGACTCTAAGCCCTGCTTTAGCTGCATCCTATGAATTTACATATATTAGTTTTAATTTCTAATTCAGTTCAAATCTTTCTTTCTTTTTCTTTCTTTCTTTCTGTCTGTCTGTCTTTCTGTCTGTCTTTAGGTAACTTAATAGTTTAAACATTCTCTATACCCAATGTAGGGCTCAAACTCATGGCCATGAGATCAAGAGTCTCATGATATTTTCTAACTGAACCAGCCAGGCGCCCCCTCACTTCAGTATTTCCTAATTGCTTTTGTGATTTCTCCTTTTACTCATGGGTTATTTAGAAATTTGTTTTTAAATTTCCACATATTTGGGGGCTTTCCAGATTTTTTTCTGTTTTTACTTCGTAATTAAATTTAATGATGGTAGGAGAACATACTGTGTATGATTTGAAGCCTTTTCAGGTTACTGAGATTTGTTGGTAAACTATTTCTTTAAAAAGCCAAATAATATATATTTTAAGCTTTGCAGACTATATAAAGTCTCTTTTGTGGCTCCCACCTTCCTTCCCCCATACAGTTTGAAATATGTATTTGGTCTTTGTCTTTGGTTCCTGACACAGAGTGATTGAGGTGATGGTATCTTGTTTTTCATAACAAGCCATTTTCAACCACACCTGACGTTATGCTAGGGGGATGACTCTTAGTAGGCCTCTAGATGGCTTCAGGATAGGGGCTTGGTAAGAGAAACTGGCCTTGTGATTAGAGGGTGGGCTGAAAGTTCCTGGACCTCTGGGCAGTGGAGAGGGGCTAGAGATTGAGTTATGTCACTAATGTCCAATGTGTGCCTGTGCAATGGAACATCTGTAAAAACCCCTAAACAATGGTGTTTGGAGTGCTTTGGGTTGGTGAAGACATGTTGAAAGCATGTTGAAGCAGGTGTTGGAACTAGGGTTCCTGGAAAAGATACGGAAGCTCTGTGCTTCCCCATACCTTGCCCTGTGTAACTCTCCCATTTGAGTGTTCCTGAGTTCTGTCCTTTATTTTTTATTTTTTTTAAGATTTTATTTATTTATTTTAAGTAATCTCTATACCAAATATGGGACTTGAACTTAAAACCCTGAAATCAGGGGCACCTGGGTGGCTCAGTTGGTCGAGCATTCGACTTCAGCTTGGGTCATAATCTCGCGGTTTGTGAGTTCGGGCCCTGCGTCGGGCTCTGTGCTGCGTGCTCAGAGCCTGCAGCCTGCTTCAAATTCTGTGTCTCCCTCTCTCTCTGCCCCTCCCCTGCTCATACTCTGCCTCTCTCTGTCTCTCAAAAATAAATAAATGTTAAAAAAACAAACAAACCTGAAATCAAGAGTCATATGCTGTACTGACTGACTGAGCCAAACAGGTGCCCACCCTGAGTTCTGTCCTTTATAATAAATTGGTAATAGTAAGTAAAAACTTTTCCTGAGTTCTGGGAGTCATTCTCATGAGTAATTCAACCTGAAAGAGGGAGTTTGGAAACCTGAATTTATCAGCAGTTGGCCATAAGTACCGATGATAACCTAGGACTTGTGATGACATCTGGGGGCAGTCTTGTGACACTGAGTCCTTAATTTTTGGAGTCTAATGCTAACTCTGCAAGGTTGAATTGTAGGACATCCAGTCAGTATTAGTTTTCTAATATTGGAAATGATACCAGGTATTTGGTGTCAGGAGGAAAAAAACCTCTCACAACTCTTTAAAAATGCAAACCAATTCTTACCTTGAAGACCATACAGAAACAGATTGGGCTTGATCTATCCCATGGATCTTGGTGTGCCCATCTCTGGACTAATAAATGTTCTGTCCTTGAGGTTGTTCCATTCGTGTGTGAATAGAATGTATATTGTACCGTTTTTTATGGAGTGCTCTGTATATGCCAGTTACATCATGTTGGTTAGTTACTAATATTATCAATTCTTGAGCGATGAGTACTGATGAGAATATTGATGACAGAGATGAGTATTGAAATCTCCGAGTGAAGTTGTTGAATTGTCCATCCATTCATTCATTCTATTACCTGTTGCTTTGTGCATTTGTTAGGTGCATATGCATTCATAATTGTTACATATTCCTGATATACTGACACTTTAGCATATAAAAATTTTACCTTTGTGTCTAATGATATTACTCATCTGAGTCTTTTTTCCTGATGTTAACATAGCCATTTTATCTCTCTTAAGATTACTATTTTCCAGGTCTTTTTCCCTCCTTTCACTTTAACCTATTTATTATGTCTTTGAATCTACGAATGTTGGATTTAAATAGCAAATAGTTGGATTTTTTATTTTATCCAGTCTGGCACTCTCTGCTTGGAGTGCTTAGCTCATTTATATTTAATGTAAGTAATGATATGATTGGATTTAAGTTGGCCATTTTGCTGTTTTCTTATATCAGTTTTTTTTTTACTTTACTACATACTTTGTGTTCACTAGTAAATTTTTAAAAATGTTTATTTATTTTGAGAGAGAGAGAGTGGGGGTAGGGGCAGAGAGAAAGAGGGCAGAAAGAATCCCAAGCAGGCTTTGCACTGTCTGCCTGGAGCCTGACCATGACCTGAGCCAAGATCAGGAGTTGCACACTTGGGCGCCTGGGTGGCTCAGTTGGTTAAAGCATCGGACTTCAATTCAAGGCATGATCTCATGGTTTGTGAGTTCAAGTCCCGCTTCGGGTGAACATGAGCCTCGCTTCGGGTGAACCCCACTTCTCTCTCTCTCTCTCTCTCTCTGTCCCTCTTGGGATTCTCTTTCTCTCTGTCCCTTGCTCACTTGCACCCCCCTTCTCTCTCTCTCTGTCTCTCTCTCTCTCTCTCTCTCTCTCTCCAAAAAAAAAAAAAAAAAAAAAGTTTGCATGTTTGACCAACCAAGCCACCCAGATGCCCTTGGTCACCAATATATATGTATATTTTAAGTTTTGTTTATTTTGAGAGAGGGGGATAGAGAGCAAGTCAGGGAGGGGCACAGAGAACGGAGATAGAATCCCAAGCAGGCTCTGTGTGATGAAGGGATTGAACTCATGAGCCTTGAGATCATGACCTGAACCAAAGTCAAGAGTTGGTTGCTCAACCAGCTGAGTCACCCAGGTGCCCTGTTTACCATTATTTTTAATGCACTTTAAAATTTTCTCTGGGGTGCCTGGGTGGCTCAGTTGGTTAACTGTCCTGCTTTGGCTCAGGTCATGATCTCATGGTTGGTGAGTTCCAGCCCCGCGTTGGTCTTTGAGCTGACAGCTTGGAGCCTAGCGCCTGCTTCAGATTCTGTGTCTTCGTTTCTCTCTCTCTCTCTCTGACCTTTCCCTGCTTGTTTTTTCTCTCTTGAAGTAAATACACGTAAAAAATTTTTTTTCTTTGGTTTTGCTTTTGTTTTAGTTGTTGCTCTAGCAATTACAATATATGTCTTTATTGTAACTCTCTTCAGAATACTACTTTATTAATTTTGTTAAAATATAAAAACTTTGCTTTACTATAGATCCATTCCTTTCCTTTGTACTGTTGCTGTTATACTATTCTATGTAAATGTTTAAAAAACCATCAGTGCACAGTTATGATTATTGTTTTAAACAGTCTTATGTTTCTATTAAAGAAATTAAGCGGAAAAAAAAACTTTTATGTCTTCCACCATGTTTACTATTATTAGTGCTTTTTATTTCCTTCCTCTGGATTTGAATTATGGTCTCATTTCAATTCTTTTCAGCCTGACATACTTCCTTTATTATTTTTTGTGGTGGCTATGCTAAGGACATTCTCTTAATTTTTATTTGTCTGAGGATGGCTTTATTTTGCTTTCATTTTGAAGAGTAATTTTGCTTGCTATTCAATTCTGGTTTTAGTCTTTCAGTACTTTAAATATGTCAACTCATTGCTTTCTGGCCTCCCATTGTTTTTCATGAAAAGTCAGATGATAATGGAATACCAATATATGTTCCCTTATATGTGATGAATTGTTTTTCTCTTGCTCCTTTCAATATTTTATTTGAAAATGTTTGTCTTTCAGCAGGTTGGGTTTGAGATAATCTAGGGGTGATTCACTTTCTGTTTATCCTAATTGGGGTTCTTCCACCTTTTTGAATCTGCAGATAAATGTATTTCATCAAGTTTGGAATATTTTCAGCCATTATTTCTACAAATGTTTTTCCTACTTTTTATTTTTACTCCCATCTCCTTGGACTCCCATTATAAATTTTATGTTGGGGTCTTGGCATTGTCTTGTTGATCTCTGAGGATCTGTTCCATTTTCTTTGGTCTTTTTTCCTTTTTTGGACTGAATACGTTTATCTGTCTACAGGTTCACTCAGGTTTGCTATTGAGCTCAGATATGTAATGAAATTTTTATCTTGGGTATTATATTTTTCATCTTTGTGGGTTGTTATTATAGTTTCTAGTTTTCCCTTGCAACTTCCTACATGTTGAGGCACTGTCATCTTATTTTTATTTATTCTTTGAAAGGTTCCTTTCATTCTTGGGAATATTTATAATAGCTGTTTCAGAATCTTTGTCTACTAACTCCAGTGTCTGGACTCACTTGATCAGTTGACTGATTTTCTTTCTTTTCCCCTGAGGTTAGGTTACCCTTTGCTTTTTCTTTGAATGTTTTCTCAATTTGACATCACAGATAATATATATGTACATATCTATATTGTAGTCACTCAGATTCTGCTTTATCTTTCTGTGAGTTGTTGATATTTTTTAGTAACTTTCCTAGATGTAAAGTGTGGAATCCGTCTTCTGTATAGTGTATAGCTGCTGATGCCTCTTTTCATTTTTTTAATTTTTATTATTTAGTCTGGCTTTCTAGGGGTTGCTCCTGTATTTGTATAGCTTGGTGGTCAGCCTGTGCTTTGGGCATTGGTTTTGGGCCTTAGTTATCAAATACCTTGAGCCTATTAGATGTACACCCACTAATGATTGATCTCTTTGGTTTGGGAAACATTTTCAAAACTGTGGCCAGTTTTTAGTTTCACAAGGCCTTTAGTTTTTGCTGGGATTTCTTGGGTCTCCCTTTTAGTTAGCCAGTTATGTATGGAGAGTTTTAGTTCATCTGTGACTCATATTAAGTATACAGTAGACCCTAGAACAACATGGGGGATAGGGGTGCTGACTCTGGAGCACTTGAAAATAAATCCTTATATGACTTTTGACTCTCCCCTCCCGCCCAACTTTACTAATAGCTTGCTGTTGACAGGAAACCTTACCAATAACATAGTTAATTAACACATATTTTGTATATCATATACTGTAACTTACAATAAATAAAGTAAGCTAGAGAAAAGAAAATGTTAAAAGCATAAGAGAAAATACAGGTACAGTAATATAGAAAATCTATAAGTGGACCTGCACAGTTCAAACCTGTATTGTTTAAGGATTAATTTTATGTTTGGACTGGTGTTTGCTCTGTGACTCTAACCTTGATATGTATATATAGCAAAGCTGTTATTTCCTAACAGATTTTTAATTTTAGCTGGCAAATCTTCTGTTTTCACATTTGCTCTCCTCCCTTAATTGATTCTGCCTCATATTGCACTGAAGCTGCTGTTTTTATGGTCAGCCCCACTCAAATAAATCTGTTGATCTTGCAGGCTAGACTGTTGGGGTGGGAGTAGGGATCATGGGATCATTCTCAGGCAAGAAGGGCAGCGTCTCCCACAGTTTTACCTGAAATTCTAGCAGTTTTTGTAGAATAAGCACTTCTTGTTTGGTCTGATAATGGTTGTTTCCCAGTGCTCTGAAATAGATGGGTTTTTGTATGTGTGTCTGTCCATTTTGTTCACCCTTATACTTGGGCTTTGAGGAGAGGATTTGCTTTTAATTTTACCATTAGTGAAAGTTGATTAGCCGTTAATTTTTTCTTAGTACATTCATTTTGTTGTCAAATTATCATTTTAATTTTACTATTTAAAAAAATAGGTAACATCTAAGATACTTTACATTTTCTAGATCTGCATGTACTGTACCATTGCCACTAGTCAGTTGTGGCTATTTAAATTTTATTTTTTATTTTTATTACTATATTTTTGTTTACTTTGAGAGAGTTCATGGGGCAGGGGGAGGGAAGGGCCGCGAGAGAGAAGGAGAGAGAATCCCAAACAGACTCAGAGCCTGATGTGGGGCTCCATCTCACGAACCGTGAGATCATGACCTGAGCCCAAATCAAGAGTTGGACACTTAACCAACTGAGCCACCCAGGCACCTCTGTAGTGGCTATTTAGATTTTGGTTAACTAAAAGTAACCTAAACGATTCACTTTGTTGGTTGCAATAAGCCCTTTTTCAGGTGCTCAGTTTCTACCTGTTGTATTGGCTATTACATTGGACAGCAGATACAGCACATTTCCATTTTTGCAGAGAATTCCATTACACAGTGGTACTCAAAAATCTTTGAGACAAATTGTAACTAATAATAGCTGACATTTTCTGAGTACTTACTGTGTGTCAGATTTTACATTTGTTAACATGCACAATCTATCAACACTCCTTTAGATATAGGTACTATTATTATCCCTATTTTACAAATGGGAAACTAAGAAGACTCTTAAGGTTAAGGAACTAACTCAAAGTCAGACAACTGAGAAAGGGATGGGCTTGGAATTTACACCTAATTAATCTAGTTCCAGAGTCTGTGCCATCAATTATTTTGTTGTATTGTGTCTTTGGTAAATGATGTGTGGTTTCTGACTTGAACAGTTTTAACGTTTTGCTGCTGTTTTTGAATGCTGTTTGGTTGTTTGTCAAATGATCCTTTTGATATTTAAGTTATTTCTATTTCTTAGAGTTTTTATTAATATCTGAATTTTATCGTGTGCCATTTTACCATCTGTTTATGTGTCTGTATGGTTCTCTCCTTTAGTTGTTTTTTGTTAGTATTTCTGCTGTTGAATAATCCTTGAATTTCCAATGTAAACGTTAGTTAATATCATTTTGACAGATCGCACTAATGATTACTTACATTTCATTTAGAAATATTATTTTTTTAAGTTTATTTATTTTGAGAGAGACAGTTGGGAGAGGGCCAGAGGTGGGGAGGGGGGACAGGGAGAGGAGAGAGAGAGGCACCCTTATTCTATTTAGAAATAGAATCAATGTTAGAATGGTTTGCAGTTTTCTTCTTTTGCCTTGTCTTTATCATGTTTTAGTATTAAAGTAATGTTAGCCTTTATAAAATAAATTGAGATTGTCCTTTTTTTCACCATACTTTTAGATTAGCTTAAATAATAATGGAATGCTGGTCTGTTATTTAAACATTATTCCTTTGGAAAACTATCTTTATTATTTAGAATTTTTAAAAATCACAGCTTTGGGTGCCTGGGTGGCTCAGTTTTGGCTCAGGTCATGATACCAGGGTTGTGGGATCAAGTACTGCATCAGGCTCCGCACTGAGCGTGTAGCCTGCTTGGGATATTAATTAATTAATTAATTAATATTCTCCCTCTCTCTCCCTCTCCCTCCTTCTTCCTCTCTCTCTCTCTCTCTCTCTCTCTCTCTCCACCCCCCTTCCCTTGCCCTGTACCCTGCCTGTCTTCCCTGCTCACTCCCATGCGCTCTCTCTCTTTCAAAAAATATATAAATAAAAATCGCAGCTTTTTCCAATCTCTAAATGCTAATATGTCTCCTCAAGTTTTTACTTCTTAGTTTGCTTTTGATAAATCATATTGTACTAGGAAATTATCCATTTAGTCTAGGTTTCAGAATTACTTGCCTTAGAGTTATATGTAGCATTTGCTGACATAGAGTTAGTAATGTTATTTATAATTCTTTTGTATTTGTTTTCTTCTGTATATATCTTCTCCATTAGATTTTTGAAAGTTTATATTTTCCTCAAAGAAAAATCATTTCAATTCAGTTTTTAAATTTTGTTTTCAGTAATATTTATTTCATCTTATATGCTTAATTCTGTTTTCATACATATTTTGGTTAGTTTTATTCTTTTTAAAATTTTTAGGGAAGGAGCTGAATTCTGTCATTTCTAGCCTGAAAGATAGATGTAATATCTTTGAGTATGAGCTGTTTTTGTGCACTCTTTTCTAGATAGCTTGTAATTATAGTTTGGATTTCCAGCTGGAGTCCATTTTTCTTTTAGGTTGTATGTATGTGACCTTTTGATTTATTTTTACTTCGTAAAAATTTTTATTAGATCATAATTCAGATACAGACGGTAAAGACCAGTATCTTTTGAATTGGAAGTTTTTTTCTTGTTTGCTTTTGGTAACTAAATACAAGGTTAAATTTTCTTTATATTCTGTGGATTTAGCAAAAAATGTATGTTTTCTATTCCAGTTTTGTTTTACTTTTTATTTATTTTATTTTAATTTTTTAAAATGTGTATTTATTTTTGAGACAGAGAGAGACAAAGCATGAACGGGAGAGGGTCAGAGAGAGAGGGAGACACAGAATCTGAAACAGGCTCCAGGCTCTGAGCTGTCACCACAGAGCCCAATGTGGGGCTCGAACTCACGGACCGCGAGATCATGACCTGAGCCGAAGTCGGACGCTTAACTGACTGAGCCACCCAGGCGCCCCTATTTATTTTATTTTAGAGAGAGAGAGAATGCAAGTGGGGGAAGGGGCAAAGAGGGGTGCGGAGAGAATCCCAAGCAAGCTCCACGCTCAGTGCACACCCTGACATGGGGCTTGATCTCATGACCATGAGATCTTGATCTGAGCCGAAATCACGAGTCAAACACTTAACTGACTGAGCCACCCAGGTGCCCCCAACTTTTATAGTTTATATAGTTTTTGATGAGGGGGTCTCCTGTCATTATTATCTTCCTTTGTAATGTATCCCCCCCCAACCCCCGCCAAGATTCATTCTTTATTAGTGATTTTTAGCACTTCGATCTTATGAGGTGCTTGGCATGATTTTATTATATAGAAGTTTTTTTTTCCTCAGGAATTATTGAGATTCTTACATCTTTGTATAATGTTTTTGTTAAAGTTGGAAAAAATTGGCCATTTTATTTCTTAAAGTATTTTTCTGATCCTTTTTTATCTTCTTTCCCCTGGGACTCCCATGTTTTAAGCCTCTTGATACTGCCTCACAGGTAGTGAACCTCTGTATTTTCCCCCCCAGTTTTTGTTCATCTTTGTGATTTTTGTGTCTCCCTTCAGTTTTACCAGGTTTTTCTTCATGTATTTTGAAGCTGTCATCTTAGGTTCACATATAGTTATAACATCTTGAGAACTGACATTTTTATCATTATGAAATAATCACTTTTGTCTCTAGTAACTTTTTTCTCTGAAACTATTTTATCTCATATTGGTATTGCTACTCTAGATCTTGTAATTACTATTTCCATGATTTGTGTTTGATCTTTTTCCTTTCATTGTATTTGTTTCTTTGACCTACAAAATGTCTGTTACAAATAGCACATATTTGATCTTGTTTTTATCATATCTAGTCTGACAGTCTGCTTTGTTTTGGGGTGTTTAATTATCATTCACAATCATTGTTGATATCAGATTTGTGTTGTTTTGCCATTTTCTTTCTAACTTGTATTTTTGTTGTTGTTGTTGTTCCTTGGTTCTTATTTGCTGCCTTTTGTATTAGTTTTTTTTCTACCATTCTCTTTTATTTTTTTTTTATAACTTGAGAGATAATTTCTTAGTGATTACTCTTGGGGTTCTAATATATGTCTTAATTTATCACTGTCTAGATTACCACCAACTTGATTTCAGTAAAATATAGTCTTTCTCCAATATGACTCCTTTCCCTTCTCCTTCCTTTGTGTTACTGTTATATGTGTTACATCTATATGTTATAAATCCAATAATACGTTTATGGTTACTGTTGGTACACTGTTAAAATTTTCAAAGAAGTTAGACTAAAGGAAAAATAATAGTGTTTTATATTAATCTGCATATATTTACTGTTTCTGGTACTTTAATTTCTGTGGTTTTGGGTTATGGTTTCGTGTCATGTCCTTGCTTCGGGATGACTCCCGTTTCCTCTCTCTTCCTTTATGCTGTTGTTTCGTGCAGTTTTCTTTTAAATTAGTTAAGGAAAGAGAAAAAGTAGGTTTATACTGTGTTATGCATTTACTTGTGTAATTAACCTTATTTGTGGTCTTTATTTCTTTATATACATTTGAGTTACTGTCTGATGTCCCTTTTAGCCTGAGGAACTTTCTTTAGTTTTTTTGTAAGGTACGTGGATTTACAGTGAATTTCTTCAATCCATGTTTATATGTGGTTTTCTTATTTCATTCCCACTTTTGCCAGTTAATTTTGATGAATGTAGAATTTTTAGATGATAAGGTTTTTTCTTTCACTGCTTTGAATTATGTCATCCCACTGCTTCCTGGAATCTATTGTTTCTGCTAAGTCATCTGTTAATCTTATTGTTTCCTTGTACATCATTAGTCATTTTTTCTTAATGCTTTCAAAATTTTGTCTTTGATTTTCAGTAGTTTAACTGTATTACCTGTTTGTTGGTATATATTTGTTTATTGTTTTTCTCTTTCAACCTTCCTTTTGTTTTAGGTATGTTTCTTCCTTTTTTTTTTTTTTTTAAGTTTATTTATTTATTTTGAGAGAGAGAGCACCAGTTGGGGAGGGGCAGAGAGAGAGGGAGAGACAGAGAATCCTAAGCAGACTTCGGGCTGTAAGCACGGACCCCGTTGTAGGGTTTGATCCCATGAACCCTGAAATTATGACCTAAGCTGAAACCAAGAGTTGGGCGCTTAATCAACTGAGCCACCCAGGTGCCCTCTTTTTAGGTATGTTTCTTAATGTGATCTTTCAAACTATCAATTTGCTTCTTAGGAGTTTCCATTCTTTTTTTCAGGTCTTCTTTTTTTTTTTTTTTTTTTTTTAAACTTTGAAATCATACTTATTTAAATTTATTTATTTACTTATTTACTTGCTTTTTTATTTTTATTTTTTTAATATATGAAATTTATTGTTAAACTGGTTTCCATACAACACCCAGGGCTCATCCCAACAGGTGCCCCCCTCAATGCGGATCACCCACTTTCCCTTCCTCCCCACCCCCCCATCAACCCTCAGTTTATTCTCAGTATTTAAGAGTCTCTTATGGTTTGCTTCCTTCCCTCTCTAACTTTTTTTCCCCCCCTTCTCCTCCCCTCTGGTCTTCTGTTGAGTTTCTCAGGATCCACATATGAGTGAAAACATGGTATCTGTCTTTCTCTGCCTGACTTATTTCACTTAGCATAACACTCTCCAGTTCCATCCACGTTGCTACAGATGGCCAGATTTCATTCTTTCTCACTGCCAAGTAGTATTCCATTGTATATATAAACCACATCTTCTTTATCCATTCGTCAGTTGATGGAGGCTCTTTCCATAATTTGGCTATTGTTGAAAGTTCTTTAAATTAAAAAAAAATTTTTTTTTAACGTTTACTTATTTTTGAGAGAAAGAGATAGAGCATGAGTGGGAGAGGGGCAGAGAGAGAGCGAGACACAGAATTGGAAGCAGGCTCCAGGCTCTAGGCTGTCAGCACGGAGCCTGACGCGGGGCTTGAACTCACTAGCTGTGAGATCATGGCCTTAGCCAAAGTCGGATGCTTAATCAACTGAGCCACCCAGGTGCCCCTGAAATCATACTTATTTAATTTAATTTAATCAATTTTACTTTTGTTATGTGTATTCTAATTCCATTTTTGTGAAAGTTCTCAGTACCTTTTTTTTTTTTTTTTTTAAACTCAAGTTCTCTCTTGTTCCTTCCATTAGTTCTGCCTCAGTAGGAGCCAGCCAGCTGTTTCTGATTGTTCACTTTGGTCTCCCTCAAGTTACTGAACCTCCTCGAATGGGATATACTTGTTCTTTGCCTATTCATGAGGATGGCTTCATTTACAGGGTCATACTTGGTGGTGGTGTGGTTATTGGTGAGTGTGAAGCAGTAGACCATGGAAGACATGATAAACTTTGTTTCAGCTGCCCTTTACTGAATGCATTTTCAAATTAAATACCTTATTCCGAAAATATCATAGCCTTACTCTTTACCTGCTTATTAGCTTGTACAGCTGGTATAGGAGTTGTCCCTTTCATGATCCAGTGATTGATTGAGCCTCTCTGCAAAATTCAGGTGGTCTACTAAAGGAAGCAGTGAATAAACAGATACAGTGTACCCAGGCAGCCATCAAATCCTGGGTCTTCATGGTCATGGCTTGAGGCTTTGTTAGGTCTTTTTGGTTTCCTGCCTCCTTCCCCCCAATACAAAGAGAGCAATAAATAGCTAGTTGCATGCAGGTTTATTCACACAAGCATATGTGTGCAGACATAGACTGAAACTTTTTCTTCTGTGAAGTATACCCACTAAGGAGACTCAATTTTTGTAGATTTGAATTTGAGTACTTCAACTGAAGACCTATCTTGAATTTTCTGTTATATGGCATTGTTTCTACCTGGCTTAGTGAAAATTCAGTCACTTAAGCTAGATATTCAGTACTTTTTGTATAATGAACTAGATAGTAAACACTTTAGGTTTTGTGTCCAAATACTATCTCTGTAGTTTTTACTTTCTTTCATTCTTCTTATTTAAAAGTATAAAATTCTCGAGGCGCCTGGGTGGCTCAGTTGATTAAGCCCTGGACTTCGCCCGCGTCATGATCTCACGGTTTGTGGGTGTGAGCCCTGCGTCAGGCTCTGTGGTGACAGCTCAGAGCCTGGAGCCTGTTTCAGATTCTGTGTCTCCCTCTCTCTCTGCCCCTTTTTGGCTCATGCTCTGTCTTTCTCTCCCTCTGAAAAATAAATAGACGTTAAAAAAAAGTTTTTAAGTATAAAATTCATTTTTTTTTTTAAAGTTTATTTATTTTGAGAGAGAGAGAGCACGCAAACAGGGGAGTGGCAGAGAGAAGGAGAGATAGAATCCCAAGCTGGATCTGCGCTATCAGCACAAAACCTGACATTGGGGTTGAACTCACAAGCTGTGAGATCATGACCTGAACCAAGATCAAAAGTTGGATGCTTAACCAACTGTGCCACCTAGGCACCCCTAAAATTCATTCTTAATAAGTTACTGGCTAAACTGTCTTGTTATTTCATATTGCCTTTTTCTAATAGCTAGCAGACTATAACTTGCCCATTCACCAGTTAAAAAATGTTATTTTTACATAAGTTTCTGTTAATTTTGAAAATACTTAAATAAAATAAAAACTTTGGTATTTTATTTCAGATAATGCTGAGTATTGTAATTACATTGATATATTTGTTAATGAAATTACTCATAATTTTCTGATTATACAAGGTTTTGGGGTTTAAAAAATATATATATTTTATTTTACTTTACTTTCAAGTAGGTTCCACATGCAACGTGGAGCTCAAATTCATGACCCCAAGATCAAGAGTTGCATACCGTACTGACTGAACCAACCAGGCGCTCCTACAAGGTTTTTAAGACAAAGTTTTAAAAATTATTTATTTGTTTTGGGAGTGAAAGAGCAAGCGTGAGTGAAGGTGGGACAGAAAGAGAAGGAGGAAAAGAGAATCCCAAGCAGGCTTGGTGCTGACAGCGCGGATCGCTCCCACATGGGGCTCTATCCCATAAACCCTGAGAAAATGACCTGAACTGAAATCAAGAGTCAGACACTTAACCGACGTGCCACACAGGTGCCCCTACAAGGTTTTTGAATTTTAAAGACTCATATACTTAAGAATTAAGCTTAAATAATACCAAGAAGCTTTATAACATATATGCCTAATGCATTTCCTAAATGTACTATTATGTTTTTTAAGTTTTGTTTATTTTGAGAGAGAGAGTGCACCTGTGCGAATGGGAGAGGGACAGAGAGAGAGGGAGAGTGAGAATCCCAAGCAGGCTTCATACTATCAGTGAGGAGCCTGACATGGGTCTCCAACTCATGAACTGTCATGACCTGAGCCAAAATCAAGAGTCAGACACTTAACGGACTGAGCCACCCAGATGCCCTATATTCATTATGTTTGATAATCAGTGTCCAGTCTTATATGATCGTATGTGTACATACTAGCCATATATCCCCATGATTTCAGCTTAAGCCAGTCTTACATTTGGTTGTAAAATTGACTTGTGGAAATTGCCTGGATATTTACCAGCAAAATTTAAATACATATTACTGTATGGTATTATTTTGTATATGTTAAACCAATTTGTTTATAAATGAATTATTTCTGGTATTTTCTATATAATATCTCCAATTTCACCCTTTATTAAGCAGTTTTCTTCTGCCTTTTTAGCAGCAAATCCTTGTCTTTCCTTCTCTTCATTGCCAACTTTCTGTAAGAATGGGCAACAAAGTCAACATTCCACATCTCCAACTCCGTTATACTCATAATAAAATCTTTCTGCTATTTCCATTGTGCTAAAATTTTGTAGAAAAGATCAGTGATCTGTTTCTTCAGAATCTAGTCATTATTTTTTGCCTTCCTTTCAGCAAATATGTAGTACTTCCTAGGCTCCAATTATTGTGTACAGGGAAGGAATGGAGCTGAACAGGAGATAGGTTTAAGATGGAAAGAGGAATTAGCCTTAGGAATGGTTATACCTTTCAAACTTGAAACTCTTGATGTTACCGGATAATATTCTTTCTAGCCTGTTTTTCCTGTTCCCTGGATTATTCTTTCAGCACTCAGCTCACAACACTCTCGCTCTCATCACTTGATCTGGCCTCCCACTTATGTAATTAGAGGCCGTAGGTGCAAATTCTCTTCTCCCTTCTTCACCTGAAAATATATCTGTGTTTTTTATTCATAATTATTTTCTAAGGGAAAGGAGAGGGGAGTTGATGATTAAAGGTTTGGACTAACCACTCGTGGGTATGGGAAGGAGAAGCTAGGGGTGAATAAAAAGAGTATTGGCTTGGGTGCCTGACTGGCTTAGCAGGTAGAGCATACAACTCTTGATCTCGAGGTAGTGAGTTTAAGCCCCACATTAGGTGTGGGACTTACATTTAAAAAAAAAAAAAAGTGTTTGGTCATGTTAGGAGTTAACTGACATTCAGAGATAGAATATAATTTCAAAAGTAAATTAGTACAGTGATAAGTTAATCATGAGTGGTTAATAGAAAAAGTAATTGACCCACCCCACCCCCCCCAAAAAAAAAGAAAAAGTAGTTGACTCATGTTTGATTCTTATTTATTTCAGTTATACTTGTGTGATTTGTACTGGCTTCCTTTTTTTAGGATTTTATTTTATTAAAAATTTTTAAAAATGTTTATTTCTTTTGAGAGAGAGAAAGTGAGCAAGGGAAGGGGCAGAGAGAGAGAATCCCAAGGAGGCTCTCTGCTAACACGGAGCTCGAACCTACAAACTGTGAGATCATGACTTGAACCTAAACCAAGAGTCCGATGCTTAACTGACTGAGTCACCCGGTGCCCCCAAATTTTATTTTTAAGTAATCTCTACACTCAACGTGGGCCTTGAACTCACCACCCTGAAATCAAGAGTCTTCTGCTCTGCTGACTAAGCCAGCCAGGTGCCCCTTACTAGCCTTTAATGTAAAATGTGCTTCTTGGGATTTGCAGTTGTAAATGTTGAAATCTGTGTCCTAAATCTGTGAACTCCTTTTCTCATACTTGACCATAAATATTGGTGTATTGAAGGGTACTGTACTCTTTTGATCCTGTTCTCCCTTGGTAATCATAACTGTGCTTCAGATTTTACCTAGTTGTATGCTGATAGTTCTTTCTACATGCTTCAACTACAGAACTGTGCTAGTTAAACACAGTCTATCCTAAACTTATTCATTGCATTCTGGCTAAAATTACTTTTCCCTCATTTTGAGTAATTGTGTAATTATCCATGAATTACCCATGCTAGAAGCTTGTGAATCATCTAGAATTTCTAATTTTTCCTTTGCTGTGACTACTACCTCTTCATCATGCAGACATTCATTAGGCAATTGATACTGCCTCTAATTTATCCTCTATAGTTCTATTATGACTGCCTTAGTTTAGCCTTAATTATTTTATTACTAATGATCAGCCTTTTAGTTAGAGAGCTTCTTTAACATAGGTTTTAAGGGCATGGCTTATAGATTCATATGTTGGGGTTTCAGATCTTACCTACCTCTGCCATTTACATTGTCCTGTGACCTTGAGAGCATTACCTGATTTCTCTGAAGCTCAATTTCCTCACCTTTGAAGTGGGGATAATAATTGATCCTATTTTACAGAAGTGTTATGAGCATTCACCGAACTAATATATAAGAATTTCACACTAAATACCAACTGGTCTTACAGTAAAACTTTGTATTAATGCAAATTTAGATATAATTTGATTATGCTTGTTTTCTGTCCTCAGCACAACCTTCATTCTCAAACGGTCAGATTAAAATTCTTGCTGGGGTGAGGGCAGAAGTACAGGGTAGAGCACAGTTGGTCTGGGAAACATAAGACAGGGGATATGTGGTAGCAAAGAGTCCCTATTTCCCCAGTAGTCTTTTTTTTGTGAATCAGTCAGTTTTTGTGAATCAAACTGAAAAAATGGTGGCAGCCAATAGAGGTACTTAGAATTCCTGCTGATATTTTAGAACAGTTGTTTTAAAAAAAATGTCTTTAAACATTTAAACCTTTAAAAAGGTCTTTAGTAACACTTGAACATGGTACCAAACTGCAGTCTTCACTTCAGACACTTGTTATTGGCTGGCTAAGAAAGTGTACACAGTCATATCTGTTTTCAACAACTGGACTGTATTTTATACATTTGAATTTTGATGCCCTCATTTATTTTTGTTAAGGCAAGATTTTACTTTATTTTTTAATTGACATTTTATCACTCAGTTTTCTCTTCATAGTGTATATAGAATGATTTGTCAAACTATCATTTGATTATAATAGAATATATTATTGTAGCTCAGTGTTTTAAGTTTATGTTTTTTATCTCCCTAAATTAATATTTACACCTGTACATATTTACTTTTAACTCATGCATATTTAGATATCAAAATGTGTATTAATGATTTTGCTAATTATTTTTTGCATCTCACTTCTAGTTTTCCATGGTCTTTTTTTTTTTTTTTCTTCCCTCTTCAAAGTAAGCTCTATGTCCAATGTGGGCCTCAAACCCCAAGATCAGGAGTTGCATGCTCTAGTGACTGAGCCAGCCAGGCACCCTAAGTATTTTTCCATGTTCTTAAAGCCGGTAGTAGGTTAAACTGTATAAAATTACCATATTTGCAGGTCATAAGTGGTCTAAAATTGGCGGTTTTATATAGTTGAATTTAATGCTTTATTCTTGTAGCAATGAGCAGTATTGTTATATGTCTGAAAATTTAATTTGCTTTTACTCTTGAATAGTTACCAGCATATAGATTGTTAAGTTGATTTATTTTCTCTAAAAGCTTTTAAGATACTATTCCTGTTATCTTTTTGTATTGTTTTTTACTAATTAGGTCTGCTGTTGGTCTGATTGTCTTGTAATATTAGCAATTATTAAGAGTTTTTCCTCCATCTTTGCAATGTTTAGGTGTGGATTTATTTTTATTTATCCTGTTCAGGACTTGTATTGTGGTATGAGGGGTCATTTCTTCAGTTCTGAAATTCTCAGCCATTATCTTCTTTTAAATAGCATCTGTACCTCATTTCCTTCATGAACTTCTGGAAGTTCAACACATACTGGAGTTTCTCATTCAGTTCTTTAGTTTTCTCAATTTACTCTCTTCTGTAGTTTCTTCTCTCTTTAGCTCTGTGCTGAATTCTGTGTGATTTTTTTCATATCTGTTTTCTACTTGATTTTCTTTTCCATTCTCTCTTGCTTACTATTTAACTTGTGTTTTGAGTTTATTCAATGAGTGTATTTTATTTCTCTTTGATTCCTTTTTAGCTCTATTTTCATAGATTCTGTTTGACCCTTTATCGAAGTATTTTACACATATTTTTGAAGTCTTTTTCAGATTGTTTTATTTTTTATGAGTTAGGTTGTTATTTATTGCTTTATTGTGTTGGTTGACTCACTCTAATAGTATTGGAGTAATAGTATTGGAGTAATAGTTTCTTCATGCATTGTAATTTTATGTATGAGCCTATCTTCACTTGGTGTCCTGTCCCACTTGTGCCTTGGGTTGGGAGGTGTTCTAATGAGATAGTTTTGTGTGTTTGTAAGGTTTCAGAGAAGCTTCATTTTGTTGTTGTTGTTCAGTGAATATGTGAATTCACCTAACTAGGAATCCCAGGAAGAGAAGTAGATACAAGGCAAAGATAATAACTTCTGTTTTATGTACATTTTGTTTAGAGTTGATTAAAGAAGAGGTTCTTTTTTTTTTTTTTTAATTTTTTTAATGTTTATTTTTGAGAGACAGAGAGAGACAGAGTGCAAGCAGGGAAGGGGCAGAGAGAGAGGGGGGACACAGAATCTGAAACAGGCTCCAGGCTCTGAACTGTCAGCACAGAGCCTGATGCGGGGCTCAAACTCAGGAACTGTGAGATCATGACATGAGCTGAAGTTGGACGCTTAACCGACGCACCCAGGCACCCCAAGAAGAGGGTCTAAATAAGAACTTGAACTTAGGGTAGAGAACAGAAGAGAAATGTTGGCTTCAGCCCTGAGGATAATGACCAGTATGTTGGACTGAATTCCTTGGGCTCCTTCTTACTCATGGTGGATTTACCATTCAGTGTTTGTTTCCTTTCCTTTCCTTTCCTTTCCTTTCCTTTCCTTTCCTTTCCTTTCCTTTCCTCTCTTTTCCTCTCTTTTCCTCTCTTTTCTCTTTCCCTTCCCTTCCCTTCCCTTCCCTTCCCTTCCCTTCCCTTCCCTTCCCTTCCCTTCCCTTCCCTTTTCTTTCTTGGTTCATTTATTTGAGAGATTGAGAGAGAGAGAGAGAGAGAGAATCCGAGGAGAGAGACAGACAGACAGACAGACAGAATCCGAGGCCCAAACTCAGGAACTGCAAGATCATGACCTGAGTGAGATCAAGAGTCAGACGCTTAACCAACTGAGCCACCCAGTTGCCCCTTCCACTCAATGTTTCTGAAGTCCCAGGAAAACTGGGGCCAAGACATGAAGCAGGGCTGGAGTTTACATCATAAACTTCCCCATAGTCATCCAGCACTAGATAGATTTCCAGTTTAGGATAAAATGTTATAACACAGGAATGGCCAGAAGGAGGAGATGTGTAGGACCAGGTATGTGGGAAGGGGTGCCACACTTCCCTCTGAGGAAGCTCTGAGTGTGCCTTTCCTTTAATCTCGATGAGTTTACTAGTTTCTTGACTTGGCCTTTCTGTGTACTGTGCAGATAGCACAAACTTTGCTTATGTATCTATGTATAAAGCTTATTTGGTATTCTGACTTCTTGTGGGTGACTCCAGAGCTGGGAAAGATTTTAGGGTGAGGGCACTCAAAGTCTGCCCCATGGCTTTCTTGAAGGAGTTCAGGTTCACCCCTTAATCTTTGTCTTACTTCCTGTTGAAAGTAGTGGTACTTGTAACCCCTGTGTCCCACTTGCATCTGTTGATGCTTGACCACTTGAGCTTTGAGTTCCCTTTCGTTTCTGGCACTTCAAAGTTTTGCCCTTTAGGTTGTGGACTCAGTTATACATTTTTCAAAGTACATTTTAGTTTGTTATATTTTAGCTATTTCTGTGTTTAACCATTTCAGGTGGTGTTTCCATATCTGCCTAGTCATCCGTCTTGGATGGAAGTCCACAACAACTTATTAAAACTAAATTCCACCTAATACTGTGGAGATAAACTAGTTTGTAGGCTTGTGTAGTTTGTCCTTTTAAAAAGAATCCTCCTCTGTCTTCCCCATAATTATACATTTTAATAAATTGGCATTTAAAAATAATCTAATAGGCCTGAATGGGCCTCTCAGAACTTGAACTTTGGAGTCATGAAATCAGTTCTAGGGATATTGTGCAGAAAAGTGGTCAGCAACTTTGGCTTTGGCTTTTGGGTTTTAGTTTTGTATAATGACCTAAACTCGGCATGACAGCACTCAGTGATTGAGTTAGGAACAAGCACACTCATCTGATCTATACTAATTACAAGGGCATACTTTTAAACTCAAATGGAAAATGGCTCTCATGTTCAAAGTAAACATTCATACACTTTTAAAGTTTATTGAATAAATAAAAAAACAGATAGCAGAAAGATTCCTGGAGAACCTTCAACTCTTGTGTTGGTGGTAAGACAGACACCTTGGCTGCTGGGTAATCGGTCAGGTGTAAGTAGTCAGCCTAGGAATGGGGTTTGCTGATGTCTGCAGACTTGAATTTACTCCCTTCTCTCTCATTGGAACTTCTTTCATGCCTCAAATTTCTTAATTCCAAGCTTGTCTGAAAATCTTTATGGCAAATAAGAGTCTTTCTGAGATTGATCTCTCCACTCCTTGTGTACTCTCGGTTGGGTTTCCTCTGCAGTGTTCATATCCTTTGGCTTCTACATTTCTTGAAATTGCATGTGTATTGATTTGTGTGCTTTGCTACTTCTATCCCCTTAATCTTTTTGGATATATATATTTTTTTATTAAAAAATTTTTTTAATGTTTATTTTTTTTTTATTTTTTGAGAGAGAGAAATACGGAGCATGAGCAGGGGAGGGGCAGAGAGAGAGAGGGACACAGAGTCCGAAGTAGCACCAGACTCTGAGCTGTCAGCACAGACCCTGATCTGGGGCTTGAACCCACGAACTGTGGAGATCATGAGCTGAAGTTGGACATTTAACCTACTGAGCCACCCAGGCGCCCCTATATTTTTTATTTTAGGGAGAGAGAGAATGAGTGGGGGAGAGGGGCAGAGGGAGGGAAGGAGAGAGAGAATCTTCAGCAGACTCCACAGTCAGCATGGAGCCCAAAGCAGGGCTCTATCCCACAACCCTGGGTTCATGACTTAAGCCAAAATCAAGAGTCAGATGCTTAACTGACTGAGCCACCTAAATGCCCCTGTATATTGTTTTTGTCTTCCACATTCTTTCATATTATTTTAATGGAGGCTTGGGATGAGAAATAGATGAATTTTTGTTGTCATAAACTGTGACGTTAGCTTGCCAGATTAAAGTAAAACTTTTAAGAATCTGATAATTATTTTAGTGAGTTCAAAAAAACAGACTTCGGACAAAGTATTCATATACACAGGTATAAGAGATACTTTAATAATGAGTTTTTCTTGCTCAGAACAGAATGTCTCTTCATCATTTGTATCCTTCAACTATATGTATATGTGGACATTTTTCTTTTAAAGTCTCCCCCCACCACCGCCATTTGTGAACTTTGCTCTTGCTGTTCTTAGTTTGCATACTGTTTCTTCCTTTCCTAGTTGAGTTTGAGGTCACCCTCAGACCTCATGGTTTACTGGAAGGACTCACAGGATTCAGAAAAACTGTTATTTTCATGGTTGCCTTTTATTACAGGGAAAGAGGAAATAGATTAAATTTAGTAAAGGTGCATGGTGTGAAGTTCAGGAGAAAATAGGTACAAGCTTACACATCTCTCCTTTCAGTGGAGTTGTGTGGGAGAAGCTTAGTTTTAGAGTAACTATGTGTGACAATATGCAGGAATATTGCCAATCTGGAAAGCTTACCTGAGCCCCCATGCCTAGAGTTTTTATTGGGGCATTGTCACAAAGGGGTGGATCCTCCATGGAATCCACATTACCTACTGAGACTCTTGTCACCCTCTGAGGTCATACTGAATACGGCCTCAGGCATACAAAAACAGTCTTATCAGGCAGAGTATTCCAAGAGTTAGAGGTCATCTCACCGGAGCCATTTGAGGGCCAGCATTAGAGATAGGCTTTCCTTAGGAATGTACAGGATTCGAGGAACCAGGGTCAGCAAAGTAAACTGTCCTTCCTGCACACTAGTAACAGAATGAATTTTTCAAGACCATGTATAAGTGTAACCTCTAAAGTGAAAACTTAATTTATTGTAAGTTAGTTGCTCACATATTTTTGCCCCTACAGTTACTTGTACTTATCTCCTTTGTAGTTTTGTTATATACTCTGTTTCTTGACAGGTTTGTAATTTATGCTGTCTTAAATGTGGAAATATGTATATCCTTTCTCCCCCTTTCTTTTCACCATGCTGTTTCTTTCTTGGATTTGAAAAATTGTTTTTATGTATTTCCTCTGAGCAGGACCTTTGTATGCACTGTGTGTTACATGAACTATGTTTTGGTTTCAAATCTATAACTGAATTTGTTTAAACAGTGTATATGTCTACTGGTAGACTGATACTCCTACTTTTAGAATGACACTATATTTGTTTCTGTTTTCCATTAGAACTACAATATAAGGTTCTGTAATTTGTGTCCTCCCAACTCTTGGGGACTCTTGTTTACATCCTAGTCTGTGTGTGGTGCTTCCTATAGTTGTGTGTGCTATAAGCTATAAAAATTACATACTAGTCTTGCACCCTTTCTTGAAAGTGAGGATTGTGTTGTTGATGCTGTATCCTCAGTTTTATGGCTGACACATAATTAGTTTGTTGTGTTGACTGTGTTGCTATTTTTTAGTTTTTAACTTTAATTTCCATGTGTTAACCGAGCAGGTTTATTTTTTCTGATAGATGCTGGAACACTGGCACGGCACATGTGATCTTTCTTTCCACATGAAAGTGAATGAATTCAAGTAGTTCTGAACCAAGCAGAATTTATAAGATGATGGATCGTGTATTTCTGTTGCTGCTGTAACAAAATTGCCATAAACTTGGTGACTTAAAATAACACACGTTTTAATTTCTTACTATTTTGGAGGCTAAAGTTTGAAATCAGTTTTACTGGGCTACAGTCAAAATATCTGCTGGAGTCAAAGTATCATCAGGTCTGGTTCCTTGCAGAGTCTCTGAGGAGGAGAAAATTCATTTCTTTGCCTTTTTCCACTTACAGTGGCCACTTGTATTTCTTGACTTATTGCTTCATCCCTAAAGCACATTACTCCCGTTCTCTGCTTCTATTACTAGCTACCTTCCACTTGTCTGTACTCTAATCTTATTATTTTTCTTAACGTTTATTCATTTTTGTGTGTGTATGTGTGTGTGTGTGTGAGAGAGAGAGAGAGAGAGAGAGAGAGAAGAGCACGCGCAAGGAGAAGGAAAAAAAGAGAGAGAGAGAGAGGGAGACACAAAATCCATAGCAGGTTCCAGACTCTGAGCTGTTAGCACAGAGCCCGAAGCGAGATTCGAACTCATGAACTGTGAGATCATGACCTGAGCCGAAGTCAGACACTCAACTGACTGAGCCACTCAGGTGCCCCTGTCTCCTTTTTATAAGATCACATTTAGAGTCCATCAATACTCTGGGACAGCATATTCCCATCTCAAGAGTCTTAATTTATTCATATCTACAAAGTCGCCTTTGCTGTATAAAGTGATAGGACATATTCCAAGGATTAAGATCTGGATATCTTTGGGAGCCATTATTCGGCCAACACATATTATAATAAAGCACTTTTAGATTTTTTTTTTTTTTTGTATATTAATGTTTGTTTTCTCATCCTAAATAGTATGTCATTTTCCCCCAATGGAATAACTCAGTAGATTATTTTACTCAGCTCTTAATGTTCATTTCTTTGGTCTTGTCTGTGACATACGTGAATGCTTTTCATATGGGCATCATGCACAATTTCTTTATTTTTTCCTGAAGAATATTTTCTAATGTTGTTGTCTTGTGTTGTAGTTGGTGTAATACGGTGCCCAGTATGCCGCCAAGAATGCAGACAGATAGACCTTGTGGATAATTATTTTGTGAAAGATACATCTGAAGCTCCTAGCAGTTCTGATGAGAAATCAGAACAGGTATGCTTCTTAATATTTCTTTATATTCTTACCTTGATACTGAAATGTAAATTATGAGAAACATATGTTCGGATAGTTATGTGATTTAGGGTACTTCAGCTATAGTTAAATAAATGATCCTTATTCTGTTCTGTACCCTTCTACCTAATTAAATGAGATGAAAAGTCTTTACTTATATATATTTTTTGTGTTCTGAGACTTAAATTTACTCACGTGAATGTTTGATATGGAAGGAAAAGGATTTTATTGGAGATAAATGGATAACAAAATATTTAGTGTATTTGAGAGCAGGTCACAGTTTTTATTTTGTGGATTTATATCTTGTAAATTTGATGTAGATCAGTATTTATTTCCACTTTTAGGTATGTACTAGTTGTGAAGACAATGCAAGTGCAGTTGGCTTTTGTGTAGAATGTGGAGAGTGGCTGTGTAAGACATGTATTGAAGCACATCAGAGAGTAAAATTCACTAAAGATCACTTGATCAGGAAGAAAGAAGATGTCTCAGGTAAGAATAGAAGCAGTTTTAATGATTGAGCTACCATTAATCTTCCTCTTTTACCTCATAGCATTTCTACTTATTCTTTATATGCTTTGGACATAAATATTAATAAGAATTTAGAACGTGAGATACAATTTTTGTTTAGTTTAAAAATATATGTTTTATTTTACTACAGAGTCTGTTGGAGCATCTGGTCAGCGCCCTGTTTTCTGCCCTGTACATAAACAAGAACAGTTGAAACTTTTCTGTGAAACATGTGATAGATTGACATGTAGAGACTGTCAGCTATTGGAACACAAAGAACATAGGTACAGAAGTCATCATTGTTTAACAAGAAATACTATAAAAATGTTTTATAAAATTATCACTCTTAAATATTTATTTCATAATTTTGTCAGCATTGTATTCTCAATTTCATATATTTTCTTAAAGCAGATATGTGTTTAATTATTTAATGGTTTCCACATTCATATCTAATTACCTTATGAATATCCGTTAAAAATGTATCATGACATTTGGGTTTGCAAGAAAGGAATTGCATTATTTCTTTTATTTGCTTTGCCTCTGGTTCAGATCAGCTTTCTTCAAGTAGACTGTGGTATTTAGGCTCTGGGCTGTAATCTTAAAAGGTAATCTTCCTGTGGGTATGGCCAGCTGATACACATTTTAACATCAAAGGATAATTATACTGATTTCATGTTAGATATAAATCCCTTAGTTTTCTGCAAATTGCTTAAGTATCTAAGTAAGCATAGTTACTAATTCTTTAATACATAATTTTCTATTTCAACCCTGTTATACCCTCAGAATTCAATAGTATTCACTTACAATCAGTCTGTTAGATTTGAACTATTCTAGAAATGTACTGAAATTCTAGCCAGGAGTATAACAGTCCTCCAGCAAATTTCCCAGTTTCTATTAAATTGTATTATCATTTAAAAGATGGTCTTGCTTACCATAGTCCAGCATTTGCTTTCTTTCTCCCCCCCCCTTCTTTTTTTTAAGTTTACTGATTTTGAGAGAGAGAGAGAGAGAGAGAGAGAGAGAGACAGTATGAGTTGGGGAGGAACAGAGAGAGAGGGAGAGAGAGAAACCCAAGCAGACCCTACACTGTCAGTGCGAGCCCAGTGTGGGGCTTGAACTCACAGACCATGAGATCATGACCTGAGCTAAAGTCAGACATTTAACCAACTGAGCTACCCAGGTGCCCTAGTCCAGCCTTTTCTAAAGTGTTCTTCTTATAACACTTCTGCTAATTTGATAGAAATAGGTTTTATGAATCTCCTGCCAAAAAAGGGTAGCTTAAGTTGGATTAACCACATTGAAATGTGTTTCTTTTTTTTTTTTTAATTTTTTTTTTTTAACGTTTATTTATTTTTGAGACAGAGAGAGACAGATCATGAATGGGGGAGGGACAGAGAGAGAGGGAGACACAGAATCGGAAGCAGGCTCCAGGCTCCAAGCCATCGGCCCAGAGCCCGATGCGGGGCTCGAACTCACGGACCGTGAGATCGTGACCTGAGCTGAAGTCGGACGCTTAACCGACTGAGCCACCCAGGCGCCCCGAAATGTGTTTCTTAACTGTAGGATATCTTAGTGCTTTTAATTCCTTGGGTTCATTGGAATTCATTAGAATCCTCTTACAGAGGGAATATATTAATCTTAATAGCTAACAATTACTGCATCTGTAGTTTGTGTGAGGTACTTCTCAAAATGCTGCATGTTTATTTGTGTAACTCATACCAACTACCCATGAAGTGTTGGTACTGGCATGGCAACTGTTTTAAAGGTGAGGGAGCCCGCTTACAGAAAGCTTCAGTAATCTGTACAGGGTGTCGCCATAGGGGATAGAGCCTGGGTTTGAACACAGGGAGTTGGATCTGTTTTCAGTCCGTATGCTCATTTTCTTCCATATGGTATATAGAATATAGTCACAGTATATGGAATCTCTCACACTTGATCACAGGTAAAAAATAATGATCTTTGTTCTTTTTTAAGGCATCATTCATTGTTATACAGGACTTTTGTGTAGAATTGCTTCTTTAAATCTTTATATCCTTAATTTATCCCCAAATTTCATCTTACCTGTAGGTTGGCTACTGCTTCACTTGAAGTGGCTAATCTTGTGGATGCCTTCACCTCAGGGCCAAATTTTACCATTGTTTGTTTTGTAATAATCTCAGACATTAGATTACCATTCTCACAGCTGCAGTCAGATCTTTGAGCTCTTGGGTTACTTAGGGCTTTTCAAATTGTTGGTGAGAAGAAAAAAGAGAAGGAAGATGGCATCCATTTTCACAAGAAAGAATAGCTTCAATGGTCTCTCCTTCAGAGTTTAACCCTGGCTGGTCCTTCTTTTTTCCTCATCATTTTCCTTTGCCACTTATTTTCAAGTGCTAATTATCTCTTGAATGTTTGCTCCCTTTTCTTTAGTTCACACTCTGTATGTTTTCCAGGATAGACTATACAGAACCCTTGTCATTGGACTTAAGACCCTAGGTTCCTGTTACTGCAACACAGGTAGAGTTGGTCTCTAAGCTCTGAGTTTTACCTTGTCAAATTGATTGTGTCCACATTGCTGCCAGGATTATTTTGCTAAAATAGAGTCCCTCCCTACCCTTCAACCCATTTTATTTTTTAATTTTTTTTAAAAGATTTTATTTTTATGCAATCTCTATACCCAATGTGGGGCTCGAACTCACAACCCCAAGATCAAGAGTCCTTACCAACTGAGCCATTCACCCCCCCTCTTTTTTTTTTTTTTAAATGTTTGATGTTTATTTATTTTTGAAGGAGATAGAGGCACAGCATGAGTGGGGGAAGTGCAGAGAGAGAGAGAGAGAGAGGGAGACATAGAATCCGAGGCAGGCTTTAGGCCCCGAGCTGTCAGCCCAGAGCCTGACGCGGGGCTCGAATCCACGAACTGTGAGATCATGACCTGAGCTGAAGTCAGACGCTCAACTGACTGAGTCACCCAGGCACCTAACCGCCCGCCCCCCCCCCCCCCCCCCCCCCCCCCCCCCCCCCCCCCCCCCCGCCCAGGCACTCTCTTATAGCACTCTCACCCCCTTTTTAAAAACACCCTTTAGTGGCCCCCCATAACTAAAGTTTCAAGTCTTCAATATAGCTTACAGTATTGAGTCATTCTAGAGTCTTTTCATCATCTGTACAAAGTTAGGAGACCTACCTGTACAAAGTTAGGTGGCCCGCAAGACTGCCTTTACTTTTGACATCAACTGCAGATTGCAGTAAGAACTCTAAAGGGAAAAGAGCGTGCAGTTCAGCTCCTTGATATGATTTGTCATTACCATCTTCAATTAGAGTTGTAGCCTTCTTTTAAAAAAAAATTTTTTTTTAAATGTTTTATTTATTTTTGAGACAGAGAGAGACAGAGCATGAGCAGGGGAGGGGCAGAGAGAGAGGGAGACACAGAATCTGAAGCAGGCTCCAGGCTCCGAGCTGTCAGCACAGAGCCTGATGCAGGGCTCGAACTCACAAACCGCGAGATCATGACCTGAACTGAAGTCGGAAGCCCAACTGACTGAGCCACGCAGATGCCCCTAGAGTGATAGCCTTCTAAACAAGATGCTGTCTGCTTACCTTGGAACTGCTATCCAGAAACCAAACAGTTTGCACGCTCTCTCCCTCTCTTTTAAATTTAAATTTATTATTTAGTTTTGAAGTGTAGTTGACAACTGAGCAGCTCTTTTTTGGTTATTAGAGAGCTGTTCATAGGGCACCACCCGTGTGATTCTAGGATTTAGCAACTCCTTGCGTGGTTTCAGAGTCATACTTAGGGGAAAAGAGGCTGTTTGCTCATAATCAATAAATTCCTCTTTGCATTCTGCTGGTCGCATGTTTCTGTACAAACCATTTCTATTTTATACAGAATTCTTCTGGGCACTGCCTTCCTTAACTGGAGTGTTCTTCTGTCACCCAAGACATGGGTATTTCAGGTTGCAGGGTTATTTTATGTCCTTCAATCATAGAGTCAGTCTCTGTTAATGTCCAACAGTAAGCTAGTAATTTTCTATCAAATGGCATACATTTTACCATGGTATCCAGAAATTTTCTGGTCCAAAATCCCAATGGTTGCTGCTGAGTGGCACTCCCAGGCCTTTGCCATAAGCTCTAGTCTACATAAGTATGTGTTGCTGACAGTCCCCAAATCATGTCTAACTGGATCATAGGGACCCAAGAACATTGGGAGAGAGACTGTTTTTTGTAGTTCAGACATGGCCTGCCTTTGTTCAGGATCCCATTCAAATACAGCCTTTTCTGGTTAGTTGTATTTATTGGTGCTACTAACCATTACCGGGTGTGGAATATGTGTCCTTCCGAATTCAAATATGCAACCAAATGTTAGGTTTCTTGTTTAGTTCTAGGGCTAGGTGGCAAAAACTACTTTTCTTCTTCTATGGAATGTAAATGGTGGCACCTGCTTAGGTTATTCTTAAGAATTTCACCAGTTTGGGCAGGTCCTTGGACCTGTTGGATTTATCAACAGCTTCTTTTGGTCATGTGTGTCCTTATTGCATTAGGTCAGCCCTACCTTTATCTTTAGTTTGTTATATTGTCATGGTATCATCAAGATAGTGTATCCCTTCTAACTCCATCATACCAGTAAGCTGGTGAATTGAAATCACCCTGTGGCAATATAGTAAATGTAAATCGGGGTGCTTTCATATGAAGGAAAATTGCTCTTGGCGCTTTTTTTTTTTTTTTAAGATTGAAGCAGAGAAAAAAACATTTGCAGGATCAGTCACTGAGTAGCACTCTCTTACAGTCTGCTATATGTTTCTTTTTCTAGTATTTAAGTCATACCAGGGACTGCTGATGTTATGGGGGCACTACTTTATTCAAGCTTTAATAGTCTACTGTTAGTCTTGATGAGCCATCCACTTTTGTCACAGGCTACCTACACATTGTTGTTCAGGGAATTCATTGGTGCCAGCGTTCTAGCTTATAATTTGTCATTAGAGTGGTAATCTCTTTGTCCACCAGGTATCATATACTGTCTCAAATTTCTGTGGGCTCAGACAGTTTCAGTGGTTCCCATTTTAGCATGCCTAGTCAAGCCTGGTCTTAAGGTGATAAATTTATATGCCTTCTCTTTTATAATACCAGTCAGACACATTATCCATCCCAATAATACATTCATGTAAAGGAGATGTAACCACTTCACAGTCTGTTCAGATATTCCAATTTTCATCCAATTTTTTTTTTTTACCTTAATTCTGTTAACTATTGCCACTCGACCCAGTCTAACTGTAGGTCCCCATTAGAACTTTGACAGGTTTTAGAACTAGAGCGCATTGGGCCCTCATATTAAGGAGTCCCAGAAATGTCTCTTATCCATCCCCTGCTTCTGTCCACACAAGTGCAAATTGCTGTGGTTCTCTAGTTACGGGCTGAGTCAGAAGAGCCTGGCCTCTCCTTAGGTCTTCAATTTGATTAGTTAATAGGACATTTGCTTGCCCTTGGCAATTCCAGGTCAGGTTTTCATTGTCTTCTTTGTCCTCTGGCTTTTAAATTTTCTCAAAATTGGGGTAAATACAGCAGAGTTCTGTAGGGCTTTTTAATATTGAGGAGCATCAGCTCTCATTGGTCTATCCAACCTCTAGTCATGCTAAATTAAGATCTTTGTTTCAGCTCTATCAATGTCTGCTTTATTCATCCCATTTTTAAATAGCCATCTGAAGATTTCCATCCTACTGTGTTAAATCCCTTGACTCTCCCCTTTGTCTTTCTCTGTTTTTTTTTTAATGAATCTCTAATTTTCTTACCATCTGTAAGATGCATAATAGGAATCTGAGACCGTAAATCCATTAAGGCTTTTCAGATCATTGCTAGATTTTGCAGCAGTAAAGTTACACAGGGTGCCCATGTAAGAGTCCCCCTTAATCACAGTATTTACTATGACCTCAGTGAGAGGCATGCCCAGTAGGTGAATATCCTGGTTTCATAATGCCAACCCAGCATGGCTTGCATAAGCAGCATATCGGCCGCTTCTTCTGGGGAATTCCACTTGACATTTATAGTAGAAGGACAGTCCTCCATTTCAGGGTCAGCAAACATTATGGGGTCATTTATCTAGTCCACTGGGCTAGCCGTGTCCTTGGGAATGACCTCCTGTGTGTCTGAATTATGTATAGCCATCTGTGGTTGTTCACTGTGATTGTGGTAGGGAGTTGTCGGTCCTGCATCAATTCAGACGTTGCTCTTCTATTCTCCACCATTCAAAACCAATGATGCTTCCTCTAGGTGATCACTCTCACAATATTTTAGTAGCTTCAGGAAGCCTCAGTCTACAAAATGAGGCATTCCTTTGTATTATAATCTCTAGTTTCATTAGTTTCTTGGTTTTCTCTTTCTCAACCTGGACTACATTCTTTGATCAGAACTCATAGAGGTATTCTCTCTCTGTTTTCCCAGCATACTTTTTCCCTTTGGAGGGGCCCTGAGGCTACTAGTGGCCATAGTTCAGACTTGACTGAAACCTAAGCTTTGCCCAGTATCAGGATCTGTCCTAATACACTTTCATTTTAGTTACTACAAAATCAGTAACCAAGGGATTGTATAATTGGCTTGCTTATTAGTTTACATTTTCTTATTTATCCAGTGAGTCAACTCCTAGGGAGTTGGGTGTGCCTTTCTAAATTCCATCGGTAACTTACCTCTAGTAACTTCAGCTGCAATTCCATACCATGAGTTACTAGGTAGTCATCTAGGAATCAAAGGCTCATAAACCCCTGTCCTCTCATCCTTCCTTTCCCCAGACCACATGTTTCAGTGAGTCAGGATCATTTTAGTGAATCCCATTTCTGATACCAACTGTGAAGTTAGAGAACAATCCATAAGTGCTCCCTAACTTTTGAAATCAAATGCAGCATTTGAGGAGCCCCCCAGCCACCCTTCTGACACCCCTTGCAAGTTCAGGATTTCCTGAGTCTATCATCAAATTCAGTAATTTACTGGAATTGTTAGATAATTTGCTAGAACTCACTGAAAGTTGTTATACTGATGGTTACATTTATTGTAATGAAAGGATACAGATTAAAATCATTCAAGGGAAAGACGCGTGGTGCAGAGTCAGAGTCTAGGAGTGTTCCAAATGTGGAGCTTCCAGTTTTCTCTGAGTGGAATCTTGGACATAACTAACTCTTCTCAGCAATGATGTATGACAGTATGCATGGAATATTGCCCAATAAGGAGGCTCATCTGACCCTGGGTGCCTAGAATTTTTATTGGAGCTCTGTCATGTAGAATATGGTTCACTGTCGATGTGACTGACCTGTCTCTAGCCCCTCCTGAGGTTGAGCTGACACCATGTGACCTGAAGCCCCCTGTAAATCATATCTTTAGCGTATAGCCTAAGGCACCAGGTAAAGTTTTATCAGGTAGTACATTTCAGTACTCCTGGTAGTTGAAACAAAAGCCAGACCCCTTTTTGATAAGGGTGAACTCATTTTTACAGTTTGTTAATTCCTATTTGTGCTCTTATACTAGCGTATCCCCTGTTTTAAACTAAATCTGCCTTTACAAATGCTATTTCTTAAATTGTAACACATCTTCCTTGTCAGAAATATTTAACCTTAAAACCAGTTCACTTTTGCTGTGTTTTCTTCACCAACACTTTTTGTTTCATCTTTCTCACTCCTTTTCCCTGCCTGGACATTAAGGCCTTTTAGGACTAGTTCTTCAAGGGGCTCACTTTCCTGTATGCTCAGTAAGTTTTTAAAAGATGATCAAGTCACTTGGTTACCCACCTCTTCTTGAGTCAGTTATGCATGCGATTGTGATAATTTATATTTTCTTAGAAAATCATCTGTTTAGTAGAAATTTTAAAAACATATTCACTTAGAATTAAACAGCATTAAGATTTTACAAAAATAAGGTTATATCTCTTGTTAATAATGTTGTATAGCTGAATTTATTTCCTTTTTCCTTATAAGCCTGGCCATAGGTTTGATTGTTTAAAAAAAATTTTTTTTAATGTTTATTTATTTTTGAGGCAGAGAGAGACAGAGCATGAACAGGGGAGGGTCAGAGAGAGAGGAGACACAGAATCCGAAGCAGGCTCCAGGCTCTGAGCTGTCAGCACAGAGCCCGATGCGGGGCTCGAACTCATAGACCGTGAGATCATGACCTGAGCCTAAGTCGGAAGCTCAACCAACTGAGCCACCCAGGAACCCCTAGGTTTGATTGTTTTATTGGTCATTTGAGTTCTTGAAGTCACTTATTCTCCTCTTTAAAAGCATTCTAGGGGCGTGCCTGGGTGGCTCAGTCGGTTGAGCAGACTCTTGATTTCAGCTCAGGTCATGATCTCTCGGTTCGTGAGATCGAGCCCCATGCCCTGCTGACAGCACAGAGCCTTCTTGGGACTCACTCACTCTCTCTCCCTCTCCCTCTCCCTCTCCCTCTCCCTCTCCCTCTCCCTCTCCCTCTCCCTCTCTCCCCCCCTTTCCCTCTCTCTCCCTCCCCCCCACCCCCCCCCCCACCCCCGTGTGTCTCTCTCTCTCTCTGTCTCTCTCTCTCTCTCTCTCTGTCTCTCTCTCTCTCTCACACACACACACACACATACACACACACACAAAATAAATAAACTTAAAAAAGTGCTCTGATTCTCACAGTTCTCTTATATCTTCATTCTTTCCTTAGCTTAATTTTGTTTTACTTTTCTTAGATTCTTATGTTGAATCTTTAATTTATCAAAAAAAATTAGTCTCATTCCATAATCATTGACTTAACACGTGTATAATTATAGTTTTGGGGCTCCCCCACCTCCTTTTAAAGATAATTGCTACATATTATAGGGATAAAGAGGATGAACTCTGATGTGTGTGTCTGTGTCTTTTAAATGGAGATAATATAGTACCAACTTTATAAGCTGGCTTATAAGGATTGAATGAGAATTGTACCTATAAAGTGCTTAGCACAATAAGTACTCAGTATCAGTTTAGCTATTATTACTAATATTGTGACCTGTACGTTTTCTTTTTTCTCTCTTTTTAAATACATTTTATAGAGGTCTTTGGTTTTCTTTATGCTTTATGGCTTGGAAGTTGTTCTTAGAAAGGAAAATGGGCACCTGGGTGGCTCAGATGGTTAAGTGTCTGACTCTTGATCTCAGCTCAGAGACTCTTGATCTCAGATAAAGCTATAGAACTTTATGAAATTTTGTACCTCAGAACATTACATGGTTTCTAGCTATATCATGTTGTTATCCCATCTCCTTCTTACAATTCTGCTCATGATAAATGAATAAAATAAGTATACACTTAAAAAAAAATCAAGAATGAGACGAAGAGACACCAGTGGATATTTCAGTGAATTTTTCAAAAGCTGGGAAATGGATTGAATATTTGGTGGATCTGATAATTGACTTAGTAGAGTTGAATGAACTACAACCCAAGGGTATGTAAAGGAGATATACAAAGAAAGCCATGTGATTTAATTCCCAGAAATCTGCTAAGGATCAGGATTTAGAGGCAATAGGTATCACAAAAGTTGGGCTTATTGTCTTGAGGATATTAGGTCTAGATGAAGAGTGGGGATGAGGTTTATGACTGACATCAGGGAAGGTAAGTGTAAATCTGCATTATACTGTGGGAGCTTCACTTCCCCAGACTTGCTTCCAGATTGCCAGAAGTGACATTTTTTTGTTCAACTTTCCCCCTTTATATGTTTTTCTGCCCCCCCCCCCCCCCGCAATTAGAGGCCTTTTCACTCTCTGGAGAAAATGATCAAAAGAGGTCTTCAAATGTTGACATTTGGGGTTCATTTCTAATTAAAAAGATGAAGCCCACCAGTTCATAAGTTCTGCTCTCACACAGACTCTAAGTAGTTTTTAAGTACAGTAAAACTTGGGATTGTGAGTAATTTTGTTCCGCAAATGTTCTGCAAGACGAGCAAACATTTCTAATAAATTTTGACTTGATAAACGAGCGATGTCTTGCAATACAAGTAGTAGGTGACGCCGAGTACATGATCACAACTGACCCAGTGGTTCTTGAAATTTGCTTTGATATACAAGTGCTTTGGATTACAAGCATGTTGCCTGAACGAATTATGCTCACAAACTAAAAGGTTTTACTGTATATTTGAATGTGAACAGATGAAAGGATCATCCAGCATTTGAGGAGAGCTACCCTCATGTGCCATATGCCGTACATTGTGGGCTGTGGTGATAACTCTTCCCTCTTTTGTCTGGCTTCAAATATAGAGACTGGAAAAGCTAAATATTTCCTTTCTCAGCTTTCCTGGCATTTGGTTAGCTCTGGTCCACAGTTTATGCCCATAAAATACAAATGGAATTCTGCTTAGTTTGTAAGTTTTAAAAGGGACAAATGTTGCTGGTATCAGCCCTTTTCCAGCTTTTTCCTTCCTTGAATTAGGATGTGATGCCTGGAACTGTGGCACCATTATATGCTCATGAAGGTAAAGCCAAGATCATCTGAGAGATTCTAGCTTTGATGTTATGTAAGTAACATCATCAGCTACATTTGGTCTTGTTACACGAGTCTTTATTAGTCACTACAGGTGTACACATTTCTGATTGACACAGCTACCTACATGAAAGAGACCAAGACACTGAAAAAACGGTCATGAAAAGCATAAGATAATATAGGAATAAAAGGAAATACAAAATCAAAGTTATGACATCCTGAGAGATATGACAAGCTATTGGTCACAAAACAAGGATAGAATCTTTGTAAAAGAATTCATTAAAAGAAGAAATAGCTCCTGGAAGTATGATAGCCGAGGCAAAAATTAATAGGTTTGGTAGATAAATTCTAGTTTGTCTCCTAGAAAATAGAGCAAAAAGAGAAAATAAAAAACAGATAAGAAAATGACACGGGGCACCTGGGTGGCTCAGTTGGTTAAGCTTCTGACTCTTGACTTCTGCCGAGGTCATGATCTGATCGTTTGTGAGTTCTAGCCCCACGTCAGGCTCTGCACTGTCAGTGCTTGGGATTCTCTGTCTCCCACCCTCTCTCTGTCCCTCCCCCACTTGCTCTCTGTCTCTCTCTCAAAAATAAACATTTTTAAAAAAAGAAAGAAAATGACAAGATACCCAACAGCCAACCAGTATGAATTACAGAAAAAGAAGTGATCAAATAAGTAATTCAAGAAGTTCTCCTAAGAACCTAGCATTGCCAGTCTGAAATGACCCATTTAGTGCCCAGTATGTTGATTAAAAAAAAGACCCACGAAAAAGTATATATCATTATAAACTGACGGTATGTTATGGATTAAAGTGAAGATCAGCAAAGTTTCCAAAGTAGGCAACGTGTAATGAAATGGAAATCTAGATAGGATCTTTATTTTTTTTTTTTATTTTTTTTTTTTTTAACGTTTATTTATTTTTGAGACAGAGAGAGAGCATGAACAGGGGAGGGTCAGAGAGAGGGAGACACAGAATCTGAAACAGGCTCCAGGCTCTGAGCTGTCAGCACAGAGCCCGACGTGGGGCTCGAACTCACGGACCGTGAGATCATGACCTGAGCCAAAGTCGGACGCTTAACCGACCGAGCCACCCAGGCGCCCCTAAATAGGATCTTTAAATACAGTAATACCAGGAGATAGAAGATGCTGGAACAGTGATTTTAAAAGTTGGGAGTAGAGAGGGAAAGATTTTCAACTTTGATTTCTATAGCTAAATTTTTTTTTTTTAAAGATTTTTTTAGGGGTGCCCGGGTGGCTTAGTCAGTTAAGTGTCCAACTTCGGCTCAAGTCATGATCTTATGGACTGTGAGTTTGAGCCCCACGTTGGGCTCTGTGCTGACAGTTCAGAGCCTGGATCCTGCTTCAGCTTCCATGTCTCCCTGTCTCTCTCTGTCCCTCCCCCACTCACTCTCTGTCTCTCTCTCCCTCTCTCTCAAGAATAAATAAACATTAAAAAAAAAAAAGAAAATATTTTTTTTATTTTTAAATAATCTGTATACCCAACATGGGGCTCAAACTCAAACCCCAAGATCAAAAGTTGCATGCTCCACCGACTGAGCCAGTCAGGTGCTCTTTCTATAGCTAAAATTATTAAGGTGGGTCAGCATGCAAGGATTCAGAAACTGCTTCCCATGCACCTTTTCCTGGAGAACTATTAGAGAATGTGATCCACAAAAATGTTAGTAAACCAAGAAAGTTAATGTTGAATTGTGGGTGCCAGAATGACAACTGTATAGTAGCTAGATTAACTGAAGCATAAAGACTGAGGATATCTCCAGGAAAAAAATGGAACCACTCTAATATACTTGATATTGTTAGGTCATTTGAAAAATAATATTGACAAATTTTTGACATATCTGGTGGAACATGAGATTTATTAGGGATTAGTAAATTGAAAGTTAAGCAAAGCAGAACAGAGGGCATTCTTTAATTTCCCCCTCTCCCAAAAAAAGTTCTATAAAAAACGAAATTATTCTGATTACATTCCTTGGCTTATCATTGGACAATATTTATATAGTCATTCATTAATTCAGTAAATGCATGCTTGCTGAGTGCTAGGCATGGTATATTTCAGTGACAAAACTATGTAGTCACTGTCAATGAGGACCTAATTTTTCATAGGGTCAAACAGTAAATATATCAGATGCTGATCGTTATAGAGTTTTTTTCTCTATAAAGCTGGGAAATTGGGACAGTGTAGGTGAACATGTGGATGTGTAGGTTTTTATTTTAAATAGGGTGGTTTCAAAAGACTTCCATGTTGAGGTGGGCTTTGAGTGGAGACTGAAGAAGGAATAGGAGCACCCCTGCTTAAACTTGACAAGTCAGGGGAGTGTGTTTCAGCTTCATTATTTTCCATAATTTTATCTTCTGTTTTATCTGTTCTCTCCCCTGCTTCTTCCATCCCCACTGTCACTGTGTCTAGTTTACTTTGTAGCTGTTACAGCATTTTAAAATTCATTGTGAGTAGTTCTTAGGTCTTTGATCTTGTCAGCAAGAGTTTCTCTGGTGTTTTCTGTGCTTTTATTCAAGCCCAGCTATTAGTCTTATGACCGTCATTCTAAATTCTTGTTCAGATATATTGTTTATATCTGTTTTGAGATATCTTGGCTGTGATTTCGTCTTGAACTTCCTTTTGGAAAGAATTCCTCCCGGTTTGTCATTTAGGCTGTTTCTGTTTTTTTTGTGTGTGTGTGTGTGTGTGTTGTAAAAGCTTGCTATGTGTCCTGCACCTGTGAGAACTGTATTTAAAAGGGATCATACGCTGTCCAGGGCCTGGCACTTCAGGAGGTGTTTTTGGTGTATGTTGCATGCACTGTTGTTGTGTCTTGGCTGCTCTGTCCCACTGGTCAGTCCTGTACAGAGCTCTTCCTTGCTTGTAGTAGTGGAGGTGTGCTTTGATGTGTTAGCTGAAGTTATAACCCTGGGGGAGGGGGGGGAGGAGAAGGGGCGGCGAGAGCCTGATCCCATAAAAAGAGAAAAATGAAAGAGGAGAAAAGAAGACCAAACAGAGAATCAAAAAACTATAAGGCTAAATCCAGAGAAAGGGAAGGGAAATTAAAGCAGACAGAGAAAAGGTGGAGAAAAAACAGAATAAAAATGCCAGATCAAACAAACGAAAAAGATTAATAAGAATTGACCAAAAATAAATGAGATCTATGAGCCTGATTCCAAAAGAAAAAAAGAAGAGGATAGAAAGAAAAAGGAAAATAATGAAAGAAGAAAAACAAAACAAAACAGTTGTCTGTTGATACCTGGGACCAGTGGCCATGCTGGTCTGGAGGAGGGGGCATCTGGTTTGCTCAGTGTCAGTCTCCCTCCAGTAGGTTGCTAGGCACGGAGGGTGGGGTTTGGTTACCTACACTGGGGGCCGCTGTGCTGTTCTCTGAAGTCCTACCCTGTTGGCGTTGGGGGGAAAAATGGTGACACCAAGTCTGTCCTCACCGGACCAGGTATCTCAACCCACGCTGTTAGTACAACCCACAGAATACTGGCCGTTGGCTTGCCCTACTCTGCAGTTCTCCTGAGCCTTCTAGGCACTGGGCTGGGATTCAAAACCCGAAGTCTTAAAGGACCCAGCTCTGTGTGGCTCACCTCCCCTGTTCCAGAGTAGGGCCTCTCCACCCTGCTCATAAAAGGCCTTTAGCTTGCACCTGCAGGGTCTTTTGTCCTTGGGGAGGCAATAAACCCTCTTCCCAAAGTACGTGGGGAGAGGGACTGTTCTCTCCCAGCCTGCTCCTGAGATGACTACACCACGCTGTACACTCTGGGGCTGGCTCCCTCCTCCCCAGGAGCACACCAAGGCTCCTGGCTTTGCTCCGGAAAAAAGTCCACTTCCAAACATCCCGAGTTTCAGCTCCTAGGGCTGTTTGCAAAAAAGAAACTGTCACTCTCTGTATTTCTTGTTCCCCAGCCGGTAGTCCAGAGAGGTTTTCCTCATGTGCTAACTTGATGCTGCACTTTCACAACCCCTCTCTCTTTCTGTCCCTTTTGTCTCTCCACAGAAAGGGTTCCCTTCCCTCCGTGTCAGTGACATTTTATTTCCTCTAATTCACATACACACACCTCGATCCCATCAAGCTGTCTCCCTCCAACTGTGGAGATCCTTCTGCCACTTCACAGATCGATTTCCTGGGTGTTCCAAGTGATCTGACCTCAATACAGCTGTGTTTGAGGGACGAGGAAAATCCCGGTCTCCTTACTTCTCTGCCATCTTAACTTCCTCCTTGAGGGGAGCATGTTTCAGATAGAGGGAAAGCAACTGCCAGAGGCCAGAGATAGCAGCATACTTGACTTCTTTGAGGAGCTGCATGGTCTGAATGGAATGAACAAGGGGGAGATTGGTATCATGTGAGGTCAGAGGGGCAGAAAGGGCCAACTTATTGAGTTCTTTGTAGGCCATTGGAAGAATGCTGGCTTTTAGTCTGAGTAAGACACTCAAGTTTTGAGCAGTGGAGTGATTTGACTGATTATTGTTTTAAAATGATCTCACTGTAGTAAGGAGAGATTGAACCGGGACAAAGATAGAATAATTTCAGGAGTAGATTCCTTAGTGTCCCTTACCCATTTAGCCCATCCCCCCTCCCACAATCCCTCCAGTAACCCTCAGTTTGTTCTCCATATTTATAAATCTCTTGTGTTTTGTCCCCCTCCCTGTTTTTCTATTATTTTTGTTTCCCTTTCCTTAGGTTCATCTGTTTTGTCTCTTAAAGTCCTCATATGAGGGGCGCCTGGGTGGCGCAGTCGGTTGAGCGTCCGACTTCAGCCAGGTCACGATCTCGCGGTCCGTGAGTTCGAGCCCCGCGTCAGGCTCTGGGCTGATGGCTCGGAGCCTGGAGCCTGTTTCTGATTCTGTGTCTCCCTCTCTCTCTGCTCCTCCCCCGTTCATGCTCTGTCTCTCTCTGTCCCAAAAATAAAAAACGTTGGAAAAAAAAAAAAAAAAAGTCCTCATATGAGTGAAGTCATATGATTTTTGTCTTTCTCTGACTGACTAATTTCACTTAGCAGAAAACCCTCCAGTTCCATCCACGTAGTTGCAAATGGCAAGATTCCATTCTTTTTGATTGCCAAGTAATACTCCATTGTGTATATATATGCACACACCACATCTTCTTTATCCATTCATCCATTGATAGGACATTTGGGCTCTTTCCATAATTTGGCTATTGTTGATAGTGCTGCTATAAACATGGGGGTGCATGTGTCCCTTCAAAACAGCACACCCGTATCCCGTGGATAAATGCCTAGTAGTGCAATTGCTGGGTTGTAGGGTAGTTCTATTTTTAGTTTTTTGAGGAACCTCCATACTGTTTTCCAGAGTGGCTGCACCAGCTTGCATTCCCATACAGATACTACTCTTGTCTTAATTCTTAGCAGTTTTAATATACAAAGATTTGATCGTTCAGACACTCTAGTCTTTGTTCTTTGAACTCCTTTCTAAAGTTTGTGTCCTTTACATTACCACTCACATCCGTGATTGTACACTAGACCTTGGCATTTCCAATAATTGTATTCAAGTTGAAGCATTCCTCTCTCTGACTACATCTTCTGTCATTCCCAGCTCATTCTGCTTAGTATCAGACTTCCACAGTTATTTGCCACTCAGTAACTTATTTTAGTCCATTGATGCCACTACTCTACTCTTTCACTTTACCTCATTCCATTATGTTCTCAACCCTCCTCCAGTTTAATTTCAGGCTAATCATTCTTACTCTCTTGCATTTAGCCTTGACTCCTATATCCCACTTGGTATAACTCTCTTGGCAAAACCACAATCTTGATTAAACCCAGCTTCCCTTCTGTCATGCTTTGCTTATGCAGCTGACCATCATGAGAGAAAAAACACATGATACCACCGGTCCTATTCTCGATTCATGACCATTTATCTCAAGTAGACTCTTAATGTTACCTGGCAGTCATACTGTGCATTAGCAGTGTTTCCTGTCTTAAATGTCCAACATTTTATCCTCCATCCTCATTCGCAGACACTGGCACTGCTTCTTACTTCATTGAGAAAACTGAAGCACTGCAAAGAACTTATGCAGTCTTCCTCTACCATACCTACTTGTCACCAAGCACTTGCACCCACATTTCTACATCTGTCTGTTATCTTAGTTGAAGTCTCTTCTTCTATGAAGCCAGTTTCTCTCCTTATGCCTTAGATTCCATCTCATCTCAAGTAGTTGAGGAAATTGCCTCAGCGGTTTGACTTTCTTTGCCAGTGTCAGTTTTTTACTTTAGCAGTTTTCCCACCAGTATTTTAATATTCTGCTATTTTTTTTCTTCCATCCTTAAAAATGAAAGAAAATGTTAAAACCTTCTCATTAACCCATTTTCCCTGCTGGCAGCTATCCCTGTTCCTCATTGCAGCAAAATATTTTGAAAGGATTGCTTATCATCATGGTCTCCTAATGTCTCCTGTCCTATTCTCTCTGTCAGCATTTTATCAACATTGTTCTTTTCAAGGTCGCCAATAACCATTGAATTACTAAATCTAGAGGTCACCACTTGGTTATCATCTTAATATTTGACAGATCAGCAACATTTGACATGGTTGATCATTCCCTCAATACATATTACTTACTTGGCCACCAAGAGACCACATTCTTTTAGTTTTCCTCCTACCACACTGATTGCTTCTCAGTTTCATTTGCTCATTTTTCTTCATCTCTTAATGTTGGTTGTGCCAGGCATTACTTCATTATCTACAGCTACAGATTTATGGCTTTAAATACCATCCATATGCTGGCGATGTCCATATTTCTATTTCTAGCTCAGTACTCTCTCCTGAACTTTCAGATTTATCTATTCTATAAACTGTAACATGTCTTCTTGAGTGTCGGCTTTCTCAAATATAATATATCCAAAATAGAACTGATCACTTACTCCAGTTCTTTTTCACTGGCAGCCTTGCCCTATCTCAGTTTGTGGCGGTTGCAGTTTTTCCATTGCATAAGCCAGAAATCTTGGCACGATCTTTGATTCCGCTATTTTCTCCTACCCAAACTCAAACTTACCAGAACATCTTTTTGGCTCCCCCTTCAAAATACATCCCTGAATCTCATAATTTCTTATTACCTCATTGCTATTAGTTCCATTGCTACTAGGCTGGTCTCAGCCATCATCATTTTTCCATTTATTACCATTTCTATTTTTCTCTGCCTGGATTACTGCAGCAGTCTCCTCAGTCATCTCCATACTTCTGACACTGCCCTCCTTCAGTTTATTCTTAACTACTAGAACAGTCTCATGTCTGATTCGCTCCCTGCTCAAAACCTGCAGTGGCTCTCCACTTCAGAGTAAAAGTCAGATTCCTTACAGTGGTCTGTACGTTAATATTTCATCCACTACTACGTTTCCCCCTCACTCTGTACTTTCTTGTTTCTAAAACATGGCAGAGATGCCGCTTCCTGCCTGTTTTCTCTGTCTGGGGCTCTGGGTCCACTTGTTTGCATGGCTCACTTCCATACATCCATGAAGTCTGTTGCAAGGTAGTTTTGCCAACGAGATCTACTCTGATAAATGTATTTAAAATTGCAGTTTTCCCCTTTACTCCTAATCCTTCTTATCCTGTTTTGGTTTTCTTTCTTTCTTTCTTTCTTTCTTTCTTTCTTTCTTTCTTTCTTTCTTTCTTTCTTTCTATGTTGTACTTATCACCTTCTAAACTTGTTCTGTAATTTACAACTTATTTTTTGTGTACTTCCCATTAGAATGTAAGCTCCTGAGGATAGGTGTCTTTGTTTTATTTATTGCATTCCAAGACCCTAGAACAGTATCTGACACACATTTAGACATTTCATCTATCAGCAAATACTTATTAATTTAGGTATAGGAAAAAAAAGGTATAATAGGCCTGCCTGAATATAGGATGTCAGTTCTATCTTTTTATTTTCATAGAAATCAATTTTTAATTAAATAATTGAAGGGTACTTGTTCTGTATCTTAATTGGAGGCCCTCGCTCTTTTTAAAAAGTATGTATGTATGTATGTATGTATGTAATTTCTGCACCCATCGTGGGGCTCGAACTCATGACCCTGAGATCAGGAGTTGCTTGTGTTTCCAACTGAGCCAGCCAGGTGCCCTGTAGAGGCCCCTGTTCCTTTATTTGGAGTGTTTAATCCCATGACATTTAATGTAATTATTGATAGGGTTAAGTTTACCATTTAGTTTTGTTTTTCATTTTTCTTTTCTCTGTGTGGTTTTTTTTTTTTTTTTCCCTGCTGTGTTTCCACTTAATAAACTGTTTCTGGTATTTCAATTTATATCTACCTTCAGGTTTTTTTTTTTTTTTTTTTTTTAAGTTTATTTTGAGAGAGAGCACTTGTGTGAGTGGGAGGGGGGCAGAGAGAGAGAGAGAGAGAGAGAGAGAGAGAGCGCGAGAGAATCCCAAGCAGGCTCCACACTGTCAGCACAGAGCCTGACATGAGGTTCAAACTCACAAACTGTGAGATCATGACTAGAGCCAAAATCAGGTGCTTAACCAACTGAGCCACCCAGGCGCCCTACTTTCAGCTTTTTAAGCTCTAACTCTATTATTTTTAATGATTGCTCTAGGGCTCATGATACACAACTTTAACTTACAGCCTCCTTATCATCATTTCCTACTTTATGAATACAGTAACCTTACAAAAGGATAATTCAGTTTATCAGACCCTCATCCTTTGTACTAATGCCATATCATTTAATTATACATACTTTATAAATCTTACCTTACGATGCCTTTTTAAAAAAATAGCTGTCTTTTAAGGAAATTATGAGAAGGGAAAATAAAATTATAGATTTTATATTTTTCCATTTATTACCATTTCTATTTTTCTTTATATCTTCCTGTTTATATGAGTTACCATCTTTTATCATTTTCCCTTTCCCGATGAATATCCTTCAGGATATTTATTGTTTTGTAGGTCTGCTGCAGTGAATATTCTCAGCTTATGTTCATTAGAAAATCTTCAGTTTAGGTGGATGTTTATACTAGTTACAGAATTCTGGATTGACACTTTTTTTTCTTTAAAGATTCTAAAGCAGTCATTATTTGTATTCTGGCCTCCTTTGTTTTTAATGATACTATTTATATTGTTCTTCCCTGAACACCTTGTTGTCTGGTGCATCTCTGGCTACTTTCAAGATTTTCTCTTTTTGTTTGGTTTTCCCCCATTTGACCATTATGTTCTAAGATACATATTTCATTCTGTTTATTCTGCGTGTGGTTCACTGACATTCTTTGTCTATAAGTTTATGGTTTTCATCAAATTTGGGATGTTGGCCATTATTTCCTTAAGCCCCCGCCCCACCCCCTCCCCATTATTGAAATCTTCTAGAACTCTCAATCTATAACTCTCGTATGTTAGGGTATTTGTTTTTCTCACATGGGTCCCTGAGGCTTTGATCATTTTCCTTTAATCTATTCTTTTTTAGACTTATAATTTTTCGTTTGTATTCATTTTCACTAGTCCTTTAGCCATCTCTGTTTGCTGCTAAGCCCATGCAGTGAATTGTTTCAGTTACTGCACTTTTCTAGAATTTCCATTTCTCTTTTTATAGTTTATTTTCTCCGCTCAGATTTTCTGTTAGTTCACTCACTAAAAGATGTTTTCATATAAATTGTGTTTTGTTTTGTTTTTTTAAGTTTATTTGTTTATTTTGAGAGGGCGAGAGAGAGAGAATCCCAACCAGGCTCCGTGCTGTCAGTGCAGAGCCCAACGCAGGGCTTGATTTCATGAGCTATAAAATCATGACCTGAAACAAAATCAAGAGTCGGACGCTTAACTGACTGAACCACCCAGGCACCCCTAAATTTTGAATAAATATAACCCACTTAAAGTCTTTGCTAAATATAACATCTACACCATTTTGGTATCAGTTTCTATTGAGTACATTTTTCTTTATTTTGAGTTATATTTTACTGTTTCTTTGAATGCCTAGTGATTTTTTAAATTGAAGTTTGGAAGTTGTGGATGTTACATTATAGAAACTTTGGATTCTTTTATTTTCCTTTGTAGACTGTTGATTATTGTTCTATCAGGGAGTTAAATTACTGGTTCATCACCTTGATATCTTGTATAAGCTTGGTTTTCTGTTTTTTAAGGGATGATCTAAGGAAAGCCCAAGGTATTTCCCAAGCCTCTCTAACTTGGTTGGACTCAACTTCTAAATTCTATTTCTTGGAAGATGTTGTGAGGGTTTTAGGCTTTGTCGGGACAGGATAGGCCTAGGATAGAATTTATTCCAAACGCAGTTTTTTCTTTTAAGATATGGCCTTTCTGGTTTCTCAGGTAGATTGCCTGGGGAGGTAGACAGAGTCTTTTCCCCGACTAGCTTAGGTGGAATTCTGTCTCTTAGAACTGCTTGGCTCTAGTTTCTCTGTTCCACAGTCAGTTTCTTAGCAACTGCTCTCTTAATCACCAGCGCTTGGACTGGGGTGAAGCAAGGAAGGTGCTTAGAGCCAATGCATAAGGAGGGGCTCCTTTTCATGGCTCACCCTACACTGGCACTTGCTCCATCTGAAAGTCAGAGCCCCCTTATGTTCTGCACTCTGGGTCTCCTTTGTCAAACCCTAGTCCCACCCCGGTACATCACCAACTACAGTGCATCACTTCCAGTGTGATGGAAAGAGCATTAGTCCCAGGGTGAGGGAAGTGGGAGGTGTAGGTTAATTACAGAGAAGATAACCCAGGACCTAACTAGGGGAGGTGAAGGAAGTCATTGCAGAAAAATGAGAGAACAAGATTTTGGTCTGGAGACAGGAAAAGAAGTGAAGGGTCAGATGCAGGTTGGGAAAAGCCCTGTGATCAGGATGAAGCTAAATGGCTTAGGGGCGCCTGGGTAGCTCAGCTGTTAAGCATCTGACTCTTGATTTTGGCTTGGGTCATGATCTCACGAAGGGCTCTGCGCTGACAGTGCAGAGCCTGCTTGGGATTCCCTCTTTTTGCCCCTCCCCTACCGATTCCCCCTCCCCCCTTTTTTCACTCTGTCTCTCAAAATAAATAAACATAAAAAATAAATCAATGGCTTAGCATATGGAGAGTGAACAAAATTGGGTTGCCAGGAGCTTGCTTTTACTGGGAGCTAGTAAGGTCTCCTGTTAAGCCTTGCATAATCTCATGTTGTGCATGTACAGCCCAGATATTGACCAGGGACTTGTGAGGAATTCATTTATTTTGTGTCTTCCCCCCCGCTCCCCAACCTCACCCTGTATGGCTTCCTCCATTCCAGTGTCCTGTTCACGAATTCCAGCTGCTCAGTAGTCCCAAATTCTGACTTCTGCCTCTTGCCTCCTCAGCTCAGACTTCTGGGCTCTGTTTGGTCTCCAGTTCTCTGTGCCAGTTATCCTGAAGTTTTCAATGCACAGGATGGTGGTGGAGCTCTCTAAAGGATTGCCTGTAGTCCTGTGACTGAATATAGTTGCCACACATATTTCTTTCTTATTTATATATATATATAACTATAGTTATAGTTTCACATATTACTTTTCTACCATTACAGTTTATAGGCCCTGGTGGCAGGCCAGTCTGGTATCAGTTATTCTGTCATGGCTGAGAGTGGATGTCATGTATGTTCCACCTTAATATTTTTTATCCTCAATTGAAGTTTTGTGTATAGTTGGGTATTTGTAGATTGTTTTTTAGGATCATTATGGTTTAAGTGAGTGTGTTGAAAATATGAGGCATTTTTGTTAAAGAACAGGATAGTTTATAATAGAAGTCACTTGAATAGAACTATATAAGTGAAATTTTTCTAAAAGATTTTCCTAAGAAAGAACTTTTCTTGTAATTAGGCTTTTATATTGAAAAATAGATAAATGGGTGGGTAGATAAGATGGATGAATCAGCTTTAGAGCAGATATCTTTCAGTCCTTGATGTAGACCTACCTGGAGAGCTTTAAAAAAATACTGATGCCATAGTCCTACTGCACACTGGTTAAATAAGAATCTTAAGTTATATTTTGGGTATAAAAAATTTTTATAGTATTTTAAAAATACTGGCAAATCACACCGGGTGATTTTTGTTATTCTGTGAAGGTCAATAACCTCTACTTTAAAGAACCTTTGCCAAACTCAGTTTTAAGTTTTTCTGTAAATTTTTGCAAAGTTCAAAAAGATTTCAGATAACATCCAAATTGATGGTAAAAATGACACCTAAATGCATATATATCATCAATTTTCTCAGGGAGCTAGATTCAGAGCCGTGATGATAAATCAAGATTTCCTATCCAGATATATTGTTTTCATGTAGTATATTGTTGGACAAAAGCAGCTTGTTTATTGAACTTCATTCCGTATCCATTCAGCTCTTTTGTGTAGTAAATATTTGAATCTTCACCATATACCAGGTATCATGCTAGGTGATGACTGTGTATAGTAATAAAAAATACTGAGATGGTCTTTGCTATCTTGGAGTCTTACAGTCTATGTGAGACTTGAGATTGAAAATATGGCTCAGTAGTAGTTCACTTTAGCAGTTAACTCCAAAATAAAATTCATTCCTTTTTGGTTTTGCAGAAAAAAGGTTAATTTTAGGAGCGTCTGGGTGGCTCGATTGGCTAAGCATCTGATTTTGGCTCAGGTCATGAGCTCACAGTTCATGAGGTTGAGCCTGCATGGGATTCTCTCTCTCCCTATCTCTGTCCCACCCTTGCATGCACGTGTGTGTGTTCTCTCTCTCTCTCTCTCTCTCTCTCTCTCTCTCTTTGCATGTGCAGGGTAAAAAGGGTACTTTTAGTATTATAGTTTGTGTGCCTATCAAACACCTAGGCCTCAGATTCACTTACCCAGCAGAATGATTGTTTATGACTAGAAAAGAAGAATTGAGTATGGCTAAGAGTTAGCTTAAATGAGAGGAATATCAGGAGAGAAGATTTGAGAAATAAACCCATTCAGAGTAATTAGTTACCCATTTAGCAAAGTAATTAGTTACCCACACAAAGATGTGTGTTGGTAAAAATGTTAATTGGTAAATCATTACAAAAGTAAAAACTCCATTGCTTGGTCATTTTCCTTTGCAGTGGTGCAGACATGATTCTGATCATTGATGGTTCTATCTATGATTTCTGCATGGCTGGTTCCTATCTTTTAAAAATTTATTTTATTTATTTTTAATTAAATTTTAATTTGAGAGAGAGAGAGAACTGGGGAGAGGGGCAGAGGGGGAGAGAGAGAGAATTTTAAGCAGGCTTCGCATTCAGTGAGGAGCCTGATGTGGGGCTTGATCCAACCACCCTGGGATCGTGACCTGAGCTAAAGTCAAGAGTCGGATGCTCAACCAATTGAGTCACCCAGGTGCCCTTGGTTGCTATCTTTGAGATCTCAGTATAGACTCTTCAAGAACCCTTTTCACTCATGTCATCTCTGTCACAACTCTATTTAAATTTTTGTTTTCTCCTTTCTCAGGATGTAAGGAAAGGAAGAAGAATACCATATGTTATCTTGTTTACTGCGGTATCCCTACCCTTTGAATGCTTTCTGGCAAATAGAAGAATTCAGTGCATATCACTAATGACTGCATACTTTTAAAAAGTTTTAAAGTCACAACATGATATCATATATACAGAGAAGTACTTAAAAGTACAGTGTAAGCAGTGACTAAAATATCTTTACAAATCTGGATTTTTGGTGTATTTTTATATCTACCTACTTGATAAATGAAACTTTTATTTCTTTAAAAGAATTTTTTTAATGCTTACTTACAGTTGAGAGAGAGAGCATGAGAGGTGGAAGGGCAGAGAGAGGGAGTCAGAATCCAAAGCAGGTTCCAGGCTCTGAGCTGTCAGCACAGAGCCTGATGCAGGGCTTGAACCCACGAACCCATGAGATCATTCCCTGAGTAGAAGTTGGATGCTTAAGTGACTCAGCCACCCAGGTGCCCCTTCTTTCTTTTTAAAATGTTTGTTTATTTTTGAGAGAGCATAAATGGGGGAGGGGCAGAGAAAGAGACAGAGAATACAAAGCAGGCTCTGTGCTGTCAGTGCAGAGCCTCATGCGGGGCTTGAACTCACAAGTTGTGAGATCATGATAGGAGCTGAAACCAAGAGTCAGTTGCTTACCTGCCATCGAGGCACCCTGGAACCACTAGGTATTTTTTTTAGTTCTGTGAAAAAAACTTGCTGAGACACTAAATGGCATCAAGATTCAGAAAGTTTGGGAGCTTCTTGGCTATAGTTTATCCATTGTTTTATTTTTATTTCTTTTAAAAAATATTTTTACGTAATCTGTGCATCCATTGTGGGCTTGAACTCACAATTCCAAGATGAAGAGTCACATGTTCTATGGACAGAACCAGCCAGGTGCCCCTCTGTTGCCAAGTATTCTTAATTGTATATAGTGTTTTAGAGATACCCCACTTCTTTGGCACATGTCTGTTATTTTTTTCCTTCTTGGTTCTAAGACCTTTCATGTTGATTCGTTTTCTTTTCCTGAAGTTTATTATTTTTAGAATCTTCTTTAGTAAGAGTCTAGGGTTTCAGTTTGTCTAAAAGTATCTTTACTCCGCTCTCACTTTTGGAAGTTTTTTTTGCTGTGTATAGCATTTTATGTATAGGTTGTCAGTTAATTTTTGTTGTTAGCACGTCAGTTGTACAAGCACATTGCCTTTTTGTTCTTAAGAGGTCAGTAAACTTTGTTTTTCTTTGAAGGTAACCGGTTTTTGTTTTCTGACTGCTCTTTAAAACTACTGCTTTTAGTTTGGTTTTCTCAATCTTTGGATTATGTCTTTCATCAGTAATCTCTCCAAATATTACATCTGTTCTTGTCCTTCCTTCTGAAACTCCAGTTAGATGTATATTAGACCTTATATAATTCTTCGTGTCTCTTAACTTATGTTTAGTTTCAAAATGCAAGATAGGCATTTTCTTCTGAACAATCTCAGTTCATGAATATTCTTTTTAGCCATGCTAAACTTCCATTAAATCATACCATTACATTTAAAAATGTTAAAATCTGCCAGCCAAACACCACCCCCTCTTAAAACCTTTTTATGTTGAGATATGTTATCAAAAAAAAGTATACAGCACCTTTGTATTCTTTCCTCATCTTTTTAAATAGTTGCCCGACCATTTGCTAGCTGTTTCATTCTTTAAATTTAGTAAACATAGATATTTTGCTTCTGTTAGTGGGTCTTTTCTTCCTCTTTGTTTTTCTGTTGATTTTTACTCATTTCCTTATATATATGGCTTTTGTAAAGTAAGAACTTTTCATTTACTTGAAAAATTATTTGTGCAGATTCTTTGTCTAGAATTATGATGGTTTTCTCATTAAAGGATTGAATTTCCTTTTGCTAGTGCCTAGAAGCACTACCAGTTGGGGCCATTAAATTTCCAGAACAATGGGGCGCCTGGGTGGCTCAGTCGGCTAAGCGTCCGACTTTGGCTCAGGTCATGATCTCGCGGTCTGTGAGTTCGAGCCCCGCGTCGGGCTCTGTGCTGACAGCTCAGAGCCTGGAGCCTGTTTCAGATTCTGTGTCTCCCTCTCTCTCTGACCCTCCCCTATTCATGCTCTGTCTCTCTCTGTCTCAAAAGTAAATAAACGTTAAAAAAAAAAAATTGAAAAAAAAAAAAAACATTAAAAAAAAAAAAATTTCCAGAACATTGTTTTGGACTACCAGACGATGTGTACTTTGTCTAAAAATCAACGTATGTGGTGCTTTGTGGCTTCTATTTCTAAGGGTTTTTCCTTCCTGTCTTCCACAGCATTATTGTAACTTTTGTTTAGTCCCTTAGAAGTGTTTACTCTTTTTACATCTTTACACTGAGGTGATAGTTCTTTTATGTGGTGTAGCTATGCACATGGGAAAGCATCATCACAGTCAAAATAGTCAGTGTATTTTTCATCCCCAAAAGTTTCACCTTTGTGTTGAAAGGTAATTTTGCTAGATAACTAAGTCCTTTGCTGACAGTTTTCTTTCAGTAATTTGAAGATACTGCTCCACTCTGTGACTTGCACTGGTTCCATTGAGAAGTCTGTTCTGTTTTTATTCATCTGTATATAATGTATCTTTTTTTCCCCTTCCAACCACTTTTAAGATTATTACTGGCTTTAAGCAATTTGGAAACAATATACCTCAAGAGTAATTTTCTTAATGTTTCTTGTGCTTGGCGGATGTTGAAGTTCTTAGATCTGTAAGGCTGTTTTTTTTTTCTTTTATCAAATTTGGAAAAGTTTACACCATTATTAGAATTTCTTCCAATATTTTTTTCCTCCTTCGTCTCCCCATTTGGGGATGCCAGTTATACATATATTAGAGTTATCACAGGTGTCCCCAAACTCACTATTCTTCTGCTCCTCCCACCCTCATTTTTTTCTCTGTTTGATTTTGGATTGGATTAACAGTAGATTAGACATTGTAGAAGAAAAGATCCATGAATTTGAAGACAGCATTAGAAAGTAATAGCCTGTTGTCTTCTGTAACTGCAGTATCAGCTGATGTCACTGTGTGCCCTTTGAGATTTAATTAAAGTTGGCTTTTATTCCCTGTTCTCTTTATGTGAGAATCCTAATGTCTTCACCAAGCTTTCTTGAAATTTCTACCCTTTTAGGTTCCCATAGTTGCTCAGAGTTCCTACTCTCTGCAATTCTTCCTGAACTCTTAGGGCTTATTATCATTTCCCCTTCATATAGAGCCTTAAGTAAGGAATATAGTCTCATTTTAAAATTTTCTTAAAAACATGAAGTCTCGGGGCGCCTGGGTGGCTCAGTCGGTTAAGTGTCCGACTTCAGCTCAGGTCATGATCTCGCGGTTTGTGGGTTCGAGCCCCGCGTCAGGCTCTGTGCTGACGGCTCAGAGCCTGGACCCTGCTTCGGATTCTGTGCCTCCCTCTCTCTGCCCCTCCCCTGCTCACACACTGACTCTCTCTGTCTTTCAATAATAAACGTTAAAAAAATTTTTTTAATAAAAAAAAAATGAGGTCTTTATGTGCATAGTAGACTTTTTGTTGTTGAAGGATTGAGGTTTTACATTGTTACAATGCAAATCATTTAAAATTACTGGTAAAAATAGCAGTGACAACTAATTTTAAGCCCTTACGGTGCTTCAGTAAGCAAAGCACTATGCTTATTAAGAGCTTTGTGTATTTTGACCAATTTAATTCTTGAAATAGTCCTGTAAACTAAATATTAATTATAAATTTGTTTAAAGAAGAACCAACACACAGAGGGTTATCCAAATTATTCATCTGTTACTGTGAAGATGGAACATACATCATTAAATTTTCTAAAGATTAAATGAGAGAATCCATGTAGGATACTTAGCACAAGACACCTGAAAACATAAGTAAGTTCTCAAAAGAGCTATTGCTATCTATACATTGATAAGTGCTTAGATAATATGATATTTGGGACTTATTTCAAAGTAATTTTGAAGATAGAGTGGTGGGGGGTATCAACAAAATTATCTATAAATAGATACTCCAAAAATACTTACTTATTTATTTATTTAGAGAGACAGCGTGAGTGGGGGAGGGGCGGGGGGGTGTGGAGAGAGAATCCCAAGCAGGCTTCACACTGTCAGCGCAGAGCCTGATGCGGGGCTCGAACCCATGAAACCACAAGATCATGACCTGATCCGAAACTGAGAGACGCTTACCGAACTGAGCCACCCAGGCACCCCACTTTTAAAAATATTTTTTTTAATGTTTGTTTATTTTTGAGAGAGAGAGAGAGAGAGCCCAAGTGGGGAAGGGGCAGAGAGAGAGGGGAACAGAGGATTTCCGAAATGGGCTCAGAGCCCAATATGGGGGTGGAACTCATGAACTGTGAGATCATGACCTGAGCTGAAGTTGCACGCCTAACTGACTGAGGCTACCCAGGTGCCCCTAAATAGATACTTTTGAAAATGGATGGTAGGTTCAGTGGAATTGAACTGCTAATATATGTTTAAAATTTTATGTTATTTTTAAAATGGAGTACTGAATTACAAAAGAAACTGAGTCAGAATTACTATGTGGCAGGTTTAAAAAATGTTTCCCTAGATACTAGTTTGGTTATAAACTAAGATGATACATTTTTCTAGAAGTGCCAGAGTAAAATCTTATCAATTGTTACATGCTGACAGTTATTAAATAATACTGTGATTACTTGGTGAGTAGCATCCCTGTACAGCTCAGGACCTAGTAAGACTAAATGTGCATTCAAAAGTTATAGTTTGGGGGTGTCTGGGTGGCTTAGTTGGTTAAGTGTCTGACTCTTGATTTCAGCTCAGGTCATAATACCAGTGTTGTGGGATTGAGCTCTGAGTCAGTCTCCGTGCTGAGAGTGGAGCCTGCTTAGCATTCTCTCTCTCCTTCCTTCTCTCTGTCTCTGTCTCTCTCTCTCTTTGCCCCTTCCCTGCTTGCACTCTATTTCTCAAATAAATAAACATTTTCAAAAAAGTTACAGTTTAAAGTTAGTAGATAATTGATTTTCAGTCTTTTTACCTTTTTTAAAACATAGTTTTTTTTGTTGTTGTTGTTGTTTTTTTAACTGTTTATTAAAATTTTTTTTTTGATACATGAAATTTATTGTCAAATTGGTTTCCATACAACACCCAGTGCTCATCCCAAAAGGTGCCCTCCTCAATACCCATCACCCACCCTCCCCTCCCTCCCACCCCCCATCAACCCTCAGTTTGTTCTCAGTTTTTAACAGTCTCTTATGCTTTGGCTCTCTCCCACTCTAACCTCTTTTTTTTTTTTCCTTCCCCTCCTCCATGGGTTTCTGTTAAGTTTCTCAGGATCCACATAAGAGTGAAACCATATGGTATCTGTCTTTCTCTGTATGGCTTATTTCACTTAGCATCACACTCTCCAGTTCCATCCACATTGCTACAAAAGGCCATATTTCATTTTTTCTCATTGCCACGTAGTATTCCATTGTGTATATAAACCACAATTTCTTTATCCATTCATCAGTTGATGGACATTTAGGCTCTTTCCATAATTTGGCTATTGTTGAGAGTGCCGCTATAAACATTGGGGTACAGGTGCCCCTATGCATCAGTACTCCTGTATCCCTTGGATAAATTCCTAGCAGTGCTATTGCTGGGTCATAGGGTAGGTCTATTTTTAATTTTCTGAGGAACCTCCACACTGCTTTCCAGAGTGGCTGCACCAATTTGCATTCCCACCAACAGTGCAAGAGGGTTCCCGTTTCTCCACATCCTCTCCAGCAATATAGTCTCCTGATTTCTTCATTTTGGCCACTCTGACTGGCGTGAGGTGATATCTGAGTGTGGTTTTGATTTGTATTTCCCTGATAAGGAGCGACGTTGAACATCTTTTCATGTGCCTGTTGGCCATCCGGATGTCTTCTTTAGAGAAGTGTCTATTCATGTTTTCTGCCCATTTCTTCACTGGGTTATTTGTTTTTCGGGTGTGGAGTTTGGTGAGCTCTTTATAGATTTTGGATACTAGTCCTTTGTCCGATATGTCATTTGCAAATATCTTTTCCCATTCCGTTGGTTGCCTTTTAGTTTTGTTGGTTGTTTCCTTTGCTGTGCAGAAGCTTTTTATCTTCATAAGGTCCCAGTAATTCACTTTTGCTTTTAATTCCCTTGCCTTTGGGGATGTGTCGAGTAAGAGATTGCTACGGTTGAGGTCAGAGAGGTCTTTTCCTGCTTTCTCCTCTAAGGTTTTGATGGTTTCCTGTCTCACATTCAGGTCCTTTATCCATTTTGAGTTTATTTTTGTGAATGGTGTGAGAAAGTGGTCTAGTGTCAACCTTCTGCATGTTGCTGTCCAGTTCTCCCAACACCATTTGTTAAAGAGACTGTCTTTTTTCCATTGGATGTTCTTTCCTGCTTTGTCAAAGATGAGTTGGCCATACGTTTGTGGGTCTATATCTGGGGTTTCTATTCTATTCCATTGGTCTATGTGTCTGTTTTTGTGCCATAAAACATAGTTTTTACTTTTATTTTAGAGCGAGAGCATGAGTGACATAGAGGGGGAGAGGGAGGAAGACAGGAAGAGAGAGAGAATCCCAAGCAAGCTCCACACCCAGTGCAGAGCCTGACGCGGGTCCCTGTCCCATGACCTTGGGATCAGGACCTGAGCCGAAATCAAGAGTTGGTTTCTCAACGCACTGAGCCACCCAGGAGCCCCCTCAGTCTTTTTTAAAAAAACTGTTCTTATTCATCTCCCAGTCTTTACTTATGAGAACCATGTTTTCAAGAATTTCTGAGCAAACTGCATTAAACAGTAATTTATTTCTCAATAAGAAAAAACACATATAATCCATGATGATGATTTCTGTTCAAAAGTAGATAACCAGTGGTATATTTAGTATACTCAGTTTCTATAATTCTAACCAAAACCACTGAAAGTCTTACCTAGCCTGTTCTAACTAAATCATGGGCACCTGTAATTTTTACCTACACATTTTGAAATGCTGAATATAGCTCATTGTGAGTAGAAGCCCAGGTTAAGAATCACTACTTCTGCTTCATATGCAAGATTAGCACCTAAGAAATGGCTTTCGTGTATTTACATGTTAATCAGAATTATACTTAATCTATTTATATGTTATTCTTTTTTTCCTCCCCATTTCTATAATTTTGATTGAAAATGCAGTGTTACTCTGGCTAAGAGAATCAGAAGTAACTTGTAGCCAAAATTACTTCCATATTGCTTTTTTGTTGTTCAAGCTCCATTTTTTTCTTCTGAGTATATAATTGAAATTAAACAAGTGAACAGAGACAAATCTGATTATCACTATTCATTCAAGCTCTTAATTGTTCACTATTATTTATTATCTGAAGGCAGTTTAAGCAAAATGTGCAAGTCTTTTTTTTAGCATCTGGCATTTCTCTACTTTTCTAGTTTTGCTTTCTTTTCCTTAGTCTTGAAAATGACAGCTTCAGAACTGTGTAGTTTTATACATTCTGATTTTTTTTTTCCCCAGCGAGAGAGAGCTTACCTTCCTCCTAAAGTTTATCTCAAGCACTCTTAATTATCCTTAAAACATCCAGCTCAGATGTTAACTCCTATATAAGTGGAGGAAAGGACACATACTTAAATGTAGGTATATCATAGTGTGTTTGCTTACTACTTGCTCACATGAATCAACAAGATACTTCTGTGCCTTTTTTTTTTTTTTTTTTTTGTTAACATTTATTTATTTTGAGAGAGAGAATGTAAGCAGGGGAGGGGCAAAGAGACAGGGAGAGAGCTATTCCCAAACAGGCTCTGGACTGTCAGTGTGGAGCCTGACACAGGGCTTGATCACATGAACTGTGAGATCATGACCTGAGCCGAAATTAAGAGTTGAACACTTAACCGTCTGAACCACCCAGGTGCCCCAAGAAGATATTTCTAGAAGCAAGATTCTAAAACATTTATTTTTAGGTGAAAAGAGAAATACATTTGTACAGGGTTAAATTTTACAAATTAAAATTTTGTGAATTATGATACCAGTTGACCTTTCTACCAAACGCCTTTCTATTTATGACATAATCTAACTCAAAATCAGATTAGACAGAGTCACAAAGATCTTTCTTCCTCCCAATCTAAAGCTCACGGAGTTAAAAAGGTTAGCATGGTAATCTCATATTCCCACTTCATTTGTACAGATTAACAAAGTAAAATTTTATTTTGGATATGGAGAAATTATTATGGAATAAATCAAATGTTCTTCAATGAAATAATGAAATGAAACAGCAATCTTTAGGTTATCTGTCTTATAGTAGATAGTTTTATTTTAAAATTAAAATACCCTTGTCCTTTTGTGCTACTTAATACCTTCAAAGGTATAATACAAGGTATACAAGTGCTAGACTTTACATTATACATGGGTGGGGTTATTTTTGCTTTAAAGAAATTCTTAAAAATCATAAAGTGGTCAATTTTGTTATATGTATTTTACTACAATAAAAAATTCTTCGAATCATTGCAGAAAATAAAAACCTCACTTGCTCTGTAACACCAGTCCTTATATTGCTCTACATTTTGCTTTCTGCTGCCCTCCATTTTTCCTTTTCCTCTTGAACCTAGCACTGGGAAACTTTCCTTCATCTTACCAAACTTTCCTTAGTGGTCACAACTTCCATGGCCTTTTCTCCCTTGATTGAGATCTTCACTGAAGACACAAACATCTAGATGCTCATAGTCTTCCTATTAATACCAGTTCCTGCCTTTACTTTAGTGATTTTAGTAGCTACATAGACAGTTGTAACTTTGTCAGTATGTTGAACTCATTTCCAGTGGCATTTTGCATGTGCCTTAGGTAGGCATTTAATTTTAGGTAATCCTATGGACCTTCCTTTAACTAGAGCCATGTAAACTCCCAAATCATCGTAGATGCTGGTATCTCCATTGTCTAAGCTTGTTTGTGCAACTATGCTAGCTAGTATTATGTTTTGATACCTTATCTGAATTATTGTCAAAGAGTTCTAGCTGATCATCTTGTTTTCCCTTTTCAGATTTACCTTTTCTATGTCTGATGAATTTCCTAGAACATAAATCTGATTATTACATCTTGGTTAGAATTTTTCAAGGGTTTCCCATTACTGAGAAGATAAAATCCAAATATTAGCATGGTATACCCAGCCCTTCACAGTCTGATTCTGGATTTTATTAATTATTATCTCCTATTCTGACCTTTGCATGGCTTTCATTGGCTAAATTGAAGTCTTTGTAGTTCCCCAAATATGCCTCTGCATTTAGCATAGGATATTATTTTGACTTCCCTGTGAAGCTTTCCTTGGTATGAAGGCTGACTTAAGCAGTATGTTCTTCTTTCAGTCTATATATATTTCCATTATAGCTCTTATCACCGTATGGTGTCATTTCATATGTGTGCCTATTTATTACAAGAATATGAAGAATAATGGATTTATTTTTTTTTTTTACTCCTGTATCCCTAGCATACAGAAGAATCCCAAAAATATTTGTTGACTCAATGAGCAATTTACACAAAGGAAATAAAACCAGCAAAGAAAACCATTCTATCTTCCTAGTAATCAAAGAACTGTAGTCTTTACTATGGAGTCCAAATTTTCACTGTAATAATATTAGGAAATACTAACATACACCACTCATGTTAACAAAGTTATAAAACTGGTGTTGGTGATTTTTAATTGATACAACTCTTTTGGAAAATTTTGACTAATATAGTATGGGGAGCTGAAAAATTATTTCAAGTAATGAATGTAAAGACAAGATAAAAATTAGATATAAAATTGTGTATACATTATGATTACACTTGTATTTTATTTTTTATTTATAAGATTTTTTAATGTTTTACTTATTTTTGAGAGAGATATATATAGAGCATGAAATGGGGGTGAAGCAGAGTTAGAGAGCGACACAGAATCTGAAGCAGGCTCCAGGCTCTGAGCTGTCAGCACAGAGCCTGCCATAGGACTCGAACTCATGAGCAACGAGAGCATGACCTGAGCCGAAGGCAAAGCCCGGAGCCCACTTTAGATTCTGTGTCTCCCTCTATCTCTGCCTCTCCCTTGCTTACACTCAGTGTCTGTCTCTCTCTCTCTCCCTCTCTCTCCCTTTCTCTCTCAAAAATAAATATTAAAAAATTAAAAATAAAAAAAAATAAAATGCATAATAAAAAGACTAAGGAATATAACCATGGTAGTTAGTAGTGGTTTTATGATGTTAAAACTATGGGTAGTTTCCCCACCTTTGAAAGTATTTTCTGTAATGTTACAGATTTTATGATATAAAATGTATACAAGCTTCTCCAGTAATTGAATTTGAAAAAAAAAATGTAATTCTGAATCAAAATTCTAATGTAAGAGCACTTGAACAGTTTTTAAGTAAATTTTTCGTCTTACAATAAATAGCTTCTTAGGCGTGGGTCAGAAGGGAAGGGATTGGTAATTAAAAGTTGCTCATGGTAGGGTGTGTGAGGCCAGCATAGAATGCAGATAATTTAAGTTATGGTCTCAAGATTGAATCATGTAGCAATTCTTCATTTTAAGAATTTCAATAGTAAATATTCTGCTTTAAATGTGGTTTTGTTTTTGTTTTAAGGTATCAGTTTCTTGAAGAAGCTTTTCAAAACCAGAAAGGTGCAATTGAGAATCTACTGGCTAAGCTTCTTGAGAAGAAGAATTATGTTCATTTCGCAGCTACTCAGGTGCAGAACAGGTAAGTGTGTTGCCTTAAAACCATAATTTCACTTTAAAAATTATTATACACACTAGATCCAGTTTAAATTTGTTTCCCTTCTGTATTAAGCATATATAGAAAACATTTTTAGAAGGGTAAATATATATAGAAGTTTGAGTTTGGATTATGATATGTGTTAATTAAGATTTAATTCACCAAAATTTTGAATACTCTTAAAATACATCTTTAACTCTTTTCTAATCAGTAAAACTCTATTCTTTGTAAAGCCTTATTAGTTAACGATGGAAAAAGCAGTTACTATGTAGAGTTGAATTATAAAACTTTTAACTGTGTGGTTGACATAGTATAGAGGAGAGAGTATGAAGAATGTCTCCTGTAAAAGAAGCATTTTTAAAGACACTACTTCTCGCAGAATTATTATTATAACTCATATGTAATAGCACACTTTATGGCACATAGTAAACTCTCAAATTTTGACCATTGCTATTATTTTTATCAGTAATCCCATCAGCATTTAAAAATTCTATTCAGGTTAATTTCTCAAAAAACTAAATTTATTGATAAGGCAAGTTGGAATAAGTTCCATAAGTGAGTACATTAACAAGATGAGGATTGTTGGGGTAGAAAGATGAACACTTGGAGCTGGCATAATTAAAATCTGTATATTCTTGGAGGTATGAATAGGATTAGTAAGTATTTTTCAGTTTCACGAATATTGAGACTTTTGGTATTTCTAGAATATTAAAATTAATTACTTTATTTAAAATGGCAATACTTAAAAATATTAAATGGATGAATGAATAGCGCATTATACATTAGACTATAAGGTGGCAGAACTTTCATCTTAAGAAGTGATACCAAAAGAAAATAAAGTGTACTCCAAGGTTGTAGGTAATATGTAACAATGCAGTTGACTCTTGAACAACATGGGTTTGAACTGTGTGGGTCTATTTATATGCAGATTTTTCCCCCCCGATAAATATAACATTTTTCCTTTCTCTAGCTGGCTTTATTTATTGTAAGGATACAGTGTATAATGTGTGTAGCATACACAATATGTGTTGATCAGCTGTTTATGTTATTGGTAAGGCTTCTGGTCAACAGTAGGTTATTAGCTAAGCTTTTGGGGTGTCAAAAGTTATACATGGATTTTTGACTATCTGGGGATAGGTGCTCCTAACCTCCACTTTGCTCAGGGTGAACTGTATATACTTTACATGCACTAATTATGGATGGTTAATTCTTATGAAAATATCAGGATGTTTTAGTAATACTGCTGATATGTTGTGGGTGATATTGGAGAGGATAGCTAGCTGTCTTATAAATTACAGATGGATGTCCTTTTCAAAGAAAAGATACTTGATTCGTATGGCAGTCCCATATTTTTGTATATATGTTTTGTACATATTTTGTATATATGTTCCTGAATCTATATATAGAGAAGTAGAACAAGAAGTTTATGTGTTACAAAATTGCAGAGGGTTGGAGAAATTCATGATTTCATCTCCAGAAAGATTTTTTTTAAAGTATTGAAATCTCCAATGTTTCTTTCCCTTTAGACACATAATGACCTATATCTCCATTTTCTAATGTACATTGATTTCTTTCTTCACAATTGAACATGTAGTAGACATGCTTAAACCAAAGGGAGTCTGACAGTGGCTAACTGTTCACTACTTTTAGCAAGCTTAATAATTTCACTATTTGGCAGAGTCATTTTAAGTTAGAATCCTACATTATCATTAGTAGTCAGCAGTCTTATTTTTAAAAAGACATTTTCCAATCACATTAATAAGGACAAAATTGAATAAAATTTTCAAATAAGTGCCCCAACAAGCACTGAGGTATAGACAAAGGAGGGAAAATTATATTATTATTACTCAAATTTGAAAAGACAATTTAGAGGTTGGAAGTGTGGGTAATAGTTTGTAAAGAAGTTAGAATGTATAAAAGTTGAAGGCTACGTTCTTTGGTTGTTTAACATTTTATACATTTATATCGGTAGGATTCTCCCCCACCCATGAAATAGGTATCAGCAATTTCATTTTTGCAGCTGAAACCTTCCTATTCTAAAACATCGAACTCTTTTAAAACTGGATTGAAAATGTTTTATGCCCTTAATTCTATGCAGTAGGAAAATTATTTTGAGAAGAACCTGTGGAAGGAGGGGGCACATTTTAAGTGGTTAAGTTGTAAGTGAAAATAAATGCTTCTAAGCTTAATTCTTATTGTTTCAACAGATAATTACTGTTCGCAACATTGTTCTTTTGCACATTGTTTTTGAAAAGCATTAAGTAGATCCAGTGTGCCAGATTTGACACTAAATAGCAGTTGTTGATGTCAGATGTTTATATATCACATTCATGTCACAGGAGCTAAAGGAGATTGCCATCTAGATTAATAAACTACCTTTATGAATTTAATTTAAAATTACTAAATATTTAATCCATTCTTTGTCTGTATAAATAACTTGTTTAGACCAAACTGAGTGCTCAGGTCTACCGAAACATAAGTTGTACATTTTGACAAGGGTTTCATTTTAATTACTTGCTTAAGTGCCCAGTTGGATGAATTTCTGTAACAGTTGATGATTCAGAGACATAGGATAAGTTGATAACCTAATGATGCATTTCTCTTATTCAGGATAAAAGAAGTAAATGAGACTAACAAACGAGTAGAACAGGAAATTAAAGTGGCCATTTTCACCCTTATCAATGAAATTAATAAGAAAGGAAAATCTCTCTTACAGCAGCTAGAGGTATGGTTCAAAACCAAAATAAAACAACAACTGCTTCTCTTGCTCTTTAGCTGTTTTTAATGTTTATTGAAAGGTCTTTTAGATTGGTTGGGGGGGTATGGAAATAAAGACAAATTAAAAACATTTTTCATTTCATTTTCTATTGGAAAATAGAGCTTTACTGAGTTAGTTAATTTGCAGCCCAATTCAGTAATACTGATTTTAGCTGTATAAATGAGGAGATAGTGTTGTCCTCTTAAGAATTAAAGAATTATTACTAAAATGTGATATAAACAAAGACAAAGCCAACCTACTACTCCCCACTCCCCCACCCCCATCCCTGAATATAGGGCCTCAATTTAACTTTTACACGTGAAAGTATACTGGGGTCTGCTTGAGTCATTTGTGTTTTACTTTATTTTAAAAATATTCCATAGTTTTGCTAAAAATGCTGCTCATTTTGAAATTTATAAACTTTAAACTTTTTGCATTTTTTAAGATTAATATGCAGATATAAATTTCCAGATAAGAATCCCGTCAGTTTGAAATCCAAATTAAGTTTTAAACAGAGTTGTCTCTACTGACCACAGTTCATTGTTTCTCAAAATTTGGTACTCTTTAGTAGGTTCAGGTGATAGGGGGTTGTGTTTTCTGCATCATCAGTAGCAATTTAAGCTATGTATTTGATTTTTTAAATTTCTATTACTTGTAACCTCAACATTTCCACAGATTATTTTCTGTTCCGTTCCCTCATAGATCACTGTAGAAATACTAGACACATAGTTACATACAAATGAAAGAAATTATGTTGGCAGTATTATTTCTGCATTTCTGTCTTTTGAAATATTATCTTTTTATTGAGACACAATTGTGAGATTAAAAGTACTCTCACACATACCATTAAAGTTGGAGGTCTCTTTCCTCTTGTACATTCAGCTGATGCATTTAACTCTAATAGATTTTGTTTTCCAAGACTGTACGTGGAGAACACTGAGCAGCAACTATTTCTGATAACCTTTTGATAACCTTTTAACTTACTGCAAATACACTGTAACTGTAGGTCGAAAATAATCGTAAACCATTTCAAGAACTTTTGAATGAAAAGATGCCTTTTAATGCTAAAATATACAAAAATACTGAATCATAAATCTGCCACACACGCCTAACATGCTGAATTTAAGGAATAGATGTTTTCTAGTGTAATATGTTCTTAAACTTTGTAAGGTAAAGGTTTTCCTATGCTTGGTAGAAGGGATGATTTCCAGGGAACTTGTGAATCAAACTTCTATCAGTTGAATACTTTTATCCATCATTTTGCATTATAAAATGGGCAACTTGTTTTCTTAGGAAAAAATTGCCCAATGAGTCAAGTTGAGGTGTTCAGAAAATGGTCAAGTGCGAAGTAGATAGGTTGTTTGGCATGCCAAATGTCAGAACATATATGATATCACCTGTCCCTTCCGGGAGTTTTAGTTCCCAGGTAGTTTATTTTTCCTTTGCAGCATTTGCCCTCAGATTGGTCCTTCAATTCTTATTTATGCTCTTGTTCTTTGAGAACTTTTGTTATTTCAAAAGGTTCCTTAACTCTACTCTTAGAGCTTTAGAATTTACCTTTCTCATTTTGTCTTTTAAACGTATTTGAAGGAAGAGATTTTAACTTTCGCCTCCTGCTATACCAGTAGGTGGCACTGGTAACACAAAATTTTCTTTGGACCTAAAAGTGTGGAGTTGATTATATCAAATTTCTAAAGGTCAGCTCATTATGTCACAGATTCTGTATATTGGATTAGCCTAATAGATACTATTTTTATTGTTTTTTAATTTATTATTTTTTAAAATTTACTTATTTTAAAAGACAGAGAGGGAGGGAGAGAATCCCAGGCAGGCCCTGGGCTGTCAGCGTGGAGCCGGATGGGGGGGCTCAGACTCAAAAACTTTGAGATCATGACCTGAGGCAAAACCAAGAGTCAGACGCTTAGCCGACTGAGCCACCCAGGAGCCCCTAGATACTATTTTTAACAAAGACATTTTATCTTCTGAAGGAAAAGGGAGACATCAACTAACAATTTTTATATGTGGAATGCCCCTTTGTTAGCTTTGAGAACTAAGTTTTAGTTCCGCCTTTGTTTGCCTAAGTTTAGTTTCCAACTTTTCTTTTGATCAGAGGCTCATTACATAATGAGATGCCTGGTAACTTATCCTGATTTTAAAAAGTAATGTAGGTATTGTGTTCGTTTGCAACAGAAACGATGAGTTGGATTTTTCATATAGAATTCTTCATTGAACTCTTGTTCTGTTTCAGAATGTTACAAAAGAAAGACAGATGAAGTTATTACAGCAGCAGAATGACATCACAGGCCTTTCCCGGCAGGTGAAGCATGTGATGAACTTCACAAACTGGGCAATTGCGAGTGGCAGCAGCACAGCTCTACTGTACAGCAAGCGACTGGTGAGACACATAGTGTGTTTATCCCCAGGTCTTTACATTGATTTTATTAAGACTTACATTCAGTGAACTGTAGCTGTTTCAAGTCTAGATTTTGTATTTTTGCCAATGTAACCGCCACTGCATTAAGATACAGAAAATTTCCATCACCCACAAAAGTTTCTTTGTTCCCCTCTACTCCTGACCCTAGGCAACCATTAATCTCATTTCTGTTATTTTCTAGAATTTCATGTAAATGGATTCATACAGTATTTACTGTCCTGAAGATACATGATAAATCATTTCTGCCAGAAATGTGCACTTGATTGCTAATATAGGTAGTCTTTTAAACACAACTGTCTCATCTCAGGTCGTGGGGCTACATGAGCTTTTTATGTCTTTACCATGTTTGTTTTCTCAGGTAATACTTAATTTTTAAGACTAATGTGAATTTTTTCCCTTCAAGATTACTTTTCAGTTGCGCCATATTTTGAAAGCACGGTGTGATCCTGTGCCTGCTGCTAATGGAGCAATCCGTTTCCATTGTGATCCCACCTTCTGGGCAAAGAATGTAGTCAATTTAGGTGAGAATTAATTAGTTTTTTCAGTGTGACTGGGAACACTAAATTAGGAGGAGAAAGGATCTAAAACAGATTTTAGATCCTTAAAGCTTTACTGTAACACGTAAACTTCTTGGAAAATATGTTCCTCATTGGAAACTCACTTGTGCTCTGTTCGTGACATTTTCAAGAATGTTGAGCATCTCCTGTGTGTAGATTTTAAAAATGTGAATTATTGTTGACTTTCCCCCCACGTATTTGAAAATTGGTAATGACTGTTTTATGTCAAAAACTTAGCATATGGGGCTTCATTCTCTGGAAGAATTTATTAGATGCCCTAATAGTTTGTATATTAATTGTACCGAATTGTCCACTAGAGGAGGCCCTCCAGGATGCTGATGTGTGTGAAAGTCACATTGAGGAATGTTTGAAAGATAAGAGTAGCGCTTTTCCACACAGAAGAGAAATGGGCTTCACTCTTGTCCACAGTGTGGACCTACAGACCATAGGTGAAAGTTACAGAGAGACAGACAAACAGCTCAATTTAAAACAAAGACCCAAAACTTCCCAACAGTTAGAACTGTCTACAGATTGAGGAAACTCACTTTGAAAGTAGTTAAGTTCTCACCACTGGAAGTGGTAAAAGCAGAGGCGAATGGATTTCTGTAAAAAAGTGATCTTTGTGTATATTAAAATTTGGCTATAGCCTTAGAGAAGGCATTGGCAAACTGTATTTTGTGTGGCATGGTAGCTAAGTTTGTTTTTTACATTTTAAAGGCTTGTAAAAATAAATGAAAATAGAAGAATATATGGCAGATCTTATGTGGTCTGCAAAGCCTGAGCTATCTGACCCATTAAAGGAAAGGTTTGCCAACTCTGCCTTACATCCAACCTTCCTCAAATTTGCCTTCTATTCCTAGAAAATAAAGGGCTGTGTGAGAACCAAGGAAAATTGTCATTTCTAGGGACGTAAGTGGCTAAAACATTCCATGTTTCCACGGAAGACAGTTTTGTAGCAATGTAGTACTCTGCCCTGAATAGTATGGCAATTCAAAGGAAAATGGGATCAGCATTAGCAGTCTTAGATATCCTTGAATCTTGTCCAGGAGAATTGATTTTGACTGACTAGATGCGCCTCCTCCAATAACATCTGTTTCAGATCTTTAATTTTCTGTACATTTGTGTAAATATAGAATAATACACAATACATTATTCTGAATAATCAAAAGTCAATTATTTGGCTTTGGACTATGTTTCTGATCTTCATCATCTTTAAACCTATCTCCCACTTCTGCTGTCCTGTCAGAAGCTTTGAGTGCTGATAGTTGTGAAAGGAAAGAGGAAAAAATAGTGGCAATCAAAAGTGGATGATTTAATCGTTTATATGCAAATTATTCTCATTTTTTAAATCCTTCAGGTAATCTAGTAATTGAGAGTAAACCAGCTCCTGGTTATACTCCTAATGTTGTAGTTGGGCAAGTTCCTCCAGGGACAAACCACATTAGTAAAACCCCTGGACAGATTAACTTAGCGCAGCTTCGACTCCAGCACATGCAACAGCAAGTATATGCACAGAAACATCAGCAGTTACAACAGATGAGGATGCAGCAGCCGCCTGCACCCGTATCCACAGCAACGACGACGACACAGCAGCACCCTCGACAAGCAGCCCCACAGATGTTACAGCAACAGGTGAGTATTAGAGCATGGCACGATTGATACAGATGATGAAAGCCTCAAGACTGCACTCCGTCCGATTGGGATGAATTGCACATTTCAAAGTGACTAGCAGAGACAAAGCTCAAAGGTCAGAGTTTAAATATTTGCTCTGGGTTTGGCAGGGGCCTGGGGGAGATGTGACAAAGGGCATTAAAGAACTACTTAACATGGGATATGAAACTAACTCATGGTACTTTGGAAGAGCAAAAGTTTTTATCCCTCCATTCCAGGTATTTTTTGTTTTCCACGTGTGATTTGGGTCCAGAAAGCCAGATATGTTTTACCTAAGGTCAGATACATTCCTTAGGCATTTATTCAAACTATTCCCATCCGTGTATCTCTTTTGATCTCCCCTCCCCCATCCAAATCAAAACCACTAGTCCAGGTTTGGATAAGTTAATGTTGATAGGCTTTACACACACACACACACACACACACACACACACACACACACACACAGTGGAAGGGATTGGTGCTAGAGTTGGGGAGAATGACTTACGCTTTTTACTTTATGCCATTCTGTCCTGTCGATTTTTACCATAACATTTTATCATTGAAAGATAAATTTATAAAAAATATTATTAAGCAAATGCAATTTCTACCTTTTGTAGCCTCCAAGATTGATCAGTGTGCAAACAATGCAAAGAAGCAACATGAACTGTGGAGCTTTCCAAGCCCATCAGATGAGATTGGCCCAGAATGCCGCCCGGATACCAGGGATACCCAGGCACAGCGGCCCTCAGTATTCCATGATGCAGCCACACCTCCAAAGACAAGTATGCCTAGAGTTACATTTGTAAGAATCATACAATTTTAAAATTAAAAGACATAGTTTTTCTTAAGCAGGTGGGGGCTCGGGGTTGGCCATTGATACCTTTGAAAATTTGATTAATGCTGTGTATCTTCTTGTTCCCCCAAATTACACATACACATGAATTCAATTTTAACAGCTTCTTTAATGGCATTAAACCCATTATATACTATGGGTTAAGAACCTCTGGTCTCGTCCAGCCAATTCATTTTACAGAAGTAAAAAACAAAGGAGCTTTTTATTTATCCACAATCACAAGAGGTAACGGTAAAGTCAAGATTAGAACCTTAGTTTCCTGAAATTGTTTCTCTGTTCTTTTCATGTGGCGTTGTGAACTTGATCTGTAAAAAGGACTTTGAAAACGGTAGAGCTGTGCTATATGTAATTTATTTATTTGGGTATAGCTTCTCTCTGCTTGTTTTTCTTTTTAGGATATAGATAATGCCTGCTATGAAAAATAAGTGTATTTTAAAACATGTTTTCTGATTTTTGCCTGAATAGTAGGTTATATTTGAATAGGAGTTAGGACTATAAAATCAGGCTACTTTTACATATGATCTCTAGTTATAAAATAATAAAGTTCATTGTGGAACTGTGATAGTGATATTTTTCAAAGCATGCTTTAATAACCCTCAGAATGAGTATGAGGTCCTTGTCAAAAATAGATTCTTAACCATAGCCATTGAGTCCAAATTTCTAGGGGGAGAGTACTCAGAAATAGTAAACTTTTACTAACTCTCAGATCAGTCTGCATACTAAACTTGGATAAATAGTCCCAGTGCAGTGGTTCTTCAACTTTTATACACAAGTACCTTTGGAAAGACTTTTGAAAAATAGGCACTCCCTCACATTTAAGACTGACATTTAAAAGTTCTGTTATAGGGGCACCTATGTGGCTCAGTTGATTAAGTGTCCGACTTTAGCTCAGGTCATGATCTCATGGTTCGTGAGTTCGAGCCCCACTTCAGGCTCTGTGCTGACAGCTCACAGCCTGGAGCCTGCTTTGGATTCTGTGTCTCCCTCTCTGCCCCTTCCCTGCTTGTACTCTGTCTCTCAAAAATAAATAAAACATTAAAAATTTAAAAAACAATAAAGGTTCTATTATAAATTTAAGTTTCAGTGATTGCCAAGGACATATTTTCTGGCATATTGTAATTACTGACATTATAAGATCAAACCGTTTCATCATTCTTATAAACTAATCCAGTGGAATCCCAAATACTATAGCAAGCTCTTTTTTGGAAGTCCAAACTTTATTGTCTCTTTTATGCTTGGACCTGAATTTCTCTTCTACTTCGTCTATAGAATTTTATCTTTATATACTTATGTTTGATAGGTATATAGATCAATCAGTTGCAATTTTCTGTGGGAAAAATGTCTATCTTAATTTAAAAATTCTTGTATTTCCAGTGACAGTAAGACTATTATTAAGCTTAAAAATATTATTTTGGACCAAATTTTCATTATAGTAATTTCTGTACAATTATACATAAATATACTTCTATGCTTTAAGAATATTAGGAAACATAAAAAATAAAATTCTTCTGGGTACACATTTCTTTATGAGACAGATGGAGCCTTTTCCTTTTTCCTGTTCATTTGTGTGTGTGTGTGTGTGTGTGTGTGTGTGTGTGTGTGTATGTATTTATTTATTTTAATGTTTATTTAATTTTTGAGAGAGAGAGAGAGAGAGAGAGAGAGAGACAGTGCCAGCAGGGGAGGGGCAGAGAGAGAGGGAGAGAGAGAATCTCAAGCAGGCTCCATGCTGTCAGCACAGAGCCCAATGTAGGGCTCAATCCCATGAGCTGCGAGATCATGACCTGAGCCGAACCAAAATCAAGAGTTAGGTGCTTAACTGACTGAGCCACCCAGGCGCCTTATATATATTTGTGTATGTTACTTGTTAGAGTTCGAATTCGACATCAGTTTTTATTACTGTTTTTTCTTGTTTCTGTTTTCTTATGATGCTTGGGAACCTGTTTACAAAAACATGTATCTGGGAATTAAAGTAATTTTTTTCATTTTCCTGAATTGTTTGAACTTTCGCAGATTATAAACTAAAACTTAGAATGAGCTATGAATACTACTTTATGCATCTTTTTATCAGTTGACAGTTTCTTCATGTCTTTTGTTTTTGTTGATCATCTTATATCAGAACCCACTCAGAGATTTATTAACTCAGGTTTTTGAGGTGGGCACTTTGTCATCAGCTGAACACTTGTATCTTTGCTTGTCTCAGAGTATTTTCTGCCCCAAGGTAGTGTGTTAGATAGGATTTGAAATGGGTCAGAGGTGTGCTGTTTTAGGGGAGAGGGAGAAGGGCAATTATAGAAGAAGAGAACCTGTAGACTGGCACATTCCTAGGGAAATTGGGTTTTCTTTAGAAAAAAAGTACATATGAAGGTTGAAGATCTGGACATTAGTTTCCATAAAAGTGTTCACATAGCCATGTACCCGAAAGCCCACAAATATTACCAGGGAGCAGCTACACCCTTTGGAAGAGTGCAGAAACTGCGGAATCATCAGACTTTAAGGCCCCTACAGAAATAAGTGAATGTTAGAATTTTCAGTGTTTAAAACTTCTAATTATTTATTTGTATATGTATAATTTGTTTCCCAAGGATTTTCATCTATATTTATCTTAAATGATCCTAACAGTCGCTTACAATGAGACAGGTGAGGTGTTACTCACATTTCTAAATTACTGAGATTATGTGATTTGCCTAGAGTCACAGATTATTACAATCAGGAATTGATGTCATATTTCCTTTTGTACATTCATTTTTTTCTACCGTATCAGTTATATAATAGACAACTATCCAGTTGTTTTTATTTTTAAAAAGACGGAAGAGTCAAAGAGGAATATAAATAGAACAGTGACTTTCCCGGCCTGATGTTTAAAAACTTTGGGGGCTTCTAGATCATCTATTTATGTACATCTTTGTTTGTAATAATGCCATGTCTCCAGGCTGGCAGGTTGAAAATAATGGCAAATCTGCTTTTCCTAAAAAGTACACAAAAATGAGTAGGAAAACAAAAAGGCTAAGTTTGAGTTATTGTTACTTTTTTTGTATAAGTTGGAGAAGGCTTTTTCCCCCAGTTTTATTAATAATTGATGTACATCACGATAAATTTTAGGCTTACAGCATAATGGTTGGTTTACATAGATTGTGAAATGATTACAATAGGTTCTGCTGATATCCATGATGTTGTATAGATACAATAAAAAGAAAAGAAAGGAAGAAAATTCTTTTCCTCCTTGTAATAAGTACTCTGAGGATTTACTTTTTTTTTTTTAATGTTTATTTTTTAGAGAGAGAGACACACACAGTCGAGCAGGGGAGGGGCAGAGAGATGGAGATACAGAATTAGGATTTACTTCTGTTCTATATATTTAAAACTATGGTCATACTGTATGTTACATCCCTGTTACTTGTTATCTTATAACTGGAAGTTTGTACCTTTTGCCTTTTGACCACCTGCCATTCCCTCTTCTTCCACCCTCCACCTCTAAAAACCACAAGTGTGAACTCATTTTATATGAATTTGTTTTGTTTTAAGATTCCACATATAAATGAGATCATACAGTGTTTGTTTTTCTCTGTCTTATTTCATTTAGTATAATACCTTCAAGGTCCATCCATGCTGTGGCAAATGACAGAATTGTCTCATTTTTTATGGCTGAATAATACTGCATTCTAGACACACACATACACATTTTGGATACACACATACATACAACTTCTTTCTTCATTCATCAGTGCATGGGCACTTAGGTTGCTTCTGTGGCTTGGCTATTGTAAGATAAGGCTTGCTTCTTTGTTCTTAGTCACAGGTATCAAACACTTGTGTATCCTTCCTAAACTAAAACTTCTTGTAAAGGTGTAGTTCACATTAGGATATCCTGGCAGATCAAGTAATGATAACATCTTTTTTCCTAACAGCACTCAAACCCAGGGCATGCTGGACCCTTTCCTGTTGTGTCGGTGCACAACACTACAATCAATCCAACCAGCCCTACTACAGCTACGATGGCAAATGCAAATCGAGGTCCCACCAGCCCGTCTGTTACAGCAATAGAGCTAATCCCCTCAGTTACCAATCCTGAAAACCTTCCATCGCTGCCAGATATTCCACCCATACAGGTTTGTATTTAAGTTGAATGACAGATTTAAAAGCTGTTAATTAGGAAGCATTCTTTCTTTTAAATTTAGGAACAACATTTTTTGAAATTTCTGAAGAGTAGAGTATTAAATATTTGATTTTGAAGTTATGTGTGGTAAAAAAAGATAATAAAAATTATGTGTGCTGAAACTAGCATGCCTCAATATTTTAAAGTTCTAAGATACCAGTTTTGTTAATCTTTCTGCCACCTGCCAACAGACAAACCTTATGTTAGACAATGCACTCCTGCTGTGAGCTTGGATCCAGAGAGGACACCAGGACCCCAAATGTGGTCACATCTTTGCATTCTTCTGTTTGGTCCAAAACACATTCTTCTGTTTGGTCCAAAAGGGATGAGGTACCCCTTGTGCAAACAGGGTGGACTGAGAAAGAAAGTGGTTGCAAGGCCTAGGTATCAAGCACTTGTGGAGAGGAGCAGGAGGCATCCTGAGAGAGGCAGTGATGGTGAAGAGTAGAAGAGTAGAAGGGCCTCTGAGGCATCTGTCCCTTTCACCTGTAATATTTTCCTGAAGAAACATATCTTTCAGTGCCTTATGAAATTTCATTAATTCATTTGAATTAAAAAAGCCTTTTATTAAAAAAACTTTTTTAGTGCAATGTACAAGCTTTATTTAACAGAGGCAACAAAGGCAAACAGCCACTTATATTAAAGGGAAAACAGACTAGAAGAGATTTTATCTTAAACACCTTAGAGAGGCGCCTGCGCCTGGCTGGCTCAGTCAGTGGAGCATGCAACTCTTTTTTTCCTTTAAATAATATTTGTTTGTTTGTTTGTTTGTTTGTTTATTTATTGAGAGAGAGAGAGAGAGAGAGCGCGCGCGCGCGAGCAAGCAGGGGAGGTGCAGGGAGAATCCCAAGCAGGCTCCGCACGGTCAGCACAGAGCCCGACTTGGGGCTCATACTCATGAGCCGTGAGATCATGGCCTGAACCGAAACCAAGAGTCGGATGCTTAACCGACTACTGAGCCACCCAGGTGCCCCAAGCGTGCAACTCTTTGATCTTGGAGTTGTTAGTTTAAGCCCCACATTGGTTGTAGAGATTACTTTAAAAAAAAAAAAAAAAGAACCATCATATAATAACTTACTTACAGTTGCACTTAACTGAGCTCTGTTGTAGTGAAGAATACAGCTCATGCACCATTATGGATGAATGATTTGTATGTTTTCAAGTACTCACTGAATACTACCTCACATATGTATACATTAAATTTGAAAAAGGTGTAATTAATGATCCCCAGATATACTTCATTTTTGTTGATATTTTGGAAGAGGTTATTTAAGAGAAGAATATGTGATTCTGGCTCATGAATAATGTGATGAACCCACCCTGGACTCTGTTGGACACCAGGTTTCCTCCACTGGTCTTCAGACATCAGATGGGTTTTAGATACTGGTTAGGAAAGTTCTCTGGGTAACACGATACGCTGGTACTCGTAGTGCTTGTTGAAATACTTGTTCAAGTTGATAGATCTGCTTGTGGGCTTCCTGAGGGTGGGTGGGAGCAATGAGGCACCAAGAGTGGGCTCAGCAGACTGCATGTCCTCATTAAGCCAAGGCAACGACTTGACAAAAACATTTTATTTATACATTCTGTGTAACCTTTGAAGGTTATATATACTGAGTCGTCCTCTCCTGCATTGTGCAAGTTACTCAGAGTCAAGTGTTACCATGGGAGCAAGGAACAGTGTAATTACTAAGATACTAAGACCCTTGATTGCATTTTAATATTTTTATGGGTTTTATGGATTTTATAAGAGTTTTAAAGGATGTTTCTTTAACTTCAAATTGTTTCACAATCACTAACACATTGTGAATTTTCTTAATCTTATTGCTTCCCAAATAATAGGAGAGGTCTTTTTTGGCTAAGTGAATGTTAGTTGTATTGGTGCTGAGAGGACTGGATGATACAGAATGGGAAATTTGGGAATGTGTCTGCAAAAAAGTAAAATTTCTGAGTCATAAACTTAGAGTTTACAAAGCACTTTCACAAGCAGTATTGTCAGTTTAATATGTGAAGTCCTCTTGTCATAATGGCATCCCTATTTTATGGATGAGAGTAAGAAGGATTAGTGACTAGTACATGGAAAAGTTTTAATTCAAAGCTCACGCTCCTAATTATAAGGCTGGTTCTCTCCCTGCTCTCCATAGAGAGATAGTAGGGAGATAGTTTGTGATTGTAGGCCTGGAAAGGTATAGTACTGAGAGGCTTTGGGCAACCAGAGAGAGGTATGTGCAGTGTTAAAAGAATCATTAAGCTAAACACTTAGCATATGCTGAAATCCTTGGGGATTTAGAATAAAAAGATTAATAAGACTTGGTTCCAGGTCTTAAACTTTGAAGAGGAAGAGGAAGTTTGCCAATGTCTTACTTAACATAGTTTGCTAGGGCTATTCTGATCTTGGTTTGGTGCTTTCTGACAGAGACCAGATGGAGGAAGTGTAGATGTTCCACAGCTTTGAAAAGCTTGGCATCGTATTAGACTTTCCTTTTCATCACCTACTTTTTATTTTTATTTATTCATTTATTTTTAATTTTTATTTTTTTAGTGTTTATTTTAATTTTTTTATTCTTTATTTTTGAGAGCGAGACAGAGTGTGAGTGGGGGAGGAACAGAGAGAAAGGGAGATACAGAATCTGAAGTGGGATCCATTGTCAGCACAGGGCCTGATGCGGGGCTTGAACTCACGTACTGCAGGATCATGACCTGAGCCGAAGTCGGACACTTAACCGACTGAGCCACCCAGGCACCCCTATGTTTGTTTATTTTTGAGAGCGAGAGAACAGAGCATGAGTGGGGTAGGGTAGGAGCAGAGAGAAAGGGCACACAGAGTCCTAAGCAGGCTTCAGGCTCGGAGCTGTCAGCGCAGAGTCCACTGTGGGGCTCGAACCCATGAACTGCAAGATCATGATCTGAGGCAAAGTCGGACGCTTAACTGACTGAGCCACCCAGGCGTCTCTCATCACCTACTTTTTAAAATTGAGATACAATTCACATACAAGAAAATCCAGTTTTTAAAAATGTACAGGACAGTAATTTTTAGTATATGCACAAGATTGTGAACCATCACCACTACTTGCAGGACATTTTTATCACACCAAAAGATACTATCCGTTGGCAATCACTCTCCATTTCCCTCTTATCCAGTCCCTGGAAACCACTAATTTGCTTTCTGTTTCTATGGATTTGCCTATTCTAGACATTTTGTATGAGTGCAATTCTACAATATATGGCCTTTTGTGTTGGGCTGCTTTCATTTAGCATGTTTTCCAGGTCCATCCATGTTGTAGCATTTATCAGTACTTAATTCCTATTTATGGCTGAGTATTTCATTGTATGGATAGTCCACATTTGTTCATGGGTTCTTCAGTTGATGGACATTAGGTTGTCCACTTTGTGGTTGTAGAAATAATATAGCTATAGAAATATTTGTACAAGTTTTTGTGTGAATATGGGTGATTGGTTCTCTATCGTAAATTTCTAGTAGTGGAATTGCAGTGTCATATATTCTGTGTGTAAGTTATTGAGGAAACTGCCCAACTATTTTCTACAATAGATGCATCATTTTACGTTCCCATCCAACAGTGCGTGAGGACTTCAGGTTTTACACATTCTTGCCAACACTTGTTACTGTCACATTTTTTTTTTTTAACTTTAAAAAAAATGTTTATTTTTGAGTAAGAGCATGTGTGCACATGTGGGAATAGGGTCAGAGAGAGAAGAGAGAGAGAATCCCAAGGAGGCTGTGCACTGTGAGCACAAAGCCTGATGCGGGGCCCATCTCATAAACCATGAGATCATGACCTGACCCAAAATCAAGAGTCAGACGCTTAACTGTCTGAGCTACCCAGGTGTCCTTGTCACCTACTTTTAAAAGTAATTAGAGGTGGTTACCACAAAAACACAAATAAGAAGTAGGTAACCGTATGACCCAAGTGTAGAAAGAAAAAGGAAACCTGTCATCTCTTGAAGGGAGCTTATTATCTCTTACTTTCTCTCCTATCCTGTAGTTTCCATGGTATAGTAAGAAGAAACCTAGGGGAGACTACACGGGAAGTAGATAACTATGCAGTGTAAATCAGTAGTATTAACTATGCAGTGTAAATCAGCAGTGAATTCAAAGTAATTTGTGGATATATGTTAATAGTAGTCATGATAGCATTCAGTATGGAGTAGAAGTTGTTCTAAATAGAATTCTTTCAACCTGAATTATATTTTATTTTGCTCTGCTGTCCATCTCCAGCATATTGATAGTGCATATTTGTAATTTAGACTTTGAGGTGATAATACATGATGAACCTGAATACTTTTTGAGTACATAAGTGAATATTAGATTCTGTTTAGAATAGCATATAATTAATGGTATAATCTCATGATTTATTAAATTCTTTAGAATTTTTCATATTTGGTGTACTTAGTAACTATCTCGGAACTATATTGGATATTATGAAGTCTTGGGAAAACTGTATTTCTGATATTCATATGTAAACTTAAATGTTACTGACTATCCATTTCTGTACTGTGCTGCTAGCACTGACTAAATGAATCCATCTTTTCTTCCCATTTTTACCAATCTGATGGGTAAAAAGGCACTGTTGATTTCATTTATGTTTCTTTTATTTGTGTGCTTAGTTGTGGTTCACTGATAATTTGTATTTCTTCTTTGGATTGCCTTTTTCCTTTTTTTTTAAATTTCTTTTATTAAAAAATTTCTTTTTAATATTTATTTTTGTGAGAGAGAGGAAGAGACAGAGCTTGAGCGGGGGGAGGGGCAGAGAGAGAGGGAGACACAGAATCCAAAGCAGGCTCGGGGCTCTGAGCTGTCAGCACACAGCCCGACTTGGGGCTCGAACTCACGAACTGTGAGATCATGACCTGAGCCGAAGTCAGTCGCCTAACCAACTGAGCCACCCAGGCGCCTCCTGTCTTTTCCCTTTTAATTCATGGAAGTTATTTATATAGCACATGTTCCATGCAGTTATTCAAGGATACTCAAAAACCATTGACTTAATGAATAAATGAATTAATGTTTTTCCATACTTACAACTTTATTAATGCATGTCGCCTGAAACCTGGGGGTGAATGCTTCAACTAGCATTTCCCTGTTGGGGGCTGTAATGACGTCATAGAGGCCATTTTATGTACTTCCAGTTTGCCTCTTCCTAATCTGTCCACTCTTCTAGCCTTAGGCCTGTCTTGCCAGAAGTATAAATTACAGGTGGGTGAGTATAGAAGGAGTGGGAGTAAAGGTTATAGGTAACCTGATACTTTCATATCTGTTTTGAATCATCCCCCGCCCCCTCCATTATGTTCAGGTGTGACATTGTTCACTTTCCATCTGTGGCCCATATTAGGAGCTCCCCCCTCGTCCAAAATACTCCACTTAACTAGTTGCAGCTAAATATTCTCCTGCAGGTATGGCTTACAAGTGAATCCTTGGCCAGCAGCCGTGACCACTGGGCAGTTACAACTCCTAATACCCCTAGTGGCCCCCCCAGTGAGCCCTCTGCTTGCGATCACCCTTTATGTTTCTCGCCTTTAGCGAGAAAGGCGTGTACTTTTTAGGAATCCTCCCTTGCCTGTGATATGTTGGGAAATGCTTATTTGGTTTTTCTGTCAATCCATTTCTACTTTGTTTTATTTCTATAATTTTCTTCAAAGTTTCTATGTTGTTGACATCCTTTCCTGTCACCGTGAAAATCAGTACAATTTTGAGAGGAAAGGAGAGCAAGAAGTAAATGTATGTGTTCAGTTTTCTGAACATTTGCATAAAAGGTATCTTGCCTCCAGTGGGAGAGATTAAAAGGGGCAAGTGTGGGCACAAGTAGACCAAAAAAGCAAGAAGATTGGCAGTTATTTAAGAATAGTTTGACCACCTCTTATGGCACAGTATACAGTTTTTCTTAAGGTAGTTTTCATAGTTAAATAGTATTTACTGTTTCTTAGGTAAATAATTTCTATTTTGTCATCACAGTTCTTCAGTATAGTTGGGAGGTTTTAAAGAGAGGAAATTGATGTGTAAGTTGTCCAGTCATCTGGCTTTAACCTGCTGTCTTGTCTGAGTGAGAAAAGGGCTCAGTTCTCCTGTGGACTGCCCCCTTTTTTGGTGTAATAAGGGGCTTTATGCCCCAGGCTAAGGGTTTTCTTTTGAGTCTAAAATATTTTTAAAGCTTTAAAATTAGGTATTGACTTGATTAAATTTCTATTCAGGTGAGTGATTCCAGCAGGACTATGAATGTTGAAATAAAGAGAGGAAGACGGGACAAGAATACTGATAGAGTTCTTTGTCAACTTTGAGAAAAGGCAGAAGAGTCAGATGATCAGAGCTATTTTCATAGTAGAACATAAAGATTTAGTAGATTATTGTGTTCTCTCTTGAGCTGCCCGGGACTTGTTGAATAATACTAATTATAGCTTTGTTCACACAAACTTTAAACCATTGTGGGTCCTCAGGAGAAGCAACAAGGAAACAACAATTACGCCAAATTTGATACAATAATCTGTTAGTAAATTGTGAACATAAAGGATTATACTAATGAAATAAATAGTTTCTCCTCTGCTTTAATCAAAGCAAATTTCTCATTTCATTCTTTTTCTTTAGTTGGAAGATGCTGGTTCAAGTAGTTTAGATAATCTACTAAGTAGATACATCTCAGGCAGTCACCTACCCCCGCAGCCTACAAGCACCATGAATCCCTCCCCAGGACCTTCTGCCCTGTCTCCAGGATCATCAGGTAAGCCATCAGAGGCCCTGCCTCATTTCTTTAACACTGTAAAAAGCTATCTGTCATTATAGTTGACCTTTGAAAACAGGTTTGAACTGCACGGGTCCACTTAATATGCAGAGTTTTTTCAGTGAATGCAGTACTATAAATGTATTTTCTCTTCCTTATGATTTTTTTTTTAATCTTTATTTATTTTTGAGAGAGAGAGAGAGAGAGAGAGAGAAGGGGAGGAACAGAGAGAGAGGGAACACAGAATCCGAAGCAGGCTCCAGGCTCTGAGCTGTCAGCACAGAGCCCAACATGGGGCTCGAACCCATGAACCATGAGATCATGACCTGAGTCAGACACTTAACCGACTGAGCCACCCAGGCGCCCCCCCTTATGATTTTCTTGATAACATCTTTTCCCTAGCTTACTTTATTGTAAGAAAACAGAATGTAATATATGTAACATGCAAAATACGTGTTGACTGTTTATGTTATTGGTAAGGCTTCTGGTCAACAGTAGGCTGTTAGTAGTTAAGTTTTTAGGGAGTCAAAAGTTAATATGCAATTTTCAACTGCACTGGGTGGGGGGGCGGTGTCAATGCCTATAACTCTCACATTGTTTTAAGGGTCAGCTGTGTATGTATTAGGATTTTCCAGGAAAACAGAACCAATAAGAGGTGTGTGTGTGTGTGTGTGTGTGTGTGTGTGTGTATATGTGTGTGTGTATGTAGAGGGAGATTTTAAGGAATTGGCTCACATGACTGTAAGGACTGGCAAGCCATTGGGCAGGTTGGCAGGCTGGAGACCCAAGGGAGAGTTGATGTTACAGTCTAGGGTTTGGAGGCAAAATTCCTTCTTCCTCTGGGTACCCTAGTCTTTTCTCTTAGTTCTTCCAGTGATAGGATGAGACCCATCCAAATTGTGGAGGTTGATTTGCCGAGACAGAATCTACTGATTAAAATGTTAATCACATCTAAAAACACCTTTACAGCAACATCTAGACTGGTGTTTGGTCAAACAACTGGGTAGTTATATTCTAGCCAAGTTGACATAAAACTAACCATCATAGTATCATATCGTTTTTTTTTCCCTGATTGCTGTACTTATTTTTCTTCAAATTCTGTTGGTAGTTTTCAACTAAAGTAGTGTATACCTGTAACATACACTGTTCAGAACTGTATTCACGTCCTCTGCTGGATTTGTAGATGCAGTTACTTGCCATGTCTTATATTTTATGATACAGATGGTCAGTTGGAGAGTTCTTTGGTTTCATCCTCAATTTAAAACTTGTAAGATAATGAAAAATGGAAATTAAAAAACAAAACAAGGATTGAGGAAAGGCAAATGAATTTTCAAATTGCAATTTTAAAATAAAAACTTAAATTTATTGGAAACTGTTCACGTTGTGACTAATCAAGTCTATGAGGCTACAGATCTCTTCCAAAATCCCAGTTGTTTTATTAACCCTGTTTGTCATGAAGGAATGAATAATTAAAGCAAATCTAAATGGATTGACAGTGCAGAAGTGGTTACAGAGTATATTTTCTTGGTTTAAATTAAACATTACTTATTTCTTACTGAAATAGAAACAGACCACCTCATTATTTCTGGAGTAAAGATAGTTCAAGTTTAAATGTGAGTTTTTCATAAGATGCATCATTAATACAATTTCTGAGTGATAGAATTTTTAAGGTGTAATATAATTATTCCAGGACTTATAAAGAAGGAGTAACTATCAGGAATCTAAGAAAGATATTTACCAGATGACTTGGAGTTGGATGGTAAATAGCTTTCTCTTGATGTGGTAGTTTTCATTGATTGGATAGGCTTGCTCTGAGGGGAATTCTGAGAATCCTGTCTGGGCTCAGCTGACAGAAATTGGTTGAAACATGCCAAGGGTTACACATGCCATCCCTGATTTTGAGGTTAAGGCTAGGCCTGATTTCTAAGAATTGCTAAATTGCATCATAGTAATCTTTAATTCTGTAACTAGTAGGTAGAATTCTGAATATTCTTCCCTGCATTGATAATCATTTTATGTATTATTTTCCAGGTTTATCCAATTCTCACACACCTGTGAGACCCCCTAGTACCTCTAGTACTGGCAGTCGAGGCAGGTGAGTTTTAACATTGTTAGTGGGTTTTTTTTCCCCTTTTTTATTAAGAAAAATTTTAAACATGTATTTTAATAAGAAGAATATTACGTCGAAATCCTATGCTTATCACTCAGCTTCACCAGTTACCAAGTTATGATCATTTTTATTTCTTCTGTACTCCCATACATTTCCCCCTACTCTGAATTATTTTGAAACAAACCTCAGACATCTTATCATTTTACTTGGACTGTTTCAATGTATATCATTTGAAGAATTTAAAAAATTTATAGCCACAGAACAATTGTTGCACCTAAGAAAAATTTATTAGCTAATTCTTTAACATCAGTAGAGATCGAGTTACAGATTTCCCAATTTTTCTCATCCCTTTTTAATAAATGGTTTCTTTAAATTGCATTAAAATAAGCCGTATGTACATTGCCATCCGCAGATACGTTGAGGTCAAAATCAGATTGTATGTTGAAGAAACATATTGTTTCTCAAAACAGTTTTCCCCACCTTGTCATTTAAATACGCTACTTGCTGTTTTTTCCCCTCTGTTTTAATAATTTTGATGAGATTTGATCAGATTTAGGTTTGATTTGGGGGAAGGTTGGGTAGGAAGAATACTTCATTGGTGGTGTCAAGTACTTCCGTCAGGGCACGTAATGTTTCGTTGATTCTGTGACAGCAACCCATTAATGATCATTGCCTAGCTTTTTTTTTTTTTTTTTTTTTTACTGGTTGAAAATAATATTTTAATTAATGTGTTCTTTCTTTTTGTTTACTGGTGTAATATATTTCTGTAAAGGAAATTTTTCTGTCCTAGTAATGACTTGGTTCCCAGCACCTGCCAACAGTGACCAATGAGATTTTTTTATCATTGCCTTTATGAACTCATAAATTTAAACATTTTATATGTTCTAAACTATTATAGATGTTATTTTTATTGGGTTAAATTATTCCCTGTTTGGCTGTTTGGCTCCTTAGTCCTTTGGTATAACCCCAGTAGTCTTTGAAAACTTCCTTACTCCTGTTACAAAATGATGTTCCAGGTTCGTCTTATAGATTTCCTGCCTCAGGCCTACTGATCACCATATCTTTAAGAAATCTTGGTTGTGTTAATAAGGAAATAGTGTTTGGAGACAGTCTTCTGGGCATTAGGGGCACTCATTGCTACTTAAATTGTTTCTTATGCCTTTTTGGTGGACAGGTTTAAGAAATGGGGCTGGTGTGTGGAGTGTGTTAACATAAAATAGAATAAATGTTGACTGATTTTTAGTTTGAATAATTTAGTGCAATGTAAGAAAGACTTAAGATACATGAATTACTTTTTAAATAAACTTTTTAAAACATTTTTTTATTTTGAGAGAGAGAGCACAAGTGGGGGAGGGGCAGACAGGGAGGGAGGGCCTCCATGGGGCTCTAACTCAGGAATCTGTGAGATCATGACCTGAGCCTAAACCAAGAGTTGGCCGCTTAACCAACAGAGCCACCCAGGTACCCCTGAAGGTTTATCTTATTTGGGTGTGTGTGTGTGTGTGCACGCGCATTCTGAAGACGGGTGCTATTAAAATACTTGCTTGACTTTTTAATTACACTTTAAATAATCAGTACTTTTAGAGGAAAGTACAGATTGAAAAAGGTGTTCATTCTCAGTAGCAGTACGGTCTTACCAGTTTCTTCTCACTTCTCTTGCCAGTGGTTTTACTTTGTGGTTTAGATAGAACCGATTAGTTGTATACCTGTCCTCTTAGCCTATCATTTTGGTGATTCAAAAAAGGGTATTCTGGGTTATTGACTACTTGTTAAACCCTTCTCCCAATTTCCTGCCCTCAAAAGCTAAAATAGAGTTTCCTTTGAGGAGGCTTTATGAACCACTGTTATTAATGCTGTTTTCTACAGATGTTTGGGGGCAGAGAAGAATTGAAAATGCTTTTATTATTATTTTTTAATGTTTTATTTATTTTTGAGAGAGAGAGCGTGAGCAGGGGAGGGGCAGAGAGAGAGGAGGACGGAGGATCCGAAGTGGGCTCTGCACTGACAGCCTGATGTAGGGCTTGAACTTACAAACTGTGACCTGAGCTGAAGTCAGATGCTCAACCGACTCAGCCAACCAGGTGCCCCAAAACTGCTTTTATAAAGAAAAGCAATCACTGATATTCCATATTAACTAGCCTGGGAAAATTGTTATTTACTAGACTTCTTAAATGATTTAGCATAAGTGTCTCACACCATAAAATACATTTTTAGGGTCTTTTCGTAGTTTGATCTATGTTTTTAAAGAATTTGAGGCTAAGCTTATATCATACTTCTCTTACTTGCATTATGAGTATCCTTATCTTCTAGAAATACATTGTCTATCATTTTCACCTTAATGAGCATTACTTTTCATAGAATTGGTTTTATATACATTATACAATCAAACATAGGTGACATTTTTTGTTTTTTATTAGCTGTGGGTCATCAGGAAGAACTGCAGAGAAGACAAGTCTTAGCTTCAAGTCTGATCAAGTAAAGGTCAAGCAGGAACCTGGGACTGAAGATGAAATATGTAGCTTTTCAGGAGCTGTGAAACAGGAAAAGACAGAGGATGGCAGGAGGAGTGCATGCATGGTAAGCTCCCATTGGGGTCTGTCAGGGATCTAAGGAGGCCGCTGCACGGGTTCTTCCATCTTTGCATTTTAGACTCTGCATGTTGTTTAGTTTTGAATATTTATGCTTGTAACCCAAGTTTTTAATCGCAGTGTCTGCTAAGATGTGTCACAAAAGATTTAATTATATTAAGGACTCATTTGAAATGATCTTTTAGTATGTAATTGGTTAGTATTTTTGCCATGATTCTAAATCGGGTTCTGTATTGTTCTGACTTTATTAATAATCATCTCAGTAGTCACACTGAGTCTCAGACCACAAAAGATCCTTGACTGTTTTCCTGGATCTGTCAGCTCAGGATTAAGACTGCTGACGTGAAAGAAGTTTAATGATCAAAGAGTTTTGTGATGGGAAGATTGCTTTTCGTTTATGAATTTATTAGCTAGTGTAGAGTTTTTCAGATAGAAAATTTTATTAAATTTATAATATAGAATGAAGGAAGGCCACCTCGCAAACATACACGCGCCCAAATATTGGTCTTGGCCTTTTCTTCCTGCCCAGGCTTAAGTGTCATTTTCTACACAGTTGGCATATAGAAATTTCAAGTAGGAGGATTAGCATATTTATTTAACACAGTATTTGTATATTTAGAGAGCAAAGGGATTTAAAGTTGGCCTTCATCCAATACCTGGCTTGGAAAATTCCCCCAGAAAACCGGGTGCAAAAGGGTGGTGAAAGATTTCTTTTACAATTATCAGAATCTTCCAACTTTAGTAAAATGATAAGTAGGCAGAGTAACATTTCTTGGAAGATATGCAACAGAGTCTTATGTGAAAATAGGGTATCAAAGTCAGCTCTTTGTAGGAAAAGTATAATCCTGTGCTCTCTTTCCAGTCAATGTGCTTAGCAGCTTAATTAATTTTCTTATTATCCACGTGAACCAATATTAGAGAGTATTCTATAAAATCATAAATTAACATGCCTAAATAATTTGGGGTTATTTTCATTCTTTTATGTCATAATGCCATTTCCAAATTCATTTTAAATTATGTCAGTGTATATGTATGTGTATTGCCATGACTTTTAAGTTACATGCACATACTGCATACAATAAGGATTAAATGATTCTTCAAGAGGGGCGCCTGGGTGGCTTATTCAGTTGAGCCTCCAGTCTTGATCTCACGGTCATGAGTTCAAGCCCCATGTTGGACTCCACGCTGGACATGAAGCCAACTTACAAAAAAAGAAAAAAAAAAAGATTCTTCAAGAATTTGTCCTTGTTTTGTTTTAGTTGAGCAGTCCCGAGAGTAGCTTGACACCACCTCTCTCAACCAACCTGCATCTAGAGAGTGAGTTGGATGCATTAGCAAGCCTGGAAAACCATGTGAAAACTGAACCTGCAGATACAAATGAAAGCTGCAAACAGTCAGGGCTCAGCAGCCTTGTTAATGGAAAGTCCCCGATTCGAAGCCTCGTACACAGGTCGGCAAGGATTGGAGGAGATGGCAACAGCAAAGACGATGACCCAAATGAAGACTGGTGTGCTGTCTGCCAAAATGGAGGGGATCTCTTGTGCTGTGAAAAATGTCCAAAGGTCTTTCATCTAACTTGTCATGTTCCAACACTTCTTAGCTTTCCAAGGTACCAGTGAAATACTTGACTTTTTTTTGTTCTTGTTTATATAAGCTGAAAGCTAAAAACCAGAAAGTTCTTCATGCAGATGGGCTTCCTAAGCAATGCACAGTATTTCTGTAAAACAGGGGGCCTGTTACTCCTTTGGTATTACCTTCTAGAGAAACTAACAGCTGAATGGTAAAATGTCCAAGATGTAAATAGTGTGATAAAAAATAGACTGTTTCCTGGCCTTCAGTTTGTACTTGGCATAAGCGAAGTAGATAAAACTCTAAATTATGAGAGGTAGGGGTCTGGGATGTAGGAGAAGTTAGTTGATTTCCTGTTGAAGCTGAATTTTTTTATCTATTGGAATCAGTCTTAACAGGGTCTACAATAATTTCATTTAAGAATACTATTTAGTTAGAGGCAGCTCTATTGGATCTTTACCCAGAACTTCCTTTTCTAATGTTTGAAAGCTCTCAAAAAGCATTTGAAAGAAAAAACAAGTACTTTGTAAAAACACCTTCAACACCTTGAGTTTTTTAGTTCTATCTTCCTCTTGACCACAGAAGCAGGTAGTTGGTAGTGCCAGCCCAAAGCATTATGTGCAAATTTCTCAGACTTTTCCTTCTGTCATTTAGCTGGAATGTCTTCCAGTCATGAACTTTGGAATGGAGAGTTACTGAATTCCTTATTTAGAAGAGAAGAACTTGGGATGAAGATAAATAAAGATTGGGGGAAATATGAGCATTGTCCTCATACTCTTTGACCCCCTGGCAGCTCTATATCTGGTTTCAAGCATTAAAACATTCATTGGTGAGCATTCAAGGCAGGCTGGTGTTACTAGCTAACACAGTGGGACAAACGTGCTGGGTTGGGTTACAAAATTTGTGGACTGGTCTTAATTCTGTAGTGAACTAATTTAGCTTGCAAGGTTCACAGATTTTCATGGATTAGTTTCATTTCTTAAGTGGTAGAGTGGGGATTCGAAGAGCTCTTTTTCATCCCTTCCATTTAACAAGTTGTGCTCAAGCCATTTTTGTCTCCAGCTGATTTGAGACCGCTTTCTCCCTTCCCAAACCTTTACCCCCAGATTTCCTTTTAAGTGACAATAATGTTCTTGAGAAAGCTCAGCTTTTTTTCTGCCTGTAGATACAACATTCACATTTCCTCTCAGATTCCTTAGAAGCAATGATTTTAGTTGAATAAATACTACCTATTTTGAAAATTTCAACCTTTGGATTAGAAAAGTGGTGGATATGTATAAACAGTGCCAGAATATTTTTCTAAAGAATCTTAATTCTTACCTAAGTCTTAGGAGGTATAGTCATTTGCCAGAGATGTAATAAGGGCCTTCTTTTACTTTGCTCTTTTATAAAAGGAAAGCATTGGCATTTTGGTGTTATAATTAAGTCATTTTATATTTTTCTTCCCTTTGAGTCGTAACATCTACCGGAATGTTAGAATTTTGCCACTGGATGCTTTCTCTCAAAGGCTGATGCTTTGGAAAGATTTGGAACTGTTGGCACAGACCAGTACAATCTCTAGACTTAAAATTTATTTATGGTGGGGGAGAGAAGGGGAGAATTATTGGGAGTGAATCCTTTTGGAATTTATGGTTTGATGGAAATCCTGATGTAAACAAACTATAGACTGAGCAGGTTTTAAAAGGTAAGGGGTACATATACCTATGTGTGCTTGCACTTAGAGAGTTGTATGTGTATTCATGGCTTTTGACTGGCCATGAAGAAGAAGAATTTTATTTTTGGCATATTTATTACATGCCAAAACAGTATTGGATACCCCAGGAATTCCGTAAACTGTATTCTTTCCTTATTCATGAGTTGGGGTCATTGTGAGGTAATACTGGGGTTGACAGTCTTATGCTACAGGTACTGATCATCAGCTTTGTGCTAGGAAGAGGTCCCGTTTGAAATGCAGGGATACCAGTTTTATAAAGCTTTCTAGAAAGTAATTAGTTAAAGAAAGACTGGGGAACGTTTTGGGAAGCTTTTATCATACAACTTCCCTTTATGAGGTCTGATAAGAATAGAGATTCTCTCTTCCCCTCAAAAACCAGAAAGGAAAGAAAACAAGCTGGAGACTTAACTCTGGAGAACTGGTTTCTCTCTAGAGTGGGTTTTGTTAAAATTACATGAACTAATTGCCTGTTTCCCTCTTTAGTGGGGACTGGATATGCACATTTTGCAGAGATATTGGGAAACCAGAAGTTGAATATGATTGTGATAATTTGCAACATAGTAAGAAGGGGAAAACTGCACAAGGGTTAAGTCCCGTGGACCAAAGGGTAAGTGTCAAATAAGTTGGCTATATTATTAGGGATTCTGTAGTTAATGTGGCTGTGCACCTCCAGATTACCTAGGTAATCTATAAAATTTTGTACAAAATATTGTATGTTGCTTTTATGACTCCTTTGCATTTGTATAATCAGTAGTAAATAAATTACCTTAGTCTTCATCTAAGAGCAAAACCACTGTATCTTCGATAAATTCATTTAAAGTAGAACAGATAAAGACAGTTTCAAAACTAAATTGGAAACAAGACAGTTTGCTTCAGTTATGTGTATTTAGTTAGATAAGTCAATAGGTAGGAGGCATATGTGTTCAGCTTATTGTAATAATACTTTGTAGTGATAAAGTTCTTTTACTCAAGAATATCTATCTTATTAGGGGAAAAACTATTTCATGAGTTTTCCTTTCTTTTTTGGGGCCAGAAATGTGAACGTCTTCTGCTTTACCTCTATTGCCATGAATTAAGTATTGAATTCCAGGAGCCAGTTCCTGCTTCGGTGAGTTGTTTACTTTAGGAAATCCTTGGTGAAGAAGCCCAGTGTAAGACTTAAGAATGAGGGCTCTGGCCCTAAAACTTCTTGTCTCAGGCTTCTTGAATAATTTCCTCAACACTTCCAAGGTTCAAGTTTTCTAATATTATTTCTTACCCCATTTGGATGTTCCAAGGACATATATGATACCTTTATAGAATGATTTTAGCAAGTACCTGATAATGTTGTAAGTACTAACCTGAAATTTTGAGAGAGCGAGAGAGCACAAGTGGGAGAGAGGGGCAGAGGGAGAGAGAGTGAATCTTAAGCAGGCTCCATGCTCAGTGCAGAGCCTGACATGGAGTTCAATCCCACGACCCTGCAATCACAGACCGAGCTAAAATCTAGTCGTTCGCTCAACTGACCGAGCCACCCAGGCACCCCAGTATGAAAATTTATTAGCACTAAATGGATATGAGACTTGTTAAAATTGCACTTTATTTATTAAAATTTCTGTGTGCTGTCGTGAAAACTTAATGAATTTAATTTCCGTGTCCTCTTTTACTTTTAAGATGGACGTAAAGGGATATAGGTATGATGGAAAGAATCTTAGATCAAGCGTCAGAAGACTTCTCCCAGTTCTGTCATCAAACTTAGGGGGAAATTACATAATTTTCTGCCTCAACCTTTTTTTTTTTTTTTTTTTTTTTTATTTTTTTAGCGAGCACAAGCAGGGGGAAGGACAGAGAGAGAGAGAAGGAGAGGGAGACACAGAATCTGAAACAGGCTCCACGCTCTGAGCGGTCAGTGCAGAGCCTGATGTGGGACTTGAACCCAAGAACCGTGAGATCATGACCTGAGCCAGAGTCAGATGCTTAACTGACTGAACCGCCCTTGCCTCTACTTTTTTAAACATACAGTGGGAATATTGGACTAAATTTCTAAAACTCCAGTTCTGTGATTCTAGGCTCTGTACCTTGGGGAGAAAATAGCCTCTGTATATTAGTTTGAATAAAACTATAAAATTGAATCTTTCACAGTGGCTCTTATCTTTTGAAGATAAGCCCTCTTTTATGAACAGTCAAGATTAGGAAGACTGGAAATTTTGCAAGTCAGTGCTCTTTATCTTAAAGGAGACTGTAAGGAATAAAAGCTCTAAAGGAATATCTGGGGTGGTCAGTGCTTCACAAATGGAATGAGAATATGCTACACACATTTTATTTGCTTACCATCAGTTGAATTAAGATATTATTGAATACCAGGTCTGTTATAGAATATTAAATACTAGACTTGTTAACTGGGTAGGCTCAGAAATGAATTTATTATTTAAAAAAAATTTTTTTAGGGTTTTTAAATTTATTTTTGAGAGAGGGAGAGACAGGGAGGGGCAGAGGGAGACACAGAATCCAAAGCAGGCTCCAGACTCTAGGCTCTGAGCTGTCAGCACAGAGCCACACACGGGGCTCCAGTTCAGGAACTGTGAGATCATGACCTGAGCCAAAGTGGGACACGTAACCAACTGAGCCAGTCAGGTGCCCCTCAGAAATGAATTTTAAGGCACCAAAGACCTAGACACAAGGAAGATATTTTGTGCAAATTGTATTCATCTGATACTAGGACGTTTGTCTTCAAGTTCAGGAACGTTACTGTAGAAAATAACTTTCAAACACTTCTTTTCATGAACTGTTTAAACAGCTTCTCCAAATTCACTTGTTTCCCAAGGATACAAAGTTTTGGCAAAAAGTTGGGGCCAGAACTCTCCCTGGCATGATCACTAAAGGGTTAATAAAATTTTTATTGTGTTATTTACAGTTTTTCTCCTTCTCTTGTTTTATGTTCAGAGTTCTTTGTGATAAAGTTATAGCCTCTCAAAGATGTTTAATAATAATAATATATTTTGTAATCTTTTTAATTTTCTTTCCTATTTAAAAAAAAACAACAAACAAAAAAAACCTCTTCAGGTGTCCTAAAATTCTGATGAGCCAGATGTGTCCTTAATAGGACTTGTTGGCTACCCTTACTGATTGCTTTCTTTCCAAATCTCCTTACTAAAGATAGAGCTTTGGGGCCTTCACTAACCATTAAGACTGCCACATATTCTGAATATGATTTGATTTTTATGATACATGATTGGGGCAAAAGATGTAAAAGTACATTCACTGTACCCAAAATTTGCAAGCAGCTGGCTCAATAATTAACATATTTTTCCCCTAAAATCAATAGGCTATGCATTTTTAAATAAAACTGTTTGGCATTTTTGGAGAATCCTCATCTATCCTTATTTATTTGTTTGTTTAGATACCAAACTACTATAAAATTATAAAGAAACCAATGGATTTATCCACCGTGAAAAAGAAGCTTCAGAAAAAACATTCCCAACACTACCAAAACCCAGATGACTTTGTGGCTGATGTCCGTTTGATCTTCAAGAACTGTGAAAGGTTTAATGAAGTATGTTAGCTTCCAAACTATAAAGTCTTGGATTATTAGGTTTTTTTGGGGGGTGGAGGGTGGGGGGTTGTTTTATTTTATTTTTCTTGGGAAGAGATTTTTCTAATTTGATTCAAAAAATTTTTTTCTGCTGCAATCAGAAGTAAAATTTGGTTGCATCCACACCTCCAAAGAAGAAAGTTTACTGTGTATAATTAGATAAGTTAAGAATATTAGTGGATATTCCTTTTTGAACAAGTTGAGAATTGAGATATACAAGTATAGAAAGGAATATATACTTATAGTTAAGTGTATTTTATGGGAAATGATTATAAACAGCCTATATTTGGGGTACATTTAGGATGGGCATTTGTACTGGTTCCTCTGATTTTATTATTAATGTAGGTTAATAATGTTAATCTATTAGATGTAGAACCCTAAAATCATAAACTCATCTCTGGTGGCTCATCTTGAATAGTAGCCCAGAGTATATGATGTTGAGTTTTCTGATCTCAGCAACATGACTTTCATTAACTTTGGTCATACATTTTTTTGAAGAAACAGATGAACTGTCCTTGAGAAAAACTGTGATATGTGACTCTTTCAAAGAAACTGTTTTGTTTTCTTTGGGAAAAATCAGGTCTCTTATTGTTAAGGAAGATTTTCATAATTCTAGGAGAAAAAAATGGAATTGGATAAGAATCTACAAAATCTTTCAAAAGATTATAGAGTATCTTCTTTATTGCTGATGAAATTTGGGTGCCATATGACTATTACTAAAAGTACTTGAATCAGTTAAAGTATACTCATAGCTGCTTCTGGAAATATCTAGGTGACCTTTTTAAAACTTGTTAAAAAAAAAAAAAATCCCTATAGGTCAAAAGTATAGTATAGCAATATACCACAGAGAGTATAGTAACACCTTACTTGAAGTTTAATACAGTCCTAAGTTTTGTGTCTTACTTTCTAATCAGGTAGATTATTTTCCAGTAAATTGCTTTCGGGAATTATAGGCAACCCTTTCGAGGAAGAAGATACATTTTATCTGCTTTAGTAATAGTTAAATAATTTATGATTAACAAATTGCCATACAGATAGAATTCTGATAGGTGGTTTGTTGATGGTTTGACAGTTTTTAAAAAGCAACATTTCTTATGTTACTTGTTTTTTGGTTTTAATTACATTGATGTATTTGGTCCAGGTCCATTTCAGATTGACTTTATTAATTCTGAATTTGAGACAGTTTTTACGGTTTCACAGTAGCTTTAGCACCAGAACTTTGTAAAGAAAGCGGTTCCATGTTCTGTAGTATTTTAGAAAGCACTTAATCTGGTTATAGCAATTTGTTCCCCCTAGTATGGCTGACTTTCGTCGCCAATCCTATGCAGTTTTATAACTTTAGAAAGGATTATAATTTCCCTTTTTTTTTTTTGACTCTGGTATCCTTTTTAGATGATGAAAGTTGTTCAAGTTTATGCAGAAACACAAGAGATTAATTTGAAGGTAAGCTTTTCAGACCATGCAAACTTGGTGAAGGAATATGCATTACCAATAGGTGAATATTCCTATCTTTTGCTTGCAGGCTGATTCAGAAGTAGCTCAGGCAGGGAAAGCAGTTGCATTGTACTTTGAAGATAAACTCACAGAGATCTACTCAGACAGGACCTTCGCACCTTTGCCAGAGTTTGAGCAGGAAGAGGATGATGGTGAGGTAACTGAGGACTCTGATGAAGACTTTATACAGCCCCGCAGAAAACGCCTAAAGTCAGATGAGAGACCAGTACATATAAAGTAAAATGACATGAACTTAACTAATTGTTTTAAGGAAAAAAAAGAAAAAGAAAAAACCCTTTTATTTAAGTGTTGCTGGAATATCCTGCCTACAGTGGGCACCTCCTTGAAGAAGCTGATAGCTCTTACACAGTATTAGATTGAAGTAATGGACAGAAATCACTTCTTGTCAAGCAAGGGGGGAGACAACTCTATTTGCAATTTCAAAAGAAAAACAAAAAGGAAAAGCAAAGTGATTTGAAGATTTCTGTTACGAAAGAGGGTGGTTCTTTAGAATGGTAGATACTGGTCATCATGTGCTATTGATTGGTGCAGGATACTGGGTGTACAAGTAAATACTTGATGGTCCTGTTGCTCGTGTCTGTTTGGACAGGAGCATACAGTTATTAAAAACAGCTTTCATGCTCCCCTTCCACACACGTACATACTGGTTTGTTTTCTAATTAAAATCAAAGTTACTCAGATTCCACTTTGATGTCAGTGCAGATGTGCATTGAATCATGCCATTATATTTGTTCTCACTTTGATGCTGTTGGGCCTTAGTTTTTATATTGGTTTAAAGAACTCAACGGCAGTTTTATTTTCTATTTATACTTAGAGTCTAGGAAACATCATCGATCATCATTTAATCAGTTTTAATGGTCTGCTGAAATAAATATGGTAACTTTTCAGTGGCTGATCACGTGGTAGTCATTTCCAGAAAAACCCTTCCACAGAATTGCACTTCCCAGTCGGATCATCCGATCGTACAGTTACTCCCATCAAAGGTGGAATGTTTGTTTCAAAATTAATGTAGTTTTCATTTAAATTTGCTTGAGAAGGTGACAACTGGCTCTTACCCAGTCTTCCTTCGTATCAGTTTTCTGATAGACCACTATTGGCAAACAGTAATCTGTCAACTACCAAATGTGTAAAATTTTCTGTATTTCACTTTGTCTTATTTGTAAATAGTGAACTAAAACTTCTGGCAGATCAGCAACATTTGCTGAGCCTGTTTTTTAAGCTAATGTGTATTCTTACTAATGTTCCTATCAAGAATGGATTTGTAATATATGCTGTCTATTTCTAATGTTCACATTCATATTTTGAGGTTCTATCTTATTTTAATAGAGAACAGACTTCTCAGAAAATCTTCAGAAGCAGCTTATTATTAAATATCAAACTATTGAAATAAACCCGGTGGGGTTAGATTACTCATCTGTCCACCAAGTGGGACATTTGCATGGACTGGGGGCTTAACGGACTTAGAAGAGGCCTGTAAGTAAATCCTGAAAATGAGCCAATCCCCACTTGAATGGTTACTGGAGTAAACCCACCTTTACTACCCTGCGTTCAGCACCCAAGGCAGATATACCACCTTGGCTCGGTTTTGTTTTTCTTCTCTTCATTTGTGATGCTCAGATCCAAGATGTGTGTTCTAGACTGTGTATGGGCTTCTCTTTTGTTGGATTAAAAAAGTTAGTCCTACTTTTGTATGGACACCTTAGAATATAAAGTGACCAAAATAGAAGACTTGCCATTAGATATTTTTCAGACGTCAGCAGATTTGTGGCAAATCATTTGCCTTTTTAAAAATTCAGCTTATGCAGTTCAGACAGTAGACTACTCAGTAAAAATTATTTGACATAACTGTCTAAGAGGTAAATATTTTTTAGTGCATATTGAATCAAATAAAGTGCTCTAAAGAAATTATTATACAAATTCCTTTGGGTTGTTTTTCTTTTCTTAACAAATGTTGGGGGTAAACATGGATATTATTCAGGCCTTCTGATGGTGTATTTAAGCAGTATTGATTTAATAATACTGCTGTTGATTTACTTCATTCTGTGGCTTCCTTTTAGCTTCTCTTTCAGTTTTGTTAGAAGTTAGGCTTTAGAACCTACACCGAACTGTTTTATCATTTTACTCAAATTTCAGGTTCTTAAGAAGAATTGTCTTATAAGGGAGAATTGTTTAAAAATGCTTTATTTATGTGCATTTCCCTCTTTCCCACAGCATTTATGATTTCAGTTTATCAGGAGACGTATCTAAGGGCACAGTTTTGGAAAGTGATGAGTAGCAGTATAACTTCCTTTGGTCCATCCATTGATTTCTAGTATTTTATACTTGCTCTTCAGATGAATCTTTTTCATGATTCTTAGATAAGTCTTTTATATAGGTTCTACCAATGGAGGAAAAACTAAAGTTTAAATATTTATTTCTTGATATTTGGGGCCTTAAAAGATAACGTGTTCCCTTTGAAGTTTTTCATGTTACGTGGAATTTTTGTTTTTTGTTTTTTTTAAGATTGGTTTTTAAAAAGCCACTTTATTGTCAGCATTTAATAGGCTCCATTTCTGTTAATGGAAGGCAATTCATACTACTGAGGATTTACTATGAAGTAAATAACTATCAGCAAACCACCGTTTAAATGAAGGTGTTCAGTTTAGATTTCACTGAAATTTTTTTCTTGTACGTTGATCTCTGTGTTCCTACCTAATTTGTTCAGCCACTAATATAACTGTTAAAAAGTATAAAAACTTACATTGACATTCAGATATCTTACATGTTTTTCTATTAATTTATGTCTCAAAAAAGTAAACATTGAATATCAGTTCCTGAAGGCAGTTTGTTTTGATACTCTTTGCATTTGTTATCCTTTGTTAAAAAACAGTACTTTAGATTTGGAGATGTTAAATGTTTCCTTAAAAAAGATTGCAAAGTTTTGCAATACCTGAGTTCCCGTCTCCCATCAGAACACTAAGAATAAAGTGTTCCTCAGTCTGTTCTGCTGGCCTAAATTTGCATTATTTTTTATTTATTTTATTTTTTTTTAGCATTTGGCTCAGCTGATTCACTGAGTAAAGGAATTGTTTTGCAAGGTGAAACATGTACGTGTTCCAAAGTATGGTTAAGTTGTAGGTCATGCTCTATATTACCACAGATCATTACCACAGAGATGATAAGGTATTGGATCCCCTGTTGAAATTATTCTTTTTGGAATCAACAAGGTACTTTCTGATTTCTATGTCTTATATAAGAGAATTTTAAATAATATTAAAGTCAGTTAATTCTTTTTGTTGTAACACTTTTTGAGGTTTTTAGTTAATCCAAAGAAATAATGCTTTTAAATAGAAGCAAAAGGTTTATAGTGTGCAAATTGTAGATTTATCAATTACCTCAGCAGGTATCCTGCCATGTAATTATTAGTGATTAGTGTTAATAAGCCAGTAGATTTAGGTCTTCTGACTGTGCCCTTGGATTTTGGCCTACTATCTTTATTCAATAATCTCTTAGTATCCACAATGGGAGTAGATGCTGTGGCCCTCTCTCCCTTGGCCTTTTAAGTCCCTTACCCATTCCCCCTCATATAAAACACAGGAAGTATAAAAATCTCATTTCTTGTTGAAGTCAGCACTGCTTATTTGCATACTCCGCATTGGATCGGTGAGTAGTTTTATAAAATCCACCCACCCCAACTCTCCTAATCAAAACAATCAAATTCTTAATTCATACCGTCTGTATTAATAATCTGCTGAAGATGATCCAAGGTTTTCAAAGTGTATCAGTTTAATCTTGAACTGAACCTTGATGCTTTCTTTTTCTTTTTCTCTCAGTTCTCTCCTCCTCGATAAAGCAATAACACTGCTTTAAGTCTGTTGCCTGATAGGCATGTCATAGTCCTCTCCCGGATGGTGATTTTATAGGAAAGTTTGTATGCATATCACCCAGTCTATCTTTTAAAAAGTAAGAAATTTAAATGTATGCTGGAGCTTACGACAATATATTGTGGCATTTTATTTTAAAAATTGGGGAAAGTTGCATATTTTTTTAAAAGTAGGTATTTGAGTAAAAAAAAAATTGAAGGTACTTTTTTAAGAAAAAAAAATTTATATGCCACAGTTTACATAGACATTTCAGATTTCAACATGTACTCTTGGATATAATGGTTTCTTTTACTTGGGCCAAAATGCATGTAAAGCATATCTTTCATCTTAGTTCCTTGTGTTTGCCTCCGTGGTCTTTTATATATTTTTTATTGTAGCTGAGAAAGTTATCTTCAAAAACAGTCAATTTGGATATATTTGTCATGATCATACTACAAAATGTACAAAATTAAGTTTGGCCCTTTTCTAGCAAGTAATCTTTAAAGTTAAAAATGCTGTTCTTTTAAGTTCACCAAATTCATATGTGGGAAGGCACTGAGATGATTTTGTAAGTGCCACTGCAATATGCCCTTTCAGGTGTGGCCTAATTTCCAGTCTTAAGAAGGAAGTGCTTGTCTGCTCCTGGTCTGAAAAATGTAGGCATTTACTATGTTTTAAATCACAGTGAAACATGTATATAAGCCTATAAAAACGGTATGTGCAATCTGAAAGCCTGTTAATTTTCTATGTAGACATACACACGAAAGGGTTAAAATCACAGCCTTACTAGTTCCTTGCTTCCAGTATTTCAACTGGTCTCCTCCCCTCATTATTATTATTATTACTACTACTATAACTACTATTATTTTTGCACATAACTAACTACCCTTCAATGATTCTTAAAGAAAAGTGCTGTTTCTGTGGTATTGTATTCTCTAAATAATCATATTTAATTTTTTAAAACAAGGTTGCAGTTTCTAATTGTTCCGTTCCTGTGTTTTTTGCTGGTGTGTATTAAAAGCAAGATTTTCTTTTTCATGGTTATTTAATACATTAGCTGCCTGTAAATATTTCTTGTTATAATGCTCTGGAATGTGTTGTAGAAGTTGTATTAGATTAGTTTAAAGCCTTGTTTGAAAGCCACATTGTTTTGGTTATTTCTATTAAATTAGAAAATTGAAAAAGTTTGCAAATGAATTCCTTTTTTTCTTCCTTTTTGAGTTGAGATTTAGTCATTTAAATATATTTGAAAAATGTGTACTGTGTGCCAGGCACTGGAGTTATAGAAATGAAAAAATCAAACACAGTCCCTGCCTTCACAAGCACTTAGACTCTATATGAGACTGATGAGTGCTCTGATCGGGATCAACACAGAAAAGAGTAGGAACACATGGGACAGGATCTAACACCTAAGTTCATTGGTTGGTGAAGCGATCTCTTTCACTCATAAAAATGTGATGACGGTGGACCAGGCAAAGAGAGAGTGAAAAGAGAATAAAATATAGAGAAGTCTGAAAATGAAAGGGAATATGTATAGAAGTTCATTTGGAGCAGAGCGTAGGTTGGAGTAGTAAAATACTAAGCTGGAGAAACGAGCCAGAGTCCTTTTTCTTTTTTTGATATTTGTTTATTTATTTTGAGAGAGGGCATGTGTGCATGTGCAAGCAGGGGAGGGGTAGAGAGAATGGGAGAGAGAGGGAATCCCAACAGGTTCCACGTTGTCAGCACAGAGCCCAACATGGGGCTTACACTCACGAACCATGAGATCATGACCTGAGCCGAGATCAAGAGTCGGACACATAACAGACTGAGCCACCCAGGTGCCCTGAGCCAGGGTCCTATTTAAGCAGTGCCTGGGAAGTCTTGTTAAAGGGTTTAAGTGCTTTCACTGAGGGCAACTAGGAGCCCCTGAAGAATTTTAAGCAGGATAGGGCTTGTGGAGTTGATATAATCAGACTTGCCTTCTTGAAAGTAAGTTTGTTTTCAACTATAAAGAATGGATTATGGAGAATGTTGGAAGTGGAGAGTGGTAGGCTGTGAATAATCCAGGTGAGCCCTAAACCAGCTATTAAACCAGCTGTTTGGCAGTGGTGATGGAAAATCGTCAAATTTTAGATTTAGAAAGTAAAACAGACCAATAATGGAGGCCAGGTGGTTACCTTAGGCATATTTTATATAACACCTATTAAAATAATAAGGAATGGAAGAAAGGATATGGGGATATGTTGAGTTTAAGGTACCTATGGAACATTAAGGTGCAGATGTCCATCGTTCTGGTGTTCATGAGAAATAACTAGGCTGCAGACCAAGCCTGTAAGATCATCCATCAGGAATCCTGTTTTATTTATCACTGAGTATGGCTAGCACATGATAGGCATTCAGCAAACAACTGTCAAAAGTTGAGCCATTAGCATAATAATTGTTATATAAATGTAAGAATAAATAAATGTAAATATGTAAGAATAAATAAATGTAAGAATATGATATTGCCTAGGAAATTTATAGAATGAAAAGAGTAGAATACTTATGATAGCAGAGGAAACATTGAAGGGGAGCTATATAAAAAAAGATTTCACAAGAAAACTGGAATAGTCATGGAAGAAAGGCAGAGGAACCATGATGGAAAATGAGAGGGAGGTTTCATAAGGGGTTTCAAAAGGAGTATCATTGATACCAAGTTTTAGAGCAAGAGATGAGGTAAAGATAAGGTGGCCACTGAATTGAGCAATATAGAAGCCATTGATGACCTTGAGCTATTCCAGTTTGAGCAGCAGTAAGAATATAGTGGGTTAGATGAATGATTGAGTGTAGATTGTTTTTCAAGAAATTTGACTTTGGCTTTTCTTTAGGTTATGCAGAACTACGGCCATGAATAACCAAGTGGAATATCAGAGTTGAACTTCCAAATTGTTACCTTTCTGAATGCAATTTGTGTACCGGAAAAATGATGAGTTTTGGCCATTGGGTCACTTGAACCCTTTGGTTTGAACTGGCAAACTAAAGTTTACCTGTATGAACTCTGAGTTTCACTTTATTTATTTGTGAAATGAGGATAGTTTTATGTAGCTCATGGAATTAATATAGTCAAGAGGTCATTTATAGCACAAGGTTGGCACTGGTAAGTTATCAACCCTTAGTTCCTTTTTCCTATTTCTTCTTCCTGCTTTTGCCATGAAAAGGGGCAAGTTAGAAATATTTCTCCTTTTTTACTAATGGGATGAGAAAAAAATATAGATGCAGGACCCCAAAATTTTTAGATCTGTCCTCAACTCTTAAATATTTAGGTTGTCACTAATTTAAATGAGGCTTAGACTTGTAGACTCCAACAGACACTCAAGTTGGGCTCTAGATTTCTAATAAATGCAAAAATGAATTGGTAGGATACACATCTAATCCAAGGCTTTGTCTCAGGTTTCCCCCTTTTGTGGCCTCAGGTGGTGGTAAATATGTCACTATTCTTTCATTTATAAAACTGTTACTGTTGATGATCTATAAAGGCAGTATATAGGGACATCTGTTTCTGACAATATGGCAGACTACATCCCCTGAGGAACCCTTCTAATGGTATAAAACATCTGAAATGTTGGATAAGATTCATTCAAAACAAAACAAAAACTTTAAATGTATTGCTGAGCTAGCAAAGAAGGAAGATACTCAAAGCTGTAGCTTAAGCCCAATTTTTCTCTTTTCTTTTTCTTTCTTTCTTTCTTTCTTTCTTTCTTTCTTTCTTTCTTTCTTTCTTTCTTTCTTTCCCCCTTTTCCTTTTCCTTTTCCTTTTCCTTTTCCTTTTCCTTTTCCTTTCCTTCTTTCAAAAAGCAAGTGCCAGTCTTAAGCTTTGATTGCCAAGGCATCCACTTCAAAGACAACTCTGACTAAACACATTGCCAGCCACACAACTAGATAAAGAGCCAGGCTACCTTTCCCCACTGCGGCTCCTTTGATTTAGAAATCTTGGTTGATTTCTGTAAGGGACCATTTGACCCATTTGTCTTTTCTCCACACACTAAGTTCCTGCGCTCATGTTTTAAATTCACCCGTAAAGAGTAACCCCACAAAACCCTAGACCCCCCCCCACCCCCAACCCCAGTAAATGCAGAACCCCTGGTCTTGTTTGTACCCCCATCTCTCTCTGTCCCTAGCTTTTTGCAACCTTGATATGTGGGCCAAGGTATACTGTGTAATTTCCAGCTCTTGTAAGTAAATAAACATTTATTTCTTCAGTGTCCTGATGGTTGTTGCTGAAGTGTCTTGCAACCGTAATAAGAACCACAAGGGCCAGTCCAGCCACAACATTAGTTATTGGTAGGTTGAGACCAGTACAAAACAAAGCTTCATTTTATCATCTGTAGCATTTTTACCAAAAATATTTGACAGTCTAATCATGTAAAATAATTAGATAAAAGTGCAATGTAGCACATTTACAAAGATGCCTGGTGTGAATTTTTAAAGTAACTGTTGTATAAAACAGGCAGGGAGACTGTTAATAGATCAAAAAATAGTGTGTAATACAATAACTTAGGTTTGATCTTGAATTAAATAAACCTTATTTAATTAAATAAATTAAATAAAATTAAAGCCATTTTAGAGACATCTGTGGAAATTTGTAGATGAATTCTTAATGATATGGAATGTTTAATTTTCTTAGGTGACAATGATTTTGTGCTTATACAGGAGAAAGTCCTTTTTCTTAGAAAATGCATGCTGAAATATCGAGGAAGGAAGTGTCATTATACTACTTTCAAATGGTTAGGCAAAATGTGTGTGTATAAAATATATATGGAAGATAGTGTTGATGTGGTAGAATAACAACTGATGAATCTTCGTGAAAAGTAGATGGGGTGTTTATTGTATTGTTATTTCAAATGTGGGGAGACTTGGAAGTTGTCCAAATAAGGTTCAGTGGGTGTGGAACCAAAAGCATGACTCTCAAGAAGTGTTGAAGAGGACAGTTGCCCCACAGGCTCTACCAGTCCTTGTGTCCTAAAGACTTTGGAATGGGCTAAGTAAGCTTTAAAGGAGACAAAGCATAGGGCTAACATAAGTTTGAACTGAGTCAGATACTCTTCCCAAACCTGGTACTTCAAAATATGACACACTTAGTGAAAGAATGAGCCAGGATACCCTATCTCAGGAGAGAAAGAAAACTGGGTGGAGGGAAGAAAAAAAATCTCCCTTGAGATTTGGCGTCTACAAGCTGACATCTAAAATAGGTTTGGAACCAGACTTATACTGCCTATGTCAGAAAAATGCAAGAATTTAAAGTGATTTGTATTTGCTAATAATAGCATAAGGGAGGGCCACCTGGGTGAAGCAGTTAAGCATCCAACTTCTGCTCAGGTCATCATCTCACGGTTTGTGGGTTCGAGCCCTGCTTCAGGCTCTGTGGGGACGACAGCTCAGAGCCTGGAGCCTGCTTCAGATTCTGTGTTTCTGCCTGCCTCTCTCTCTCTCTCTCTCTCTCTCTCTCTCTCTCTCTCTCTCTCAAAAATAAGTAAATGTTATTTTAAAAAGTAATAGCATAAAGGAGGTGGGTAGGAGCGAAGTTGCATAACAATATTGCAAAAAGGAGGTAACACATAGAGCTACCTAAGAGTAGTGCTCCTATGTGGAGTTAGCCTAGTATAAATCTGTATCATTCTGATAAGATGTATGTGGTAAACAGAACAATTTTTAAAAATTAAACAGTGAAAATTCATTAGAGAAAATAATTTGGAAAATACGTGAAGTAAAAGCATTAAAGGAGGAACAGAACAAAAAAAGGCATAGAAAGCAAAAAGTAAAAACGTAGACATCAATCCAACAGTATAATTATTACATATGAATGGATTAAACAACTCAATCAAATTATGGAGATTATCAGACTGGGTAAAAAGACTTGATTCAACTATATATACTGTTTTCAGGAGACACACTTTAGATTAAAAGATACAATAGAGCAATCGCTATCAAAATAACACCAGCATTCTTCACAGAGCTACAGCAAGCAATCCTAAAATTTGTATGGAACCAGGAAAGACCCCAAATAGCCAAAGCAATCTTGAAACCAAGGCTGGAGGCATCACAATTTCAGACTTTAAGATGTATTACAAAGCTGTAATAATCATCAAGACAGTATGGTCCTGGCACAAAAACAGTCACATGGATCAATGGAACAGAATAGAGAACCCAGAAATAGACCCACAAATGTATGGCCAACTAATCTTTGACAAAGCAGGAAAGAATATCCAGTGGAAAAAAGGGAGTCCCTTTAGCATACGGTGTTGGGAAAACTGGACAGTGACATGCAGAAGAATGAACCTGGACCACTGTCTTACACCATACACAAAAATAAACTCAAAATGGATGGAAGACCTAAATATAAGACAGGAAGCTGTTAAAATCCTAGAGGCGAAAACAGGCAAATGCTCTGACCTCGGCTGCAGCAGCTTCTTAACGTGTCTTCGGTGGCAAGGGAAACAAAAGCAAAAATGAACTATTGGGACCTCATCAAGATAAAAACCTGCAAAGTGAAGGAAACAATCAGCAAAACTAAAAGGCAACCGACAGAATGGGAGAAGATATTTACAAATGACATATCAGATAAAGGGTCAGTATCCAGAATCTATAAAGAACTTACCAAGCTCAACATCCAAAAAACAATCCAGTGAAGAAATGGGCAAAAGACATGAATAGACGATTTGCCAAAGAAGACATCTAGATGGCTAACAGACACATGAAAAGATGCTCAACATCAGTTCTCATCAGGGAAAAAAAATCAAAACCATAATGAGATACCACCTCGTATCTGTCAGAATGGTTAAAATTAACTCAGGCAATAACAGATGTTGGCGAGGATGTGGACAAAGAGGAACCCTTTTGCACTATTGATGGTAATGCAAGCTGGTGCAACCACTCTGGAAAACAGTATGGATGTTCCTCAAAAAGTTAAAAATAGAACTACCCTATGACCCAGCAACTGCACTACTAGGTATTTATCCAAAGGATACAGGTGTGCTATTTCAAAAGGGCACATGCACCCCAATGTTTATAGCAGTGCTATCGACAAAACCAAAGTATGGAAAGAGCCCAAATGTCCATCGACAAATGAATGGATAAAGAAGATGTGTAGATGTGTACACACACACACACACACACACACACACACACACACTGGAGTATTACTTGGCAATCAAAAAGAATGAAATCTTGCCATTTGCAACAACAAGGATGGAAGTAGATAGAGTGTATTATGCTGAGTCAAATCAGAGAAAGACAAATATGGTTTCACTCATGGAATTTAAGATACAAAACAGATGAACATAAGGGAATGGAAGCACAAATATAAAAGTGGAGAGGGACAAAACATAAGAGACTCTTAAATACAGAGAACAAATGGAGGGTTACTGGAGGGGTTATGGGAAGGGGGATGAGCTAAATGGGTAAGGGGCACTAAGGAAGACACTTGATGGAATGAGCACTGGGTGTTATATGTAGGGGATGAATCACTGGAATCTTCTCCTGAAATCTTTATTGCACTATATGCTAACTAACTTGGGTGTGAATTTAAAAAACAAAAACAAAAATTTTATATACAATAAAAATTTGCACATTAAAAAAATAAAAGATACAAATAGATTGAAAGTAATAGCAGGAAATAAGTCATATCCTGCAAACAGCAATCACAACAAAATCTTATGGGCATTTTATAATGATGTAAGTGTTAATTGACATCAGGGAGATTTTATAGTTCTAAACATATATACGCCTAATAACAAAGGACCAGAATACATGAAAACAAAAACAGAGATGAAGGGAGAGTTAACTACAACCATAATGGTTGGAGACTTGAATATCCTACTTTTCAATAAGGGATAGAAAACTAGAACAACAAAACAAGATAAACAGCACTACAAACCAACTGATCTAATAATAGACATCTGTAGAACACTCCTCTCAACAGACAACAGATATACATTCTTCTCAAGTGTACATGGAACATTCTCCAAGATAGGTCATTTGCTAAGCCATAAAACAAACAATAAATTTAAGAGAATAGAAATAGTACAAAGTATGTTCTCCAACAGTGGAATGAAATTAAGAAACAAAAGCAGGAAAAAGGTTGAGAAAATCACAAATAGGTGGAATTATTAAACACAATACTCCTGCTAAATAACCAATGGATCAATAAATCAAGAGAAATCAGAAGACATTTTGAGAAGAATGAAAATGGCACAATGTTAACAGAAGTTATTAAATTCAGGTAAAGCAGTGCATAGAGGGAATTTTATAGTTGTAAATGTCACCTAACCTTAGAAATTAATTCATTAGAAATAAAAGAATTAGAATACAATGAACAGTTGTATGACAACAAATGAGATAACCTAGATGAAACAGATAAATTCCTAGAAGGACACAAGCTAAAACAGACTAAAGGAAAAACAGACAATCTCAATAGACCTGTAACAAGTGAAGAGTTTGAAGTAGTAAAAAAAAAACAAAAACAAAAACAAAAAAAAACTACCCACAAAGAAAAGCACAGGCACAGCTGGCTTTACAGGTTAATTCTACTAAACATTTAAAGAAGAATTAATACCAATTATCCACAAACTCTTCCTAAAAAGAGAAAAGAGAGGGGTGCCTGGGTAGCTCTGTTGATTAAGCATCCAACTTCAGCTCAGGTCATGATATCACGGCTCGTGGCTTCCAGCCCCACATCAGGCTCTGCACTGATGGTGTGGAGTCTGCTTGAGATTCTTTCTCTCTCTCTCTCTCTCTCTCTCTCCCTCTCTCCCCCTCCCTCCCTCCCTCTTCCCCTTTGCACTTTCTCTCTCTCTCAAAGATAAATAAAACTTAACAAAAAAAGAACCATTTCCAAACTCATTTTATATGGCCTTTATTACCCTGATACCAAAACCAGACAAGATATCACAGGAAAAGACTACAGACCAGTATCTCTCATGAATATGGAGGCTCAGATCATCAACAAAACACTAGCAAACTGAATAAAGCAACATAAAAAAAGAATTATACATGATGACTGAGTGGGATTTACTCCAGGGATGTACACAGTTCAACTTCTGAAAATCAATATAATATGTCCTATCAGTACAATAAAAACAGAAATTACATGATCATCTCAGTAGATTCAAGAAAAGCATTTGGCAGAATCCAGTGCCCTTTTGATAAAAACACTGAACAAACTAGGAATAAAACGGAGCTTCCTCCACATGATTAAAGTCCTCTATCAAAAATACACAGCTAACATCATACTTAATGGTTAAAAGATAGAGTACTTTCTCTCAAACGTTAGGAAAAAGGCAAGAACATCTGTTCTTACTTCAACATTGTACTGAAGGACATTGTACTAGCTAGGACAATAAGGCAAGAAAAGAAATGAAAGCCATCCAAATCAGAAAGAAGCAAAATGATCTTTATTTACAGATGACTTGAACTTAGAAAAAATCAAAGGAACACACTAAAAATCTATTAGACTGATAATCATGTTAAGCAAGATTGCAGGATAAAAGATGATATACAAAAAAAATCTGTTGTGTTTCTACACACATGCGATGAATAATCTGAAAATGAAATTAGAAAAATAATTCCACTTATTACAGCATGAAAAACTTAGGAGTTAAAATAAGTGCAAAATTCATACTCTGAAAACTGTGAAACATTGACAGAAATTAAAGAACACATAACTACTTGGAAAAACATCTCATGTTCATGGATCAGAGAATTTAAAATTGCACTCTTCAAACTGATACATGGATTCATTATAATCCCTATCAAAATCCCAGTTGATTTATTTGTAGAAAATGACAAGCTTATTCTAAACTTAATTCAGAATTTCAGGGGACCCAGAATAGCTAAAGCAATATTAAAAAAGAATAAAGCAAGAGGTCTCAAATTCCCCCATTTCTAACCTATGTACAAAGCAATAATCAAGACACACTGGTACTAGCACAAGGACAAAAACAGATCAGTGGAATAGAATTGAAAGTCCAGAAATAAGCCCATATGTGTATGGTTATCTGATTTGTAAACAAATCATACATAGAAAAGGGGCACTCAGAACATTTTAAGGACCTTGAGTTGTTTGACAGTAAGTAGAGTCAAGATTGGTCACTGTTGGACCTTGAATTAAACATGCACGCTGAAACTTCAAAGGCAAACTTTTAAAAAGAGTAAGAACAGAGTCTGTAATATACATGCAAGGAAAAGGGAGAGAGGGAAAATCTAAACAAAGGCAGGGAAGGAAGAGGGGAAATAACAGAATGAATAGAAAACACAAAATAATGTGGTGGAAATAAATCCAAATATTAATAATCAGTACACATCAACAAACCAAAATCCCTAGTAAAAAGAAACTTTGTCAAGTCCCTTTAAAAATCCATACTTAAATTCTTTACGAGAACTATCCCTAAAACAAGGCTCTCAGATAGGTTGAAAGAAAAGTGTGAAAGAAATACACCAGGTGAAAGCTAACATTCACCACATAATGACAAACAATAAATACAAGTAGTAAACTTGTGAGCACCTGATAAATTCAAAACATATAGGAAGGATTGGCAGAACCACAAGAAGAAATGGAAAATTCCACCATTTTAGTGGTTGGTAACTGATAGGTCAAACAGACAAAATATTATCAAGTTCAGTGAGGATTTATAGAACACAGTACCTCGTAATAGGAAAGTATATGTTTCTTGTGTGTAGGCTAAACTAATGTAAGGTAATGGAAATTAGATTAGTGGTTGCTTCTGGTGGTGAAGGTAGATATACTGAAAAAGGTTGTAAGAGCATTTTCGGGTCATGAAAGTGTTTTCTATTTTGATTGGGGCGGTGGTTACAAAAATGTATAAATTTGCCAAAACTTATCTATGTATTTTAAATGGATCCATTAAAAATAAATCACATCTCCAGTTTATTTTAAAAGAATATTGTTTTAGGTTTTTTTGCTCCCTTAATTAACTATTCCTCTAGAGATGTCATTATATACAAGCTGCTACTAATTCCTAGCTCATGAGGTGGTCTTGAAATACTGTTCCCATCAAAATTAATCAGACTTTCAGGGAAATGAATGATTCCAATTTTGGTGTGGGAAATGTGTAAGAGGATCCTGGGGGATCTTGTCACACAAGTGAGTAAGGGAAGCTAACCTGAGAAGAACATGTTGAACTATACCATGAGTATGCTGTCAACAAAATCCAGATTGTGTGAAACACTATAGGTTTAATGCCCTGTGTTCAATCAGCAGGTGTATTGTGAGGGAAAGAGGGATGGAAGCGGAGACCTGTGCATTAAAAAGAGCTTAAAAGACATGCCAGTTAAAAAAAAGAGGGGGGCAAGGTTTTGGGTGCCTGGGTGGCTCAGTTTAAGCATCCAACTCTTGATTTCAGCTCTGGGCATGATCTCGCAGACATGAGATCGAGCCCCACCTAGGGCTCTGCACTGGGTGTGGAGCCTGATTGAGATTCTCTTTGTCTTCGCTCCCTGCCCCTCCCCCGTGCTCGAGTGCTCTCTCTCTCTCTCTCTCTCTCTCTCAAAAAAGTGGGCAAAGCTAAATCATATTGTTTCAGGATATACTCTTGGGTTATAAAAACTTAAAGAAACTTGAAGAAATGAATCTCATAGCTTGGGATAAGAGTTGCCTTTGGAGGGTGGAAGTGGGCTGTGATAGGAACGAGGCCCAGGCATGGGGAGGGTATTCTGTGGTGGCTGCCAGAGTTCTACTTATTGTTCTGATTGGTTAATTACAAGGGTGTTAACCTTATCAGAGTCCACTATTCACTACACTATCCACTTGTGTGATTTTTCTGTATCTGCATTTTATTTGACAATTAAAAAATTAAAGGGAGTTTTAAAAATGGATATTATGGACAACTTTGTGCCAATAAGGTAGAAAATTTAGATGAAATTAACAAATTTCTAGAAAAATAAAAGCTGATGCAAATTCTTGCAACTTTTAAAGAAGTTGGTCTATCATAAAAAACATTAAAGGAAACTCCAAGGACAAATGGTTTTATAAACTAATTTTAATCATATGAGGAAGAAATTATACTTAATTTAGTCAATTTCTTCTAAGAAATAGGGATCACTCACCAACTCATTTTCATTTTTAAAAAATGTTTATTTATTTTGAGAGAGAAAGAGACAGCATGGGAGGGGCAGAGAGAGAGAGAGGGAGAGTGAGGGAATCCCAAGCAGGCCGTGTGCTTGAGAGCACAGAGTCCAATGTGGGACTCAATCTCACAAACCATGAGATCATGACCTGAGCCAAAATCAAGAGTCAGACACTTAACCAACTGAGCCCCCTGGGTGCCCCGCCAACTCATTTTCTGTTCACTTTTTATTCCAAGACAGGAAAACCCAACTGAAGGGAATATATTACAGTTTTTCTTTCTTCTAAAGTTCTTATTTTAATTCCATTATCGTTAACAACTGTGTTATATTCATTTCAGGTGTACAGAATAGTGATTCAACTATGTCATACATCACCCTGTGCCCATCACAAGTGCACTCCTCGATCCCCATCACATATTTAACCCATCTCTCCATCCCCTCCCATCTGGTAACCATCAGATTGTTCTCTTATAGTTAAGAGTGTTTCTTGGTTTGTCTCCTATTTTCCTTTGTTTTCTTAGTTCCGCATATGAGTGAAATCATATGGTACTTGTCTTTTCTGACTTATTTCACTTAGCATTATACCCTCTAGGCCCATCCATGCCACTGCAAATGACAAAATTTCATTCTTTTTTATTGCTGAATAATATTCCATTGTCTATATATACCACATCTTCTTTATCCAACAATCGATGGACACTTGGGCTGCTTCCGCATCTTGGCTATTGTAAATAATGCTGCTATAAACACAGGGATGCATGTATCCCTTTTAATTAGTGTTTTTGTTTCTTTGGGTAAATACCCAGTAGTGCAATTGCTGGATCATACGGTAGTTTTATTTTTAACTTTTTGAGGAAACTCTGCACTGTTTTCCAAGGTGGCTACAACGGTTTGCATTCTCTCCAACAGTGCACAACGTTTCCTTTTTCTCCACATCCTCATCAACACCCTTGTTTCCTGTGTTTTTGATTTTAGTCGTTCTGACAGGTGTGAGGTGATATCTCTTTGTAGTTTTGATTTGTATTTCCCTGATGGTAAGTGATGATGAGCATCTTTTCGTGTGTCTATTGGCCATCTGGATGTCTTCTTTGGAGAAAGACTTGTTCATGTCTTCTGCCCATGTTTTAATTGGGTTATTTGTTTTTTAGGTGTTGAGTTTTGTAAGTGCTTTATACCTTTTGGATACTAGGCCTTTATCAGATATGTCATTTACAAATATATCCTCTGATTCCATAGGTTGCATTTTAGTTTGTTGATTATTTTCTTGGATGTGCAGAAGCCTTTTATTCTGATGTAGTCCCAATAGTTTATTTTTTATTTTATTTCCCTTGCCTCAGGAGATATATCTAGAAAAATGTTGCTATGGCTGGTCTCACAGTTATGTTTTTAATCTCCGTTTTGAATTTATTTTTGTGTATGGTATAAGAAAGTAGTCCAGTTTCATTCTTTTGCATGTAGCTATCCAGTTTTCCCAACACCATTTGTTGAAGAGACTGTCTTTTTCCCACTGGATATTCTTTCCTGCTTTGTCAAAGATAAATTGACCATATAATTGTGTGTTTATTTCTGGATTTTCTATTAACATGTTTCTTTCAACAGACGTTTTCTTTCTAGTCATGACTATTCACGTGCGAATCTGTACAAGATGTCAGCTGATTGCTGAAACCCAGTCCTACATGATACCCATTTTGGGTGAGGATGGACAGAGTGAAATTCCAGACTTACCTATTATGCCTGAAAGACTGAATCCCTTTTGTTCCACCCAATAAACTGCTACCAACGTTTAAATAAACAGCAGCATCTGGTCTCTGAAGATGAATTTCTGTCTCTTGGCATCTTCCTTTCTCCTGGGCATCAGTGGTCTCTATCGCTTGGGTGATCCTTAATCTCTTTAGTTTGTCCACTATACTCCTGTTCAACTGGCTCCTATCAGGAGGACTTCATGAAGGGCTTAAGCCAGCCATTTCCTGGAGGAATGTTTCATCCCATCAGGAGTCCAGAAAACTGTCAGAGAGATGTGTGTGAGGGTTAAAAAGCAAAAGATAAGAGCCTGTAAGTGAGAGAGTAGATTTAGTGGGGTGGAAGTAACAGCCAGGGCGTTGGAGGGTGCAAAAGGAGAGGGTTCTCCACGACCAGTCTGTGATATACTTTATGAGAGCTGCCTCATTCTTGTAGGAGTCTGGCCATGCTTATGATGCCATTGAAGGTTACAGTAGAATCTGGTTGATTGGTGGATGGATTCACCAATGCTGAATTTTTCCTACCTGGCAGGAGAATTCACTGTGGTGCTTAAGGAACTGCTGTCATCTCTTCTCCTGGATTTATAAAGGGAACCCTAGCTCCTGAGTGATTTCAGAGAGATACAATATCCTGTAGGTAGTGAGCGGGAAATTCAGTTTCTGGATGACAGATCCAAAACAGAGCCAAGGCTTTTGCTGGAAGGCCCCACCAACCCACCCATCCATCCATCTATCCATCCATCCACCCATGCATCCATCCATCCATCCGTGCATCCATTCGAGATATATATATATATATATATATATATATGGCAGTCTCCCAGGTATAAGCCTTCTTAGCACTGTCATTTCAACATACTGGCACATGGGGAGAATAACCTTCATAAGCCAACACCTTCACTGCCAGCACTGGTTCTACTGAAGACCAGACCCAGAATTACATGAAGGAACTCAAGAGAAAGGGAGGAAAGGCGTGGTAAGGTGAGATGGCCAGGAAAGTAGAACCCAATGACAGCCAAAGGGGGATGCCCCAAAGACACCCTCGACACCCTCGGCTCAGGAAGGGCACTAGTCCTGCCACCTGAAACTGTGCCAGGCAGCTTGCAGGTGATAGTTACTCTTGGGTTTCTAGGTGTGTTTTTCCCTGCATCTAGTCGGGAGCAGACCAAAGGTGAGCACATGCCTGTGAGGCCTGTGGCCCTGCAAAGAGAAAGAACCACACCCTCTAGGGAGTGGGGGAGAGACAGACGGAGGAGGGGAGAGAAGGAGCCCTCCGCCACTGTGCAGATGTCCGGGCTGTTCTCCGGAGTGGAGCATAAGCAGACAGCAACAAGGCCCCTCTTGGATTTTGTCTGGATGTTCGCTGGGGAAGCCCCTGTGTACCTAAGACCGCCCTTGTGTGTGGACTCGCCCCTCTGGACTTCCTCCCCTCCCCCCCTGCAATTGACCTGCTTAGCAAGTTTCTCTGGGCATTATTTAGTTCTTAACTCATATTGTGACTCTCAGATGTTTTCCTTTTTTTGACAGGTCTTCAGAAGTATAGCCTGGTAGTTAGCATGGGCTCAGAGCCAGATTGCTGGGGCTGAATCCTAGCTCTGTGGCCTTGGGCAAGTCTGCCTTAGTTTTTCTCTGCCTTGATCTCCTCATCTGTAAAGTGGGAATAATAGTTATAATACCTGCCTCACAGGGTCCTTGTGAGGATTTCATGAGTTAAAAACAGTGGATGGCACATGGGGAATGTTTAGTCCCATTCTTACATAAAGTGTACTCATTTTGTATCTTCTTTGTAGAGAGGTCCCTAAAAACGCAATTTCTTTTTATTATTGAGGTATAGTTGACCCACAACATTATGTTAGCTCTAGGTGTACAACATAATGATTCGGCATTTTTATGTATTTCGAAGTGATCACCACAATAAGTCTAGATGGCATTTGTCACTATACATAGTTACAGACTTTATTTCCCTTTGATGAGAACTTTTAAGCTCTTTTTTCTTAGCAACTTTCAAATATACAATTAACAATATTATTAACTATAGTCACCATGCTGTACGTTATATCCCCAGGACTTATTTATTTTATAAGTGGAAATTTGTACCTTTTGATCCCTTTCACTTGTTTTGCCCACTTCCCCCTCCCCATCTCTGACAACCACCAATTTGTCCCCCTTCCTTCCTTCCTTCCTTCCTTCCTTCCAATTCCACATACAAGTGATATCATGCAGTATTTGTCTTTCTCTGTCGGTCTTACCTCACTTAGCCTAATACCCTCAAGGTCCATCCATGTTGTCACAAATGGCAAGCTTTCCATCTTATTTATTGATGAATAATATTCCACTTCTTCTTCTTTATCCATCTTCTTTATCCATCCACCCATCAATGAACTCTTAGGTTGTTTCCATATCTTGGCTATCATAAATGATGCTGCAGTGAACATGGGGGTGCAGATATCTTTTTGGGTTAGTGTTTTTGTTTTCTTTGGGTAAATACCAAGAAGTGGGGTTGCTAGATCGTATGGTAATTCTAGGTTTAAGTTTTTGAGGAAACTCCATGACATTTTCCGCAGTGGCTGCACCAACTTGCATTCCCACCAACAGCGCACGAGGGTTTCCTTTTCTCCTCGTCCTCGCCAACACTTGTTACCTTTGGTCTTTTGGATAAAAGCCATTCTAACAGGGGTGAGATGATACCTCGTTGTGGTTTTGATTTGCATTTCCCTGATGATTAAGGATGTTGAGCATCCCGAAAGTGATTTCTTTTCAGATAAAGCACATATTATAATACTGAGGGCTAAAGGGAAACGCCGTCTGGTTTTGTGTGCGGAGGGCAGTTCTGCAGACTTGTGTGTGCCCTTTAGACTGAACCTGGCTCAGCCTCTTGGACAAAGGTGGCACTCGGGGTCCCTCTCGGGGCGGACCTGGAGAGGAGGAGACGGGCAGCTTCCTCTGGCTTCCTGGACTTGGAGTGAGGAGCAAGTCTGAAGGTTCCTGGCTGTGTAGCCTCAGACCTGGGTAACCTCACGAGTCAGAGAATCCTCACATGTGAGGCACACAGTGGGCACAGTCTCAGAGTCTTACTTGGTTCATAGGAGGAAGGGCCTGAGGACAAAGAGAGAGAAAACTATTTAAAATTATTTGAGAAACCAGAAATTAAAAGCTTGTCATGGTGTAATCTCAGTGGCGGCCTTTCAAGCTTACTAGCTTCCCGGGCTGCTGAGGTTCAGGCTGTGAGTCATGAGGCTGTCGACCACTGACTGGGGAGTGGGGAAGGTTTTGGCCTTGCCTATGACGGGCTTCCTGGAGAATGTGGAGCAAGCCTGGGGGCTGAGGCACCACAAAGGAAGACACTCTCGGCCAGGGCAGGACAGGGGTGTGAGGCTGGATGTTGTTGGCAGCGTCAGCACCTGCTGCCTCGGTTGGGCAGCCACCAGTTGGGCCCCAGTGCTGAGCTGAGGGCAGGGACGGCCTGCTCCTTTGCTCTGCAGCCCCTTCTGGAAAAATGACAGCCACACAAATCCCCATTTGGCCAGGCTCCCTGTCTGTGGTCAGTTTGTCCTGGCATACCCTGGCGGGGACATTCGGTGCCCAGCCCACCAAATGGGCCACCCCCTCAGGGTGATCGGGTGTGGCCCAGGGGCACCAGAACCTTTCCCTCAGGAGCCCCTGGGAAACTTGCCTAGGACTTCATGGCCTGAGAACTGGCCGTGGGGCTGTCACCAGCCCAGTCACTGGCCCCTCAGGCTCCAGTCCTCCTCCTCAACGTCCACCTTCCTCCTGAGCTTCCAAGAGAGACACATGCTAGGTACGGGTGATGCAAAGATGAGCTCTTGCTTGAGGATACAAAGAACCAAATCAACTTTGACACAGAGCCCTTAGGAAGCTGGGAAGGAAGACCTGGGAGGGGGCGCCATGAAAGGCGCTGTGGAAGTACAGCCCATTAGAGCAATTGTACTCGTCAGACAAAAAAAAATAAAGGAGCAAAGTTTTTTGAAAGCCTTTTGATTTCAGGCTTTGAACCACCTTCACATGTTCCAGCAAAAGGCCAATCGCTTTGGTTCTTGGAATACGTGAGCTTTCCTTTACCTGTGAGTCTCTTGTTAAGTAAGGCTTCCCCGGAAACCCCAGAGTCTTCTCTCTTCCTTTAGTAAAAAGACAACTTTTGTAATTAAGCATTCATTACAATGCACTCATTTATTGTATCTCAAAGTTCTCAGGGGTGGCATCTGGGGAGAAATAAAACAAAGGAAGCTGGGAGCTGCCCCACAGCAAACGAGAATCGAGTCCTCCCAGCTCTGTGAGGTGTGGGGTTGATGTCATGAAATGCAGAGGCAGAGATGTGGGGAAGGATCTGGAACGTGGTTGCCTGAGGCTTCTGCAGCATGGGGATACCCTGACTTGGGTCTGGACCATAAGGTGTTTAGCTCTTAAGAGTCATCGTCAGACTAAACCACTCAGTTTCCTGCCTGGAGAATTTGGCTCCTGAGAAGGGGGTTGCTGGAGGTGAGGGGGCGAGGGATGAGACGGAGCTCAGGGCTGGCTTTGGTGAGAAGCGCGGTGCTCAGCGTTGACTAATCGGTGGAAACACACTCGGTTTACCCCAACACAACACACCGTACTTTCTCCTCACTGGTGGGCTTTTGCTTTCCCAACCATCACCGTCCAGAGAAGTTAGAGCTGTGTGGGACCTCCTCAGAGACTGCACAGCCAGATCACCTCCTCAGTATAGGGTGGCTGCGGTGCCCAGGGCGACACAGGTGCAGGCAAGATGGCAACCAGAACCTACGTCTGCACTCTTCTGAAGAGCTTGCTGGCCTCCTTTCTACACCTGCTCTGGCCCCCTGCTGTGGGGAGAGGGTCTGGTGCTCCCAGCCACGTCCATCCACGTGTAAATGTACATGTGACAGAGATGCCCCAAAACAGAAGTGCTAATATTGGGCTGTTAAGCATCAGCAAGGGGGTAAGCGAAGAATTTGGGGATGGATGTGGAGAACCCCCGTGTAGGTGCGGTTGCTGGCTGAGCACACATTTCCAGCGACAGCAGTGAGACTTCTGCAGACCTGTTGGTTCATCTTTATTTTTTTTTAGCTTTATTATTTTTTTTTTATTGGAGAGAGAAAGAGATACTGCAAGTGGGGGAGGGGTAGAGAAAGAGGAAGGGAGAGAGAATCCCAAGCAGGCTCCACACTCAACATGGAAACTGACTTGGGGCTCGATGCCACGACCCTGGGATCGTGAGCAAAGCCAAAATCCAGAGTTGGATGCTCAACCGAACCCAGGCGCTTCCCTCCCCCTCCTTTTTTTTTGTTGGTTCATCTTTAAAGAAGGAAACAAAAGGTTTTGGGGAAGTCTAAATGAAAGGTTTTTGGAGATCACTTTAAAAGCTTAGAAGAGGAAGCAAATACAAGCTATTATTGATTAAATTTTTCACATATTTGAGAGGTAATAATGTAGCACCCCCCCCCCAAAGGTAATCCCTTATCAGGAGAAGCCCAGATAAGACTATTCTGTGCTAGAAAATCTTCTGGGGAAAGGGGCCATTGCAAATACAGCATTACTATTATATATATATTTTTTTTTCCTGGGAGGAGCTGCCACAGGGGATGTAAAATGCTTTCAGTCTAAAAAAAATCTTTGGGCCGAATATTCAGACAAACGCATGATCTTGAAATAAGGCGTCCACTGTGGACGACACGGCCTTCTGCATCTGCATTACAACTCCCAGCTGCAACTGAGAGCACCTCGGCGTCCCTCTTCTGAGGAGCGCTGGCGCCCTCTGGTGGGCACTGCTGAGCAGGACGCCGCGGCGCCGCAGAGGCGCGATGCCTGGGAGAGGCCGCAGGGGGCGCTACACACGGGCCAGACTGGTGGAACTAAGAGATGGGCTCCCAGACATTTGCACAGATGAAAGACAGGCAGTTAGGTTTCTTTCCACCTGTTACATGTTTAGAATGGGACCCAGAGGTTTTATACAAACAGGAAACTCTTATTGGTTTAGTCCTAATAATTTAAAACATGCAATAATCCCTAATTATCAAGGCAGAAGCGTCTCTGTTCCATGGGTAGCAAAAACATTTGCTAAACGAATTAAGTCTATTGTCCCTTCACACTCAAGTCCCTATCAGTTCTTAAAGTCCCTGAATGCCGTCAGAGGAATTTGGAAGCTGCAGGTGGAGTGGGAAGGAAGGTCACGGAAGGTAAAGAAGTCCCATGTCCTCATGAGGCTCACGCGGCCCAACCAATGTCCAGGGTTGGCTCTGGACACCGTAGAGAGGTGGGCCTCACAGGGAAGATCTGTGTGTCCTTCCTGCAGGACAGGTGATTTCTGAGGGGTAGGTCGAATGGAGGTAGCTTTGCAGGCTGCACACACAGTGTGCATGGGGAGTGGGGACAAAGATGGGTCTCTTTGGGGACAAGCCTGGCCCATTTCTGTCTGGCCCACCAAGGCTCCTGGCACTCACAGAGAGATCTTTCTCTTGATCTGCTCATTTGGCCCTGCAAGAAAGGGGGACACTTTCTTAGACAACTTTTCAAGGGGGTCCCCATCCAGGAGTCTGATCCTGTGCAAGGGCCTCACCCAGTCAGCTGCCCTGTGCCTCCAGCCCTTCCTTAGTTCCCTCCCTCATCCCTGCACCTGGACCTCCCACAGAGAGCTTGGTTTTTCTTCCACAACAGGCCTTGGCCCAGAAAACCAGAGCTTAAATCTATGGTATCCAAAAATTGGTCCCCTCTTCCTTGGGCAAGGGGAGGGCGGGGTCATTCCTTCCAGCTGCTAGACTAGGCTGAATCCTAAGGCATTCTGGAAAAGAAGTGAAAAGAAGGCAGTTGATTTGCAAATTAAACCAGACTGAAATTCATATTAAGCTACACTACGAATCAAAAAAGCTTTTATTTATTGTCTACTATATGCCAGGCACTTTAAATTCAATATTTCGAATCCTTACAACCGCTCAGCAAGTTGTTTTATTTTCATGAGAACATGGAGAATCGGAGAGGGGAAGCGACTTGCCAAAAACCACACCGCTCTGGGTATCAGTTGAAATAGGCAGGTTATGTTGTGGTAATAAGTAACCCCCACATTCCAGAGGCATTTGCAAAGCCAGTAACAGTTTAATTCCTACAAACATGCCAAGTTCACCAGTCTCCCCTACATTGTCGTGGATCTGGGAACTAGACTGATAGGCCACCAGCCTTGGGACACTGCCGGGTGCTGGGTCAGAGTCAGAGAGCTCTGCAAGCTCTGGATGGGGTGAGGGTAGCTCAGGGCTTCCTGCCCCAACAAGTGACTCAGCGGGCCAACCGCAAGGGGCCCGGAGGTGCACCTGTGCAGCCGTTCAGAAGTCAGAGGCAGGAGATGCTGGGGATCCGCACTAAAGACAGGGCGTCTGGTGTGTGGGTGTCTCCCTCCCAGTTTCTGTGTCTCATCTGCTTTCCCCCTTTTCTCTCTCCCCTCCTTCCTTCCTCAGTGTCTCTGCTTCTTCTGCATCGTAAAACTGCTGGAAGGGTGCCTGGGGGGCTCAGTCCTTAAGCATCTGACTTCAGCCCAGGTCACGATCTCACGGTTAGTGAGCTCGAGCCCCGCTTCCGGTGAACACGAACTCTGCTTCGGGTAAAAAACACGAGCCCCACTTTGGGTGAGCCCTGCTTCTCTCTCTCCGTCTGTCTCTCTCTACCTCTGCTCCTCCTGGGATCCTCTCTCTCTGCCCCCTCACTCACGCCCCCCTCCCACCAAAAAACCCCAGAAGACAAAAACAAAAATAAAAACTGCTCATTGCATCCTCATGGATTAACGAAGAAATAAGTACATGTTCTCATGTTTTCAATTCATTCTAAATATTACAAGGGGAACTGACCATGGCTGGAAGTACAGTTGATACCATTGATCACTGACTGAGAGCTAACAGAATAAGTCGGCTTGACCAATTCACAAGATTTGGTTAGGAAAAAACGGCTGCGAAAGAAAATTCACTGCTGCAGATGCAGGAATTGGAAGAATATATGGATCAGAGGCTGATGATGAATCAACTTCATGATGTGAAATTTAAGTGGAAAAGAACTGCTTCCAAGAAAAATAATTTCAAGAATATAAAAATGAAAAATGGAAAAAATTGGAAACTGTTTAACTGTCCAATAGAGAGAATGCATTAGGGAGTTAAATTGGATAAAGGGAGCGTGCACTGAAAAATGTGAAAATTCATCAAGGTTTCCGTCTTCTGCGACCCTCGTGTCCACGTCAATGACACTGCCTTACAGCCCTGAGCAGCTTCTGCGCATGTCACTGACCCGCTTGTACCTTATCTACACGTACAACTCCGGTTCCAAATATTGAACTTAGAACTCCATTTCTCTGTACACAATCTCTTAATCTTCCGCTTGTCTCCGTTCTCTACCGATTCCCTTTTCTGGATCATGTTCTTTTCCTGCCTTCAATGTTTCTGTTCCCATGGGTTCCGTGTCCCGATTCCTTCTCTTTCTGCGTGCCCTCCCTGGGCGATTTCCAACCATCTCGGGTGTTTTGAGCTGATGGCTACAAAATTGATGTCCTTAACCGTAGGAGTCATGCTTCAAATAATAACAAGAAGACTGATTACCTCAAGCAGGAAAAGGAATTTATTGGAAAGCTAATCTGTTTCTCAAGAACTGACCAGAAAGCTGAAGAGACTAGGCTGAGGAGGTGATCAAGGGCAGAGAGGGCAGAGTCCCAGCTAAGGTCACGGCAGGGGCCACACGCACAAACACCACTGAGGTGCCCGAGGGAATTGTAAGTGCCCAGTTTCTGTGTGTCCTCGCCCAGGTCTTGGGCTTCCCTGAGGCCATCCGCCCTCACCCCGGCTGCCAGGGTGAGGGGAGGACAAGTATCTGGTCCTGGTGGGAGGCGGGCCCCTTCCCACTACGGTTTACACAGTGGCAGAGTCTGTAAACACAGGAAGTGTGTTCAGGGCCACTGAACCCACAGAGCCTAAAATATTTACCAGATGGCCTTTTATGTCAAAGGAGCGCCAGTCCCTGATTTAGAGGTTGAACGGTCACAGACTTGAAGGTCGACTACATTTTTCAGGCCAGGCTTATGTTATCTTTGGTGTTCTATTTGCTTCTGGGGTTCCAGGTACAAGTACCAATGGCCAACTGTCTTGTCTAGATACAGATTTTCAACCTGAAGCCTCTGGCCATTTGCTTACTGACCCTTGTACTGAATTCGTTCCTTATCCCACGCTGACTTAATGGCACTTATCTGAGGCCATCTGAAACTACGGCCTTGTAGGGGGAATCAATGCCTTTAAACCATCCTGGGCCCCTGGAGTGGTTCTCTTGTCTCGGAGGGAGATCTTAAAGCAACATGCTTGAGAAAGATTAGGGCCACACTGCAGACTTACTTCCTGCTACAAGGTTATCTCCTAATTTATAAATGCTTCAGTTCAGTGACTACAATCAGTTAACTTAGCTTTTTTGACCCACAAAAAGTTTTTTTATTTTGTTTCATGCTTTATTTACTTTTGAGAGAGAGAGAGAGAGAGAGCACAAGCTGGAGAGGGGCAGAGAGACAGGGAGACAGAGAATCCAAAAAGCAGACTCTGTGTTGTCAGCACAAAGCCCGAAGTGGGGCTTGAACCCACAAACCCGTGAGATCATGACCTGAGCCAAAGTTGGACACCCAGCTGACTGAACCCCCCAGGCGCCCAGATTCTTGAGCCGTGAGGCAGCTTGGGTCGCATGCTGCCGGCAGAGAAAGCAACGTCTTCAACAGAGTTGTTCTCCCCTCCCCCACCCCCACCATTGCAGACTGGTTAGGTTTCCCGGGGGTTATTCTAAAGGGGCCAAGAGTACCCCGAATATGCCCATATTCTGATTTTTTCTCCTCAACTATCTTCTCCAGAGACGCAGGCTTGGTTCCTACCTCCCGGTGTGTTGTGAGTGACAATGTCCCCAAATGTTTTGCCATGGCATAACATGCAATGATTCAGAGTTTTTGGAGTACAAGAGACACCCCAAATAACAATGACTTTGATAGAAATGACCCATCTCTGAAGGTAGGTAGTCTAGGCCTGGTATGGCAGCTCTGCTTTTAAGAGGCTGTCCAGGGTCCTAGACCCTTTCTGTCTGGTGGCTCTGCCATGCCTGAGGTGATGACGTCCCCTCCCTGAAGATGATGTCCCCCTGCCCCTATTCCGTGCAGCAGGATGGAGGGAGTAAGCGCGACATCGTCCCTGCCTCCTTTAAAGTCATGACCCAGAAATGGTCTACCTCCCTTCCTCCCACATCTCGCCGGCCAGAAGCTAGTCATAAAACCACAGACAGCCGAGAGGAGGCTGGAGACGCCATCTTTACTAGAAAGCACAAAGAGGTTCCATGTTGGCGGACAATTCTTATCTCTACCCAGACTCCATAATCACTTAGCCCCCACCAAATCAGGTCACACCATTTTGATTGTGACTCTAGCCCTGCCGTCTATTATAACCACCATGATTATCCTGCTTTTGGCAGTCAGATGCCTGAAATCAGCTTCTTTCATTCTGGTGTCTTTCCTTTTCCATGAAAATCAAGGATCCCATTTCATCATTGGTTTATGGAAATCAGTCCCGAAATTGCTTTTGCAAGGATGCTGGTGCATTTAGTCTTCTGGGCCCTCTTGAGGAAAGAATTAATCGATGTATGGGCAGGCCACACATGATAAATCCTCTACAGCGTTTTCCATCTCTACATTTTGGATTCCTTCCTCCCATGATTCCCTGGAATTTCATTTCGCATGAGTCACCATCGAGTCCCAGTTTCAAATCAACAACTGACACGACAATTAGGGCCACTTGCAGCGGCTGGAGCTAGCACACTGACTCTTGATTTCTGGGGAGAGTGCTCCTGATTGAATAGTGATGTAAAATTATGTGCTCTTGGCAAACCCTGTAACGTGCCACCCAACCCCTCCCCCACCTCCCCGTCACTGCTACTGGGGGTGTTGCTGGCAGTGGGGCTTCAGGTGAAAAAAACCGCATTGCCCAAGGTCGTGCACTTTCCTGGAGCAGCCACATCCAGTGGCTGGTCAAAGTTGGGTTATAAAGGCCTGGACCCTTGGCCCCAACTTGGTCAACTCTGAAGGGCCGTCCCAGCTCCCAAGCTCACAGTAGGGTCAGCTGAAGCCTTGGCTGCTGGGGCACACAGCTAACTGTACCCAGTTTCCTTCTGCTCAGTGTTGCCTCTGTCCCTTCTATTCTTCAGGCATGCTCCCAAGATCACTTCCCAATAAAGATTTGGCATGCTAATCTCCATCTCTGAGGCTGCTTCTCGAAATTCTTGTGATGAGGATTTAATTTGGTCAGTGGTTATGCCCCATTCCTCTGCTCCCTGCTTTCCCGGTCAATCTGGGGTCTGACTCTAGTTATAGATCTATCAACAGTGAGCAGTGGAGTGGGGGAAGGAGGCAGGAGTAGGACCGGCTTCCTTCTGCAAGGAAATGTGTGAAGAGAGTTCCAGCATCTGCAGACTAGGCATCAGACAAGGGTGGGGAATGTGTTTCAGCTGGCAAGGAAGATCTGGTGGGGGTTCAACATTCAGTGTTATTATAAGTCCTCCAGATCTTCCCAAGTATCTTTATTACAATTTGGGGGGTCACAGTCTTTCCTGAAAAATGCCTTAACCTTTACGTAGCACACCTGGGAAGTTTGTCAATTCATTAGATGTTGAAATTTGGCAATGCAACTCTGTGCTTGGTTTTCAGCTATTTTAGCCTGTAAATGATAAGACATTGTTTTAACACATTGTTAGAAAGTCTTTGGGTTGAGGGACGCCCGGGTGGCTCAGTCTGTTAAATGTCTGACTTTGGCTCAGGTCGCGATCTCATGGTTCGTGAGTTAGAGCCCTGCATTGGGCTCTCTGCTGTCAGTGCAGAGCCTGCCTCGGATCCTCTGTTCCCTTCTCTCTCTGCCCCTCCCCTGCTCATGCTCTCTCTCTCAAAAATAAAAATAAACATTAAAAAAAAATAAGAAAGCCTTTGGTTGAAAGTTTAGAGATTTAGGCTTGTCATTTTCTTTTTTAAAATGGTCTAGGGCTCTTAGGAAAAGCCATACCTCCAATGGTCCTTATGACTCATGCTTTTCGTTTTGTTCTATGTAACTAGCAATATGGTCTTCAAAGTTTTGCTTTAATGAGTTTGCCATTCCAGGTGATGGTAAGTGATCATTTAATTTTAGCAGTTTGTCACTGGGGGCCAGTGGCTGCCATCTTCCCTTCCCTCAACATTAACTGGAGTTTACTGCTCTCACGCCTGACCAGCCAGAGAAACAACTCTCCCTTGCACCCTTATCTTGTTGTTGATTTCTTTACTAGTTAGGTTCTTGACTGTAAACAACAGAAATCAACCCTTGTTGACTTAATCAGAAATAGAATTAATTTAGGGAGCCTATTGGGTAGTTCACGGAGTCTGCAAGAGTGCTGGAGAATCCAGTTTAGAGAATAAGCAGGAGTCAGGGTCAGGCCGAGTGGAGAGCATAATGGCCACCAACAGGACCTTGCATGTCACTCCTGGAGCCATCTAAATAAATTTTCAACTATCCCCCTGCCCTTTGTTTCACTAATGAAACAAAGTGTTGAGTAAAATTAGTTGATTGGTTGCCCTTGGGTCATGTGACCATGACCCCAGTAAGTATCTGGCCCTGGACTTTAGAAGGATGAGTGGGATGTTGCCTCCCACCAAGCTCATACAAGGGCAGATTTTCCAACATAGAAAGTAGGTTCAGATGTTGGGCAGCAAAACTCAAAACAAACTACAAAACCCAGCTCATTACATGAACCCCTTCTCCCTCTTCTCTGTCTCCACTTGGACACACCACAGGCTTCTCAGCATCCCCATATCTAAAGTGAAGTTCCCATTCTCTCTGCTACACATACTCCTTCTCCTGCATTCTCCAGCTCAGTTGGTAACATTTTCTCCATCTGCTGAGTTATCTAAACTAGAATCCCATGAGGCTTCCTTGGTTCTCAATTACGCCATCATTTAGATTCTGCCTCCTAGGGATTTCATGAATTCATCTCTTTCTTGTCTTTACTGCCATTACCCTATTTCAAGACTTATTTTCTCCTCATTGAATTATTTTAATAGCTTCTTAACTCATACATCAATTAGCTTTGAAGCAATAATTCTTGTAGCAAACCACCCAAAAATTCAATGGCTTGCAGCAATAAACATTCATTTCTCAGTTACGTGCCTGTAAGTTGGCTGTGGTTCAGTGATATACAATGGGTTCGACTGGGTTTTCCTTAGCTGCAGGTTGGGTTTAGGTCTATTTCACTTGTCTGTCATCCTTCTAGCAACTGGTGGCTACCAGAACAATGCAGGGGCAAACTCTTTGCATGGTGGAAGGCAGGAGCACAAATGAGGTAGCTCAATCACTCCAGCACATTTCCAGTCTCTACTCCTGCCATGTCTACTAACATCCCATTGGCCAAATCAAGTCCAAGGTCAAAAAGTGCACTGCACCTACCATGAAAGGCATGGGTGCATAATGCTACCCAAGTGAATTCAGCCTATCGCAGATTGTCTCCCACAGATTCATCTTTCAAACTGCTTCCGGAGGAATCTACCCAGAGTGGCAATCTGACTTTGTAATTTTCCTGCTTAAAACTTTGGTTTTTATAAGAAAAGTGCAAGGATGTATTAATAGGTCCCTCATAGTTTGGCCACTGGCTGCCTCATCAGTTTCACCTCTTTCCACTTCCGCATCACTGTCCACTCCATGACTTGATCTTTCAGGTTCAGAAATACAAATCTGCCATGGTTTTGCCTTCATGTCTTTGCTCATACCTTTGCTCTAATACTTACCTCGCCTTCTGCCCTTAGGGAGGCATTAATTCTTCCAGGTTGCTTTCTCTGCAGCCCAGCTGCCCTCTCCCCTAGCTTTTGTGAGCTAGCCCCTGAGCCCCTGTCATGGACTGAATATTTATCTTACCCTAAAATTCATGTGTTGAAATCTAACCCCGAATGTGATGGTATTTGGAGGTGTGGCATTGGTAATCTGGTAATTATGTTATGACGGTGGAGCCCTCATGAATACAACTAGAGCTCCTATAAGGCGATGAGGGGACCAGAGCTCTCTTCCTACCGTGGGAAGACACATCAAGAAGTTGGCAGTCTGCAGGCTAGAAGAGGGCCCTCCCCAGAACCCAACAATGCTGGCACCCTGATCTTGGACTTCCAGCCCCCCAGAGCGGAAAGAAATAAATGTTTCTTGTTGAAGCCACCTGGCCTAGGGTAATTTGTTATAGCAGACTGAAATGACTAAGACCCCCCACAATGTCACCCCAGACATATTGTTGGTTTACTTGCCATTTTCTCCCACAGTGCCATAAGCTCTTTTGTCTTCCGGCTCAGGATGGTGTTTGGCTCATGGAAGGTGTTCAGTAACTATTGATCTGAGTTGAACTGCCTCACCCCTATTCACTTCTTATCGGCCAGACTGCCTGTGTTGTTATTATTATTTGGGGCCACCAGACCTAGACAGGAAGGAATGAAGATCTGTGACTTCTTCAGTGAGGAAGAATGGGAGGAGACCTAGAGTGGCTGGAGAATAGCTCATTGGACAAATCAGGGCTGGTCGGATGGAAGTGTGATAATGAATTTTGATTTGGAAAGGTGTGTTTCAGCTAGTCAAAGACTAGTGGAAATGGCCCTCTAGGAACCAGAGGTGAGAAGTGTAGCCAGAGTGGGAAATAGGTCAGGGCTGGGCATGTATATTTGGCATCATCTCTTTGGGGGTGATAATAGAAGAAGCCCTTAGGGTTAGCTAGAGAGAGGAACAAAGCTCTGAAGAGAGGGCTTTGCAGGCGAGAATTCTCTGCAGTGTGATGGCGATCGAAGTGAAGTAAATCACCAACTGAACAGCTGAATAAATATGTTCCGCTGTGTTGGTAAATCTTAATGTTACCTATGCAGAGGTAGCAGGTGAGCTGTAACATGAACCTTATGAGGAAAATATCTCACTCAAAGGAGTGAGTGAGGTATCCACTGATGGTGGATAATCTGTTCCTGTGATAGGGTTTTTGGGGCCCTCTCAAATCCCATCACCTAGGTAGCTGCCAGCCATAAGCATTCGTGGGGGTTCCTACAATAGTAGGATATGATTTCTGAAGCCCATGGATATGGAGAGGAGCTTTGATTTATTTTTAATAAGCTTAGAGATCCAGTATGGGCATCGGAGGCTTCTAAGGAGACTGAAAACAATCTAAGACAAGCAATAGATTCCTTCAGTAACCGGATCATAACAATTCACTGAAAACATAAAACGCTAAAACTTTTTATTAACATGAATGTTTAGGGGAAACCCTGTGAACCCTTAGTGCTAGTGTCTACAGATCTGTATTGCTAGCTATTTCCCATAATGGGAATAGAAGACGTTCTGAAAAGTTCAAATGAAGAAAAATCACAGTTAACCTTGTACTTGATTTCCTCAGAGTGCCAGACAATTCTCCTCTGAATCTATACTAGACCGAAACGCTTGTTAAAGTTGCATCGATTGTGTTCATAGTTAGATGCTCTAGTCAAAAAGTTTGTCTGCTAACCCTGCTTTATTAGCCATGAAATGATTTTTATTTTCATGCATTATTGAAAACCCCAGGTTTAATAAAGTCAACGGCATAAAAATGTTAGAAATGGGTAGAGCTGCTTTGCATGATTCACAAGGAAACTTTCAGAGCAAACCGTGGGAGCAGAGAGAGGCTGAACTGTTACACCAGGGAGGAAAGTTAGGGATGGGCTGGCCTTGGCTACAGCTCTCTTTCTGCATTAGAGGAAATTAGCTTTTTGGTCCATGCCACTTTTCTAATTTGGTTCAGCTCAGCGCTGAGATTGGAGAATAAGAGAGAGGCGAAAACGTAAAAAAGTTGGAGTTTAAATGGTACTTCAGTTTAAGAGGGAGGCCCTTACCAGATAAAACAGACTTCAAGATAAAAAGTATTACCAGGGATAAAGGAGGGGCATTCATAATGACAAGGAGATCAACTTGCCAGGAAAATGTAACAATTTTGTTTATGTGCCTAATAACAGAGCTTCAAAATACCTGAAGTATAAACCCCCCTTTCAACAATTGATGGAACTACTAGACCAACAAAAAAAATCAGTAAAGATACACATGATACAAATGAATGGCACCATCACCCACCTTGGACTAATTGATATTACAGAACACTATACCTTATAATTCATTTCAAACGTGTATGCTACATTCACCAAGACAGACTGTATACAGCCATAAAACAGGTCTCAGTAAATGTCAAAGGATTGAAATCATATGTTGTCTGACCACCATGTGATCAAATTGTATTAGAAATCAATAACAATATGATATTTAGGAAAACTCGAGAAATTTGAAATTAAACCACATAGTTAAAAAGATTTTTTTTAGAGAGTGTGTGTGTGGCAGAGGGGCAGAGGGAGAGAGAGAGAATCTTAAGGAGGCTCCACATTCAGTGCAGAGCCCAATGTGGGGTTTGATCCCATGACCCTGAGATCATGACCTGAGCTGAATCAAAAGTTGGAAGCGCAACTGACTGAACCACCCAGGTACCCTTAAACCACATACTTGTAAATAATCTATGTGTCATGGAAGAAATCAAGAAATGAAGTTAGAAGATATTTAAACTGAAATGATACTGCAAATGCAACATATCCAGATTTGGGGGTTGCAGCTAAAGCAGTACTTAAAGGGATATTTATAGCTTCCCATGATTACATTAAAAAAGAGAGATCCAAACAAGTAATAGGTATAGTTCTATCTTCATTAATTTATTTAGTAAATTTCTATCGGGCACTTAATTGTTGGGTGAACAGTACTGAGCACAGCAGACATGGTTCCTGCCTCCTGCTGGCCACATTGTACTGAGAGAGACAGATGATAAATAAGCAAGCACAGACAAATATAAAATTAAAATGATGATAAATGCTATGAAGGGAAAAGAACAGGGTACTATGGGAGGAGGGACTCTAATTCAGATCAAAACATAAAAGAGAGCCTCTCTGAGAAAGCAACATTTGCACTCAGTGGGACTTGAGTTCAAAAGAGGAGACAGTGGAGCTTTGAAAAGGGGGAATGTTCCAGGTAGAAGGGGCTGTGTGTGGAATAGGCAGCTGGTTATATGGGTCAGGGGCTCAGAGGAGAGACCATAAGCCATCTTGGTCTTATGGACAGTCAGGATTCTGACCTGCAAGAGTAGCTAAGAATTATGTGCAAATAGCAATCTATGTTCTGTGCATTTCTGTATCCTCCTGCCTTGGGTACCCTGGAGGGCGTTGTCTCTTCCTCTAGCCCACCCCAAGTACAAACGAAGACTCAGCTATGCAGCAGGGCTAAGGGCCAGATGAAAATGTCTGATGAGTGCTTGCAGTGTGAAGTTGTTGGCTTCAGAGACTAGTTAAGGACGGGGCTGGAGGAAGGGTGAGCAGAGGATAAAAAGTCAATTTGGATGGGAGAAGACGGAGTGGAGGGACCTTTGTTAGAGGGAGAAAGCTCTTGTCTTATCTTGCAAGGCCTGGGGAGTGAAAATACGAAGCTGTCTAGAGTGTGGGCTCTTGACGTATCCAGGGGACCACCCATGATCCACTGTAGTAGATACTTGCTAACTCTGTGAACAGAAGGTGGGGGCCTTGGACAGAATGTAAGAGAGCAGCCTTCACACTTTTTGGTCTTCAGACGTCTTTACACTCTTAAAAAGTACTGAGAATCCCAAAGAGCTTTTGTGTATTAATTATATCCATAGTGGGGTTGCCAGATAAAATATAGAATGCCTAGTTAAATTTGAATTTCAGAGAAATACTTTTAGTATTGCCATGTATTCTCATGCAATATTAGTATTTTTATTTACTAAACCTGGCAACCCAGATCTATAGATATTTACTGAATTAGAAATTAAAACTGAGGGGCGCCTGGCTCAGTTGGTTAAGCACCCTACTTTGGCTCAGGTCACGATCTCATGGTTGGTGAGTTCAAGCCCCGTGTTCAGCTCTGTGCTGACAACTCAGAGCCTGGAGCCTGCTTTGGATTCTGTGTCTCCCTCTCTCTCTGCCCCATCCCTGCTTGCACTCTGTCTCTCTGTCTCTCAAAAATGAGTAAATACTTAAAAGATTTTAAAAAATAATCTGGCAAACAGGTTTTCTATAAAGAAGAAATTAAAAACAGAAATTTAAAAATATATTTATGTGTTAATTAAAAGTGACAATAGTAAATCCATTACAGGTTAACATAAATAACATTTTTATTAAAAAAACCCCTATATTTCCTGAACAAAAAGTTATTGAAAAGGGCAGCATTATTTTATATTTTTGCAAATCTTTTTCATATCTAGCTTGGCAGAAGACTTGGATGTTTGCTTTTGCATTCAATCTGTTGTGATGTCTCGTTTTGATTGAAGTATGTGAAGAAAATCTCCTTTGCTCAGGAAAAAGAAGGAGATAATTGTGGATTATATATTAAATATAATATATATAAAATATATGATATATATACTATATATAAAATATATGTATTAAGATTCTCTAAGGGGTTGGTTTGTTAATATTTAGCTGCAATATGAAATCTGAATCTATATCAATGAACTTTTCGTACTCACACTAAAATATATTGATCTATCTTACACTTTGAATAGATCTTCTACTCATGTATGATTTTATAACATGCATTGGTCATTGGGAAGATACTGGTTTATACATATTGAATGATGCAGAATTTCTAAGTGTTGGCACATTTCATTTTATTATAAAAAATCATATTTGTTAATATTACCACTAATTTCATTAGAAAAGTCTTAAGTACCAGGAAGCTATCAAACTCAAGGGGGAGGAAAATGTTTTCTAAAATTCTAATTTTTTGGTTAAGAGCTCAAATTTTGTCATTGGCTACAAATATTGTTTTCAACTAAAGGACAGGTTCACTTGTTCATTTTCAACAGTTTGACTTCCAGATACCCAATTCTGAATAACTATGGCTTGTTAAACATTCTTTGAAGTAGAAATGATATTACATGAAAAAAAGTGGCTAGTTCAGCTTGCAACTCAAATAACCACACAAGTGCTTTGCTTGTAGACAATCATCATACCTTGGGATGCAGCAGAAGTATTTTCTGGGTACTTCCAATTTTGACATATAGAATTTAAAAAAAAATGTGTATTTAAGGGTCAGCAACATTTTACGGAGCATTGCAATGCTTGTGCTTACCAAACTCTGTTAAGAATTGGGTGTTTCACAGAGGATAAAACAATAATAATATGAGAGAACACAGACATAAACTTAAAAGTGCATACAAAGAAAAATAAAAAGAGGCACAGATTATTATAGTCCCACCTCCTCCCTGGTGCTTGTTTCAGTTCAGTCTGGAGCCCCTAGGGCCTCTCTGCATGGGACACTTCCTGCCACAGCACCCCCGCTCCACTGCCCTGCACCTGCCTAATGCAAACCTTTCAGGTTTCAGTTCACACACCGAACTGAAAACTGACTCAAAAGTCTTCCTAGGAATCGTCCTGTGTGTCCCTATGACATCTCGACTTCTTTATCTTGTTACTTATGTACCAGTTTACTGATCTTCCTAACAAACGGAGTCTTAAACATCAAGAACCTTAAGTACTGACAAGCCACAGCCTAGAGGAATAACCTGGGCTGTGTGGAAGGGCCAGAAATGCCTGTTGGAAGGTGAAGGTCTGTGCAAGCTTATGAAGGCAGAAGGCTCCAGGGCCTGGGATGCCAGATTGGACAGTTGATACCTTTCAGTGGGATGTGGAAGGATTTGCGCTGCTGGAGGGAGGTATCTATTCTGGGGAGTAACTGGTTTCCTAAGTATTCCAGGTGCTTCTTCCAAGCCCATGCCATCACGTATTGTGGTAAATGTAGGAGCAGAACAAGCCTCTGCCCTTCTCTGCCACCATGTCTGTCTCGAGGCTGCAGCCCTGTGTGGCAGTGGTGGTGGCTGGAGTGGATTGCAGGTGCCCTACGAGCTGGGCCTCCATTGGCTGATGTGAGGGATAGAGCCAACCCTTGGCCATGTGACAGGAGCACCATCTGTACCCCGGGTGCTTCAATTTTGCAGCTGCCACAGCCTACTCAGGCAGATCTGACACAGCTTAGCAAATAGCTTTTCCAGGAGGTTCATAAATTTCCAATCTGCTGTGCTACGTTTTCCCCTACAACTGCCACCAACCAAATGTTAATTTGGATTCAAGATCTGAAGGGTAATCAGCAAATGTATGTATGGGCTCATCATAGAATTGGAAAGGAGAGTGGGGCTCAGGTGGCCCTCTGAATGGACCATTCCTGGAAGAAACACACACACACACACACACACATGCACACACACACACGCGCGCACACGCACACACACACACACACACGTCAAATCTTTGCTAGTGTGTCTGTCTTTACACATGGATGTATTCCCCAGACATTGAATGTAAATTGAACTTTGTTATTTTCAATTTAATATTTAGTACAAAATTAATGGAATATTTAACATTATTTTAAGGAATTCTGCCATGACTATTCCTTTGGTCCAAGTAAAAATATGACCCTCAATGTGTCTTTTATATACATTGTATACAAATGTGCATATACTTATATTTGTGTGTTTGTATCTTCTGTTGAAAACCAGATCTCTTCTTTTTAATGTTTATTTATTTTTGAGACAGAGAGAGACAGAGCATGAATGGGGAAGGGTTAGAGAAAGGGAGACACAGAATCCGAAGCAGGCTCCAGGCTCCAAGCCGTCAGCACAGAGCCTGACGCAGGGCTCAAACTCACGGACTGTGAGATCATGACCTGAACTGAAGTCAGATGCTTAACTGATTGAGCCACCCAGGCTCCCCAGATCTCTTTTTGAAAATGCAGAAAATGTTGGCTCCAACTAACTTTAAGGTTTCCATGCCTTATTTAAAAGATAGGGGAAAAGGTTGAGTTGTATACACAAAGTAGCTGGCACTAAGATTTTATTTTCATTGTTATCCATGAACACAACAACAAAAGACGAAAAGCAAAATTGTATAGCATGATGGGATGAAGCTGCATTTTAAATACAGTTTTTTTATATATATATATATATTTTTTAGTTTTTTGATATCTTAATACCCATGGAGGTTAAAAATATTTATTGGAGAACCTGGCTGCCTCAGTTGGAAGAGTGTCTGACTCTTGATCTCAGGGTTCTGAGTTCAAGCCCCACACTGGGTGTACAGATTACTTAAGAAAATAAAATTTAAACTTAAAAAAATTTTAATAATTAAAAAAAATTTAAGTGTATTTATTTATTTTGAGAGAGAGAGAGAGAGAGAGAGAGAGAGAGCAGGGGAGGGGCAGAGAGAGAGGGAGAGAGAATCCCAAGCAGGCTCCATGGACAGTGTGGAGCCTGATCCAGAGTTCAATCTCATGACCATAAGATCATGACCTGAGCCAAAATCAAGAATCAGAAGCTTAACTGACTGAGCTATCCAGGAACCCCTAAAAACATTTACTAACTGAAGAACTAGGGGACTTTGTTTCTCCTCCTGAACAGAGTCTAATTATAGCAAAGACAAATTTATGATTATACAATAGAAATTACCCAGGATGATTGGAGTGACCCCAATTCCTGCTCTGTTGGACTGAAATGACCATTCCTCCTCATAGTTCCATATTAGTTAAGCAACTTTTGCTGGAACTAGTTTTTCAAATGACACTGTGTGTAACTTTGGGTGGTAATACTACCTTAGAATAAGTAACTAAACATCCAAGTTCACACAATGGGGTGGAGGTAGACACCATTTAATCTGGGCTTTAGAGAATCTGGATGTTCCCCTATAATTGTGAGTCAGGACAACAGCGACTGCATTTTGAAGTTCTTGGAGACATCTGTACAAATATTTTTTCTCCGAGACTCATCTCCACACTGGGACTCCTGCTGGAAGAGCCACTAATGGTAGACGTTCCTTTAACTGGATCAGGATTCTCTAGTTCAGCAGCTGATGGCACGTGCTGTATCTAATCTTGAATCCTCAGTTCCTAGTACAGAAAAGGCGCAGTGCAGGCCGCTTGTTGAACAAATGAATGAAAGAACAAATGACTATAAGAAGACTGGTTTAAGCTGTGACGGCGCCATGCCACCTTCTCTAAGGAGGGAGATGCAATAAGCGTACAAATTCTCTTTAACTAACATGAGGAGATTACACTGGTGATCGGTATGTTTTCACATTCCTGGTAGCGGACGGGGGTCAAGGCACTTGACTGTGGCAGGACCAATCATAAATTTTTCTTGCCCTGAGATGCAAATTTTGGGAAAGGTGCTTGCCTTTTTACTCTCGAGTTGCTAAATGAAAAGATGTGACCTCTGGGTGGCTGTTCTGCCTGGTTGCCTGGAGAAAACAGTGGGTAGTAGGTAAAAATGTAGCTCACCCACACAATGAAGGATGGAGAGCTGATAGTGGACAGAGATGACAGTTGAACTTTGGATCCAGCCTTTCTTTCTTTCTTTCTTTCTTTCTTTCTTTCTTTCTCTCTTTCTTTCAGAGAGAGAGAGAGAGAGAGAGAATCTTAAGCAGCTTCCAGGCTCAGCACAGAGACTGACGCAGGGGCTCAGTCTCATGACACTGGGATCATGACCTGAGCTTAAATCAAGAGTTGGACACTCAACTGACTGAGCCTCCCAGGCGCCCCTGGATCCAGCTGTTCTTAAAGTTTCAGAAGAAGCTGGTTAGGTGGCCCAACAATCTTCTGATTAAGCTATTTGAACTGAGTTTCTGTCACTTGCAAGCAATCAGCTCTGGATAACTAATTTGCATTTTTGATTATATTAAATCATGAACATACACTGATTTTATAAAATAAGAAAAAAACCCACAAAAATGAGCATACACATATCCACAGACCCATGCTTTGGTCAAGGACTCCATTTCTATGATTTCTGTGATGAGCAAAGTGAGTTTAGGGATCATCCCCACTTGGCTTCATTACCCAGCTGTGCAAATTCCAGTCTGGGGAGTGGGCGGGAACCAAATAACTGGCTAAGTGCTGTTATACTTTTGTAGAGAGATGGCAGCCAGTCTTCAGTAAAATCCAAATTGAACAAAGTCAGGGACAAAGAAACCAGGAAGCTGCCATCTAGAATCTTCTTCCCTTGGATGGGAAAGCTTCCTGACTCCTTGGCCTTACTAACCTTAGCTTTGGAATCTTCCCTCTGAAGACAGTGCTTGTCTTGTCTTTTTTCTTTTCTTTTCTTTTCTTTTCTTTTCCTTTCTTTTCTTTTTCTTTCCTCCCCTTTCCCTTTCCCTTCCCTTTCCCTTTCTTCCCTTTCCCCTTTCCCTTCCCCCTTTCTTTTCCTCTCATCTCTTGTCCTCTCTTCTCCTCCTTTTTCTTTTCTTTCTTTTTAAAATGTTGGCGTTTATTTTGAGAGAGAGAGAGAGAGAGAGTGAGTGGGGTAAGGGGCAGAGAGAGAGGAGAGACAGAATCCCAAGCAGGCTCCCCTCTGTCAGCAAGGAGCCTGACATTGGGCTTGATCCCATGAACTGTGAGATCATGACCTGAGCTGGAATCAAGAGTCAGATGCTTAACCGACTGATCCACCCCCACATGCCCCTGTCTTTTATTTTCTTAATGAAATATTTTGAGGAGTAGAAGTTCTAAATTTGATCAAGTTCAATTTGTCCATTATTTTTTCTTTATAATTAGTGCTTTTTGTGTGTGTCCTAGGAAATCTTTGCTTCCCTAAGGTCAAAATTTTTCTCCATGTTTATCTTTAGACATTTCATTGTTTAAGTTTTTACATTGAGGACTATGATCCATTTCAAGTTAATTTTTTCTGTATGGTATGACATAAGAATTGGGTCTATTATTTTTTTTTTCCCATATGGATATCCATTAGTTCCAACACCATTTGTTGTAAACACTTGTCTTTCCTCCCATTGAATTACCCTGCCAACTTTGTTGCAATTCTATTTCTAGAGTCTATTATATTCCATCATTCTATATATTTACCCTAATGCCAATAGCATGGTTTCTTGATCACTGTGAGTCTAGAAATTTCATAGTGCATGTCCCCCAACTTTGTTCCTTTTCTTCAAAATTTCTTTGGCTCTTATAGGCCTTTGCATTCCTTTTTTTAGAGAGAGAGAGGGAGGGAGGGAGACAGGCAGAGGGAGAGAGAAAGAGAATCTTAAGTAGGTCCATGCTCAGTGTGGAGCCCAACGCAGGGTTCATGACCAGAGCCAATGTTATGCCCAGAATTCGTGATCCCCAAAGACCACTAGGGAGCCGAGTCCGATGCAAAAGCAAAAGAACCTTTATTCGAGCTAGCTCGAGCTCAATCCCCTACCTGCACCGACGCAGCGGTGAGATACCAGGGAGAGAGAGCGAGTTTCAAAAGCACAAAGGTTTTATAGGGGTCTAGGGGCAGTTGGTGAGGTAATGGCTGTGGCCTCAGCCGATTGGCTGGGGAAGGGTCGTGGCCTCAGCCGATTGGTTGGGGAAGGGTCGGAGTCCTGTTACGCAGGTCGCTGGGCGTGTTTTGATCAGGAAGTTTGAACGGGTGAGCGGGAGGTTACTCAAGGGGAGGAGGCGCGGTCTGAGGTTTCTGTGATTTTCCCAGAAAAGGGGTCATGTCGGGGACATAGTCACTCAAGGTGGAGAACACAGAACAAGATGGAGTCGGCCGGCATAGGCCCGCCCTTTCAGCCAAAATCAAGAATTAGATGCTCATCTGACTGATCCACCCAGGTGCCCCTTTTTACATTTCTTTTTTTTAAATGTTTTTATTTATTTTTGAGACAGAGAGAGATAGAGCATGAGCAGGGGAGGGGCAGAGAGAGAGGGAGACACAGAATCCGAAACAGGCTCCAGGCTCTGAGCTGTCAGCACAGAGCCTGACACAGGGCTTGAACTCATGGACTGTGAGATCATCACCTGAGCTGAAGTCGGATGCTTAACCGACTGAGCCACCCAGGCGCCCCATCCCCTTTTACATTTCTATGTAAACTTTAGAATCAGCTTGTCAACTTCTACCAAAAAAGTTCTCTTTTTAAAAAAATTCCGGGGCGCCTGGGTGGCTCAGTCGGGTAAGTGTCCAGCTTTGGCTCAGGTCATGATACCACGGCTTGTAGTTCAAGCCCCGTGTCGGGCTCTGTGCTGACAGCTCAGAGCCTGGAGCCTGCTTCGGATTCTGTGTCTCCCTCTCTCTCTGCTCCTCCCCTGTTCATGCTCTGTCTCTCTCTCTCTCAAAAATAAATAAAAACATCTAAAAAATTTAAAAAAAATTTCAGATTGCATTGAATCTAGGATCAATTTGAGAAGACATGGCATCTTAACAATGGTCAGTCTTCTGATCCATGGACATGGTATTTCTTTTGATTTATTTAGATCTTTCACTTTTTTTCAGCAATGTTATATAGTTTTCAGTGTACAGGCCTTACACAAATTTTGTTAAATTTATCCATTGGTATCTTATACTCTTGATACCATTATAAGTTGTATTTTAAAATTCCAATTCTCAGTTATTCATTTTTATTTTTAGAAACATAATTGATTTTTGAATATTTATCTCATATCCTGCAACATTGCTAAAGTCACTTATTAGCTGTGGAAACTTTGAAGGTAGATTTCTTAGGATTTTCTATATAATGAACATGTCATCTGTGAATAAAGGTAATTTATTTCTTCCATTCTAATCTATATGCTTCTTCGTTATTTTTCTTTCTTTATTTCATTAGTTTGGAATTCTAGCACAATGATGAATAGAAGAGTGGACATTTTGTTTTGTTTCTGATATTTGAGAGAAAGCCTTCAGTCCTTCACCCTTGAGTATGAGCTGGCTATAAATTTTTCACAGATGCACTTTATCAGGTTGAGGAAGTTTTCCTCTATTCCTAGTTTGTTATTTTTTTAAATCATGTATGGGTATTGAATTTTGCCAAATGCTTTTTCTGTATCTATTGAGATGATCATATAGTTTTCTCTTTAATTCTGTCAACATGGTAAATTATGTTTGATTTTTGAATGCTAAACCAATTTTGCATTTCTGGGATAAACTCCATTGGTCATAGGGTATTATCTTTTTAAAATTGTTATTGGATTAAATTTGCTAATATTTTACTAAGAATTTTTACCTTGGGGGCCTGCCTGGCTCAGTTGGTAGAGCATGTGGCTCTTGATCTCAGGGTTGTGAGTTCGAGCTCCATGTTAAGTGTAGAGATTACTTTTTTAAAAAAAGAGAATTTTTACTTTTATGTTCATGAGGGATATTGGTCTCTCTCTAGTTCAATTTTCTCTTTTTCTGTTTTTGATATCAAGGTGATATTGGCCTCATAAAATAAGATGGGAATTGATCCCCCCCACTTTTTTCCCCCTGAAAGAGTGTGTAGGATTGGCATTCTTTTTTTCTTAAATGTTTGAAAGAATTCACCATTTGACCTGGAGTTTTCATTAAGAGAAGGATTTCAATTATACATTACTTTTCTTTGGTACAGATATTTTCATGTGTTCTATTTTTCTTGTGCCATTTTTATAATATGTATTTCTCAAAATTTTTCTGGTGTGGTTTTGGAGTGGTGGTGGGGGTCCAGAGCTGATGGCCAAGAAAGAATTCTTGAGATGTCTTTGGGGGAAAAAGGTAGTTTTATTAAAGCACGGGGACAGGACCAGTGGGGAGAAAGAGCTGCCCTGGGGTTGTGGAGAATGGTTATAAACTATGGAGTTGGGGGAGGTGAAGGCATGGGGGAGGTCTCCAGAAGGACTTTCATAAGCTAAAGGGGACTCCTAAGATACCTGAGGCCTTGCTATTGTCAAGCTGAGGTTGTTTTTCCTCTAGTCAGGCATTAACTTTAGGATGGTAGGGGGTTCCTGGAGAAATGTTCTATTCTGTGTTTGCCTCAAGTATTTGTCAATGGGCTTCAGTGTATAAGGAAATTTAGTTATACCTGCCATTTCCTTCTTGCCTTTGTTCCTCACATCACTATGGAGGGGAGGGTGATGTTAGGGGCTCCAGGAAACTGAGTCTATAGGTTTCTGGAGATCAGGCTATTGATAAGATTGCTTTTTCCTTGTAACTTACTAACACATTTGTAAACTGATGGAGACTCTTGTCCTGTACGACTGTGATCTCTATCAGTTAACCATTTGTTTTCCCCTTTCCTTTGTTCTTAGGCAGCCAAGAGTGCCTGAGGAATGTCACACATATCCTACCAGGGGTGGGAGGGGTAATGCTAGCTTGTGCTTGGACCTCAGCTTGCCTTATGGTCCCTCATCAGTTGAAAGGGGCTTATTATGAATAGCGAAAGACACCTTATCACTTAGGAAATTCCAAGGGTTTTAGGAGTTCTGTGCCAGGGGAGGGGACGAAGACCAAATATATATTTCTTATTATAAATCACAGTATCACAGGCCATGAACTGAGATGTATGATTAAATCAAACATCTGCATGTAAGAACTGAAAGAGAACACCACCAAAGAAACCCCCAAATGCAGGTCTTAACTCCATTCTCTGCAAAGTGCTTGTCCTCAAGCATCGATGGCATATTCCAGAGCTCACTAGGTAAACCAGTGGTTCTAGCTGCATTCCCAGAACACTAAGGTTAGGTTAAGTTCCTTTCCTGCATGGCTCCTCAGGGTCTTTGGTATAGTGGGCATCTCCAGGAAGGCCACATAATATAAAGCATTTCTGAAACATACCTTTTTGGAAGGCTTTATTTTTGTGTAAGTCTAGCATTCTGTGAATCCCAGTTTGAAGACTAGTGTGCTAATATGATAGGGAAAAGATAGGATAAAATGGGCAGAGAAGGAAAGGTTAGGACCCGAGGTCCTTGGGTGGGGAAAAACACATAGTTTGGAACAATGCTGGGAGCATCTGACCACAGCAAACCCGTTGGGGTGTCAGTTTCCTCTTAAGAATGTAACAGACACCGGGGCGCCTGGGTGGCTCAGTTGGTTGAGCCTCCGACTTCAGCTCAGGTCATGATCTTGCTCTTCATGAGTTCGACACCCATGTCAGGCTCTGTGCTGACAGCTCAGAGCCTGGAGCCTGCTTCAGACTCTGTCTCCTTCTCTCTCTGTCTTTCCCCCACTCGTGCTCTGTTTCTCTCGGTCTCTTAAAAATAAATAAACATTAAAAAAAAAAAAGAATGTAACAGACATCACCTTCTCCCCTTCAGGTTCCCCTCAGGAATCTGACAATCAAAATACCTAAGTAAAAAAGTAAACCATGTGGGACGCCTGGGTGGCTCAGTCAGTTAAATGCCGGTCTTCGGCTCAGGTTATGATCCTGAGGTTCCTGAGTTTGAGGACCGCATTAGGCTCTTGGCTGACAGCTCAGAGCCTGGAGCCTGCTTTGGATTCTGTGTCTCCCTCTTTCTGCCCTTACCCCACTCATGGTCTGTCTGTCTGTCTCTCTCTCAAAAATAAATAAACATTAAAAAAAATGAAAAAAAAAAAAAACCGTAAAGCTTACCTTATCTAAGGGACAGTATGACCATTGTCTGACTCCTCAAGCAATGAATCGAGCCAATCAGGAATGGACAACCCAGCACCTACAGTTATCCAACCAATAAGAGTAGAACCTGAGAAAGAATGAGGGGGAGGGAAAGGGGGTGGGGCTGACAGGAACCTTATGAAACAAAGACCCTTGCCTATTGTCCGGGCAATGCCCCCTCTCCATAAAGAGAGCTTTCATACTATTCTTCCTTTCTGTTCTTATACTCTAATAAACTTTTGACTGATGCTCATTTTGTGTCCACCTCTTCATTCTTAGGAATGGGGAGACAACAAACCCTGGGTATTGAGGTAAAAAATCCTGCAACACTAGAGGAGGGTATACTGATGCATGAAATGAACTCACACTGCAGGGTCCTCAGGAGTTCATCTGGCAGTCCTCAACCTTCCTTAAGGGGATTGTTGTAACACACACCTTGACACAACTAAAGATACATACAAAACTGGAAAGCCCAAACTAGGACCTTGGTCTTTTATCACGCAGGATAGCATCCTATTACACAATAGCATTCTATCATATTTTTCCTAAGCGTTTAAGTAAGTATATGATCTGTAGCATTGCATTTTATGGTATGTGACAAAACTTCTGATTTTTTGATACAATAAATACAAACTAGTTAGCTCATGTGGTTGGAAGTTGGCCTGTTTTTATGTAAATTTCCCAAACTATAAGCTCGATCAGAGTTAAATATTTTCGTCTTTGTACACTTTCCTATTTGTCATTTCTCCACTGATAATGATCCCCAAACCACATTTTGGAGGTTAATTTTCTATTTTTCTATTTTTCTTCATTTCTATCTGCTTGGGATAATCCTAAAGGACAAAGATACTTAAACTGAAATATTAGTCCTATCCACAGCAGTAACTCACTGTTTTCTTAAGTTTGGGGAGAAAGAAGACATATCAGGAAAATCCTATGAGAGTATCAGGATTAGTGGAATTAATACATGTAAGGTGCTTGGAACAGTACCTGGCACAAAGTGAATGCTATATTAAAATGTTTGTGGGACCCCTGGGTGGCTCAGTTGGTTGAGCGTTCAACTCGTGATTTCAGTTCAGGTTATGATTCCAGGGTCGTGGGATAGAGCCCCGTGTCGGGCTCCACACTGAGCCTGGAACCTGCTTAAGATTCTCTCTCTCTCTAACTCTGTCCCTCTCCCCGACTCACACACACACCCTCTCTCTCTCTCTCTAAAATAAAAATAAATACACAAATAATAAAACGTGTAAAAAATGTTTGCTACATGGATGAAATAAAAAAATTTAAAAAACAAGTCAGTTTATCTAGTCTCCAGTGAATACAAATTTCACAGAGGATGCTGAGAGAATAGGCAGCTTTTTCCTTTTTATAGTAAAAAAAAGAAGTAAGAATCATTCAGTGCTGAGTTTTACTTTTTTTTCAGCTATGGAAAAAACTCCCAACAATCTCAAAGCTTTAAATAAAACTAGTTTTTTTAAAACAAAACTGGTTATTACTTGGATAGAAAAATCAAATGGTTTTCGTTACTCACCGCAAGAGAAACCACATGATTCAAGGGTATAAATATTGCCTATTAATAGTGCGTTCTGTCTTATTTTGAAGATGTTGGCTTACCCAGCTTTACAAACCACATCTTCCAAAGAATCTACATTTTTTTTTCATTTGTCTGAATTGACATTGGGTGGGGAGTTTCTGGAATTTACCTTATAAACTCTTATAAGTTATGTCCTGAATATCTTCTCCAGTGAATTATAGCCCAAGACTCAACAGTTCTTGATGATTGTATGTTTATGGCATAACTAGTGATTGAAAGGGAAGAAAACACACCAGAGGTCATGTTCTGTACAAACATAGAGATTTATGGAATATTGAAAAACTGGACTGGGAATATAAAAATCATAATGTAAATCAGTTATTTCAGTTATTTTTCCCTTCACCTGGGGAAGTTTTTTGTCACCATGACTTTTGATGACAAGTTTTAATAAATAGATGTTGGGAGATTGGGAGGCAATGTTTGATGAATATTTTATTCTGTACCCAAAAAAAAGGGCATTTTTGAACCACCAATTCTTTCAGCAAGAAAAAATTCTGCTCCACCAAAGGAAACTTATTTCAGAGAGAATAATTTAGGGATTCCATGGACCTCAGAAACCATGAAAAGAAGGAAAACAGAGTTGTACAGTGACCACAAAGCCCCTCATTGCCTCGGAGAGAAAACAGCAAATGCATTTTATAAGGAAAATTAATTTTAATGTGTCAAGTTTTACCTCTGTGCATCTTGCTTATTTTTTCATGTTTAATGTTTTATGGAGCTAGTCCTATAAAAAAAGCTTTTCTTATGTGCAGATTTCAAAAGACTGTAAGGAAAGACATGTCTTCTGGCCCACAAATCTAGGACTAACATTCCATTTCTCATATAATACCTAATGTGCTTTGTAATTTAAAGAAGTTTCTAGAACCTGGAAAAGTTGACAAGAGATAAAAAGGTAAAGAATTTGATAGCTCTTCTTAAACACAAAGGAAATATAGTCTTAAAAACAGGGATTCTCAGGGCACCTGGTTGGCTCAGTCGGTTAAGTGTCTGACTTTGGCTCGGGTCATGATCTCACGGTTCATGAGTTCAAGCTCCACGTCAGGCTCTGTGCTGACAGCACAGAGCCTGCTTGAGATTATCTTTCCTTTTCTCTCTGCCCCTCCCCTGCTAGCTCCCTCCCTCTCTCTCAAAAATAAATAAACATTTTTTTAAAAAATAGGGATTCTCAATCTTTTTGGAGATGGTACACCCAGTTGATTGATTGGGTGAATTTGTCTCCTGTCTTGCCACTGAAAGCCTTCATTTTTTCCAAGTTTAGTTTGGATGGTCCCCCTTGATGGGTCACTAAAAAAAAACTTTATTGCAATTGTTGGCTGTATCCTGAGTAGTTCCCAAGATTAAATCTGGATAGGACTCAAGTACTTAAAATCAAGACTTACCCTACTTGTTTGCATTGGGGATCTGATTGTCAGTTGTTCTTTTTTTTTTTTTTTTTTTTTGAGAGAGAGAGTAGGGAAAAGTCAAAGAATCTTAAGCAGACTCTATGCCCAATGCTGGGCTCAATCTCATCAAGACCTGAACTGAAATCAAGAGTTGGACACTTAATCGACTGAGCCACCCAGGCACCTCTGATTGTCAGTATTATGCCTCTTCATTAGCAAAACTATTTCAACTGGAACTTCAAGTGAAGAGTTGTCTTGTCTGAACATTTCTGCTGCATGGAGACTTTTCCTTTTCTTTAAAATCTTGTGGTACTATTTTGATTTTTAACAGCAGCAATACATTGGCATTGTTTTTTAAAGCCCTAGAAAGTAAGATTTGTCCTTGATTCTAAGACACCCTTAATCATTTAATGGAAACTTCCTGGGGAACTGTACTTCTCAAATATGAGATATCTCCCAATTTCAGAAAAGTTAAATTGTGGGGGGAATAGTATGTGTTCTAAAAAGTGCAGTATATGTGCTGACATGGAAAAATGTCTGAGATATATTTTTAAGTGAAAGAAGCAAGCTGCAGGGCAGTATGTTAGCTAAGATAATCAACAGGCCCTGAATGTACACAGCGGAAGTATATTTCTTGTTCACACGACAATCCTGAGCACGTGAATAGGTTCTTGGGGTGACTCTCCTCCAAGCAGTCATACAGCGTTCAGACTGAAAAAAGCCCCATCATCTTTAACATGTGGTTGTCTCCATGCCAACCAGCTAGAAGGAGAAAAGACCTTGGAGCAGCTCAAATGGGAGGGTCTCACGGCCAGGCTTGAGTAAGTACACATCCCTTCTGCTCATGTTCCATTGGCTAGCCTTAGGCATATGACCACATCTAACTGTAAAGCATGCTGGGAAATGTATTCTATATGTGTTCTCAAGAGGAAGAGGAGAACACGAATTTTACTCTGGCAGTCTTTAATATGTGTATGTATGCATGCATGTGTGTATGTGCGTGTATGTCTTATTAAAAAACATAGAAATACTAGCTATATTAGTCAAGGTTCTCCAGAGAAACAGAACCAATAGGATGGAGTATATTTTATTTATATATTATATATTACATATTATTATATTATATGTAATATATAATATATTATATAATTATATATCTTATAAATATATAATATAACATATAACATATATATAATAACATATATATAATAACATAACATAATATAATATAATATATAATAACATATATATAATATATGTAATATATAACGTATTATATTATATAGTTATAAGATATATAAAATATATTATTTATATATTTATATAAAATATATTATAAAATATATAAAATATATTATTTATATATTTATATATTATTTATATAAAATATATTGCACATTTTTTATAAAAAATATATAATTATATTATACATATATATTATATATAATTTCTTGTGAGGAATTGGCTCATGCAATTATGAAGGGTGAGGAGTCCTATGATCTGTCATCTACAAGCTGGAGACCTAGGAGCCTGTGGTGTAATTCTGTCTGAGTCTTAAGGCCAGAGAACCAGTGGAGCTAGAGATGGTGTAAATGCTAGTCTGGGGGCAGGAGAAGGTGAAATGAGACATCTCAGCTCAACAGTGAGGCAGAGAGGAAAAGGAGGCAAATTCGTCCTTCCTCTAGTTTTTGTGCTACTCAGGCCCTCAGTGGATAGGATGTGCCCATCCACATTTAGAAGGACAATTTATTGAGCCCATGGATTCAAATGCTAATCTCATCTGGAAATAGACTCACATATAAATATGGAAAAATATGAATGGAATTAGCTACCATGCCTTCCTCAAGCCGATGGACTATAAGAAACTTTTTACTTTTTAGTGATGTCTTTAAAAAAGATATGTACTTTGGAAGGAGAAAAAATTGGTTGCTTTTTTGATAACGTAGAAAGCTGCAAGGATCCAGCAGTGAAATGGAAAAACTTTGTATCTGCAGTTTCTTAAGGATTAGCATCTGGTTACGACTGCAAACATGTTCATTTATTTTCGAACACTTATTTTGTGGTCACTGTTGACTCAGTAGGAAATACCAGTGTTAGTCTTCCTTAAAAGTTATTAAGATATATATTATTATATTTTATACACACATACACACACACACATACCTGTGTGTGTGTGTGTGTATGTGTGTGTGTGTGTGTGTGTGTGTGTGTGTATAATTTCTCAACTTGATTCTTTTTGGCCACAGGAGTGAACCTCCCTCTCAAACTTGTGTGAAGAAGTGACATGGGGGTACCTGGCCCCATAACAGGGCAACTCATCCACAAGTTTCCAGGTAAAGAGACAACCTGATACTGAGAAGGAACTGAGACTCTGAGCCACCTACTTCTAGTTCAGTGATCCTGAACAAATCACTTAACCTAGGGTTTTTCAACCTCAACACCATCACCATTCGGGGACAGCTAATTCTTTGTTGTGGGGCTGTCCAGTGCACTGTAGGATATGTGGCCGCCCCGCCCGGCCCCGGCCTCCTCACGCTGAGTGCCAGTGGCACCCAGTGGCCTCCTTCCCCAGATGTGACAACTAACATGTCTCTAGGCATTCCTAAATGTCTCCTGGGGGTCAAAAGCACTGCTGGTTAAGAACTGCAGACTTAACTCCTGTGAATTTCAATGTCCTCATTTGTAGTTTGGGGATAATAATACTTTTATGGTATAATAGGAAAGGTAAGCAGCCCTGCCTTGTATAATAAACAATCGCGAAATCTCTGTGGCTTAGCACAAGGTTTATTTTTTGCTTGTATTCCACCAACATGTGTATTTGTGGTCTGGTGCCTTGCTTTGTGGAAAAATTCAGGCACTGGGCTCTTGTGAGTCACATTGTGTGCCCTCCTCTATCCAAGTTTTTGGAGTCCTGTCCATTCAGCTGAGAGATGGAAAAAGAGACAGGTCACAACAGGTGGGGGATTATTATGGGCCAGGCCTGGAAGCGGCAATATTTTGCCTGCTTACACTCCATTTGGCAGATTGTGGTCATTTAGAGACTCCTGACCTCAAGGGAGGCTGGGACCTGCAGTCTAGCTGTGTTCCCAGGAGTCAGCCAGTCTCTGCAAACAGGTTTGGACAATTTACGTACTGATTGCAGAGTGAAGCGTATCTAAATGCCTCCGGTTTCACTTGGCGGATGGAACAAAAGAGGCAACGTTGACGTTGACATTGGAACTTCTCTGGAGGAAGGAAGAATTTCATTCCACCAGACATTCAGTCTCCCCCCAGTGTTTCTGTGAGTCTCCAGGGATAGCTCATAAGGACTCAAGAAGAGTCTCCTCAAACTCTTTTGCTCGATCTTCTCATGGAAGCCTCTGGTATACAAGGCCTCAAGGGAGGCTACCGACCTCTATCATTGCTGGTGACCCTCGAGAGACCAAGTGTTCTGCCCCCGTGACAGGAGTTGCCACCACAGTGTTCCCGCAGCTTTATATCCCCTGCTGGGCCCCGTTGCCATGTTGTGGTAGAACGGGGGCCGTGACGCCCTCTCCCCCCCACTTGGTGTGCTTCGGTGCCTCCCCCTCCGCTGTGCCCAGAGTTTGCCAGAACTTTCATTAAAGCAGTTCCCTTGGCTTTCTGTCCTAACCCCTCTCTCCACAGGAGATCAAATCTAGTCTGTTAGCCAACACAGTTGGCAGGAGCCAGCCGGGGTGAGGAGACTGGGCAGGGACAGAAACCACTCTTTCCTTTCCTCTTCTCTGCACCTCTGCGGCTACTAACACCTCTGGCCCCCAAATGCCTCCCACACCAGCTTGGGCAAATAGACACCACAGGGGTGCTACCCACCAGTCCTGCAATAGCAACCTGGTCGGCTCAGCCAGGACTACCACACATACTCGATGGAGCAGCCTTCTTCCTGAGATTCCCGGGGCACACTCCGAACAGATGATACTGCCATAAAAAGTATCTAAATGAAGTGGAAGACATTACAGGGGTAAGAAGGCAACATCTATTGTGTCTGCCCAGTGACGCAGACTTACTGCTGATTTGGTTCCTGGGAATTTAAAGGCTCTCCGGGCGTAACGATACTTTGGTTATAGCATATTAGGCACATGTGATAAATCAGCTGCTATTCACACTAATTGAACATGCAAGTTTCTAAAATAAATCACCTCCGGCAGCTGGTCTCAGGGAAATGAAGCCACCTACCCCCCTGGCCTGCTCACTCAGCCGTCCAACAACCTAGAATGGGTTCCGAGCTCAGTCACCTGATTAAGTTAACAAGTAATTTCAGTGAACTCAGCTTCTACCACCTGGGATAAGTATGATCATATTTGAGCTTTACAAAACTCAGCTAGAAAATTCAGGGTTTGGTTTTGTTAGGATTCAAGTATTTTTAGTGGACTGTAAATTTAGTCATTGGTAAGAAACGATAAATGCAGTCAGTTATTCTTCTGTTCTCACCCATGCTGGGTTTTTTCGTTTGTTTTGTTTTGTTTTGACCCCTGGAGTTGGCTGTCCCTGCATTTTAATCGAGTTGGCTGCTTTCCAGGCCGCTGTGATAACAAATCGGATAACATTGCACAGTCCTGTGACTGAGAACATATTGTTTCCTGATGTCTAAGAGCAGGAGAGATTTTTTTTTCTCTTAAAAGGGCAAAGAGTTTAACAAAATGTGTGTATGAGTGAGCGGGGGTGTGCATGTGTGTGTAGATGAGTGTGTCTGCATATATGTGAAAGCGTGGACACGTACGTCTCTGTATGTGTGAGAGCTTGTATGTGTGTGTGCATTTGGGTGTGAACGTGCACATATGTGTAAACATACGTGCGTGTGGATGTGTGTATGACTGAGCGAGAGAAAGAGAGAAGGTGGTTGGAGAACTTAAACACCAGAGAGCCGACTTGCCACAGCTGGATCCATCAATGCTCTGTTTGGAATTACCCCGGTGAAGGCTTTTCCTTATCTTTCACATGCCTTTGACTCAGTTGCTGCATTTTCTTGGCAGGAGAATGGAGTGTGCTCAGTCTAGGAGGGCTCTGAGTGATGTGTGACTCTCAGGGCTCTTTAAGGGGCAGGAAACCAGAGGCTGGTCCTTTGCCCATGGATTAATCTGGATTCACATCAGTCCTTACACTCACCCCTATGTCCCTTGTCCCCAAAACAAACAAACAGCAGAGCTGGCTTTCACCACCCCTGTGTCTGGCCAGTCCTGGCACTGAGAAAAGCTAGAAGAAAAAAAGGAAGCGGGAAAGGGACTAACATCTCCTGAGTCTTTATTATTGGACAGACACCATGTCAGCCCCTTTATAGGGAGAGAAGTGAAGGTTGAATGAGTTCAGTGCCCTGCCCTAAGTCACACAGCCAGAAGAGAAAGGGCTAGGCTTCAAATCCTTTCCACTAACCACACTGCTTTGCAAAACCTTGTGGGAGACTCAAGGGCTTTTTACTTTGTGCCCCCAAATCTTGGCCAACACTTTGATTAGACCAAATGTAGCTCAGATGGTCACAAAGATCTTCCCAAAAAAGGAAGGAGAGAAAAAAAAAAAGCAAGATCGCAAACTTCCTCTGCAAAAATTAGACGTAAAAATCATTGGAAAGTATAATAACAAAACAACTCACCGACACCAACTAAACAATGAAAGTTTACAAATTCGCGCCACCAACACCCAAATTAGATGGTCAAAGAAATGGAACATTCTGATGCAGCTCCGTGAAGCTCTGTCCCAACGGGCCAGAATTGTCACTGGGGAAAGAATGGGAGTCAAAGCAACTCTGAGAGTTGTCTACCCGCCCCTCGTTGTGGACAGATGTGGTCTGAGGAAGTGAAGAGGAGAAGCAGGGAAGCATCCAGAAAGGGTGGATGGAGGAGAGTCTCCAGCCTGAGAGACCAATGAAGAGGGGAGTTGGAATAATCACAACCACACGAAGCTAGTTTTCACAGCAACAGAGAGGAACCTGACATTCTTGAAGACAAAAAAGGTAAATAAGGCAAGACGCTGGGTGGGTAGGTGGGAGGAATGAGGAAGCCAGTCAGAAGAGAACAGGGACGCTCCAGGCAAAGTTCCTCACCTGGTGTTGACACGGGGCAACTTCCTGGAGAACTTCCCTTTTCTTCATCCAGCTTCTCACTTGCTGGGGTGCAAAGGGATGTTGCGTAGATATGTGGGTAAAGTGGGGACTGAACACTTTGGGGCTGGCATTGAAGCACAGGCTCTAGGACTCCCCATCACAGGGGAGAGGATACCCCCACTGGGTGGAGCAAAGCCATGGAACAGATTTTTAACAAATTCTTTAAAAAAAGAGTTAAGAGTCTCAATTCTTTAAAAGGATAAACAAAAGTTTTCTCTGAGGGCCAAGTTTCATGTATCACAGACTTAATTGTGCCACATTCAAATGCCATCTGTTCTATATGGTATAGTTAATATTTTCTTTAAATCACTTTTTAACCTAAGAAATTTATTTTAAAAGGAAGCCTTATATCACCACAGTAGGTGGAAACCCAATAAAACTCATGAAAAATAGAATAAAATAGATATAATAAAAATACATTATAATACAATTAAATTCTAGCTCTACATTGTTACTTGTTAAAGGTGTTGAACCTTGACCTTGTTCTTTGTTAAAAAGGAAAGTTACATACACTTGGAAAGATGTTGAACATACCCTAGTGCCAAATTGAGACTCTTTTATTTTTTTAAGGTTTTTATTTTTTATTTTTATTTTTTTAAATTTTTTTTAATGTTTATTTATTTTTGAGACAGAGAGAGACAGAGAATGAATGGGGGAGGGACAGAGAGAGAGGGAGACACAGAATCGGAAGCAGACTCCAGGCTCTGAGCCATCAGCCCAGAGCCCGACGAGGGGCTCGAACTCACGGACTGTGAGATCGTGATCGGAGCTGAAGTCGGATGCTTAACCGACTGAGCCACCCAGGCGCCCCTAAGGTTTTTATTTTTTAACTAATCTCTATACCCAACATGGGACTTGAACTTACAACCCCAAGATCAAGAGTTGTAGCCTCTACCAACTGAGTCAGCCAGGTATCCCTCAAGACTCCTTGATTTAAAGGGAACTGAAGGAGAGTGAAAAGGCAATAACTTTCCCACCTTGTGATTCAATATTTAATTCTAACTCTATGTAGCAATTGGGAAAAGTTGGCAGAAAGGAAAGGCTTCAGATAACAGTAAATACAAAGCAAAAGGACAGGGCGAACAGAACAGTTAGGGAAACAATATTTGATAGTACTTATAAACTCTTTCTTGGAGGTGGGGGCATTTGAGGTTAAAATCCATCAACCAAGTGATTGAACCAAATAATAGAAATTAGGAATTGAGAGGCTGTGATGAGAAATCTCATGGTAGACACTTCACTATTTAAATATGGAACTAAGACTAACATATGATATGGAACTAGATATGAAATAGTTTTTTAATAGCTAGACTCAATTCAGACTTTCTTTAAAAAAATTTTTTTTAATGTTTACTTATTTTTGAGACAGAGAGAGAGAGAGAGACAGAGCATGAGTGAGGAAGGGGCAGAGAGAGAGGGAGACACAGAATCCAAAGCAGGCTCCAGGCCCTGAGCTGTCAGCACAGAGCCCGAGGTGGGTCTCAAACTCACAAACCACGAGATTATGATCTGAGCTGAAGTCGGATGCTCAACTGACTGAGCCACCCAGGTACCCCTCAGCTGAGACTTCCTATAGTGAAATACATAACTGAGAAACTCCAACTCTTCAATTTTTTGTCTTTTTGTCTTAACTACGCAAGGATTTTGTTTCAGTTATATAGTATGGTATAACAAGCTATCTCAGAATTTCGTGGCTTGAAACAACAACAGTCATGTATTTGATCACAATTTGGCAATTTGGGCAGAGTTCAGAGTAGAGGCAATTCATCTCTCTGATATCTTGTGTCACCTGGGGCTGGAGGAGTCACTTCCAAGATGGTGCACTCAGAGGCCTGGCAACGTTGATTCTGGCTGTTGACTGGGTGCTCAGTTATGGCTATTGGCCAGGGGCCTCAATTTCCCTTCTTGTTGGCCTTTCTGTGGAGCTGCTTGGGCAGATTCAAAGCCATGGAGAAAGAGATTCCATCTCTCAGGGGAGGGAAGAGTGACAAAAATTTTGTGGCCATTTGTCACTATATATTTCTTGTGATAGAGCATTTTCAATTTTATTTTGAATCTTTTTCATGTTAAATTACAAAATAAGGTTAAATGTGATAATTTTACCAAAACGATCATGTAACCTATAATCCCATTTTTGAAAAATTATTTCCATCCATCTATGCATGCTTCTCTCTGATTGCATGCACAAAGAGCTGTCTAGAATGTTTAATAATGTTAGTGATGCTTGTATATAGATAATTGTATTTAGGATGATTTTTTAAAAAAACTTTCTTCTGGGGGCGCCGAGCCTGGGTGGCTCGGTCGGTTAAGCGTCCGACTTCGGCTCAGGTCATGATCTCACAGTCCGTGAGTTCAAGCCCCGCGTCGGGCTCTGTGCTGACAGCTCAGAGCCTGGAGCCTGTTTCAGATTCTGGGTCTCCCTCTCTCTCTGCCCCTCCCCTGTTCATGCTCTGTCTCTCTCTGTCTCAAAAATAAATAAGCGTTAAAAAAAATAAAATAAATAAAAATAAAAAACTTTCTTCTGTGTACTGTTTTATTTGTTTGAATTTCTCATACATATCTTTTTGTATTTTTGTGTTTTTAAGACTTTATTTTTTAGAACAATTTTGGGTAGCTTCACAGCAACATTGAGAGGAAGGCCAAGATTTTTTATAAACCCAACAAAGTCGTTATCTTAATGAAGCCCAGAAGGAAGAAAGGTGTTGGAAAATTAAATTTGCTTCTAGTCAGATATGCAACACGTACAGCGTCAGTGAGTTCAAAGTGTCCCTGTGGACCGTAAAGTGCCACTTCTTTATTGTACGATGAGGTCCAAAAAGTGACTTGTTCAGGCTCGCACATCTGACGTTCAGGGTGTTCGTGGTAGGCTGACTGTTACACAGCTATGTGTCACATCCTTTCCCAAAATGGGAAGGAGTGAATTGGGTTGGATTTTATCTGCTATGAATCTATGCATTTGGATGTAACATGTGAAGCCATAAACATGTATTTGAGACAAGGACAGAGGAAGGATTCAGTTTCCAGCTTGATTTCTGGGCACCTTAGCAAAGTCTTGAGAAGGTTTCCCTGGATCCTTTCAATCTCACCTTTATTTTATTATTATTTTTATTTTAGAGAGGGAATATGAGCGGAGGAGGACAACATAAGGAGAGAGAAAGGACACCAAGTAGGCTCCATGCTAGGCATTGGGCATGGAGCCTGATGTGGGACTCGATCCCACAGCCATGAGATCATGACCTGAGCTGAAATCAAGAGTCAGACACTTGACAGACTGAGCCACCCAGGCGTCCCTGGATCCTTTCAATTTAAGTTCCTCTCTTGGATGAACTGTCCACAGCGGTGGTCCACCTGTGGCCTGAAGACCTCTGTGACACATGGGAGAGCTTAAAAGTCCCTTTGCAAATGGAAAGCATGGGGGTGGGAAGTCTGGCGAGGCCCTACTGTCCATTCCAGACCAGGGCACGGTATATTTCAGGGACATTGCTTAAGAAAAACAGAGTGTATTTTAGATCAGGCTCCATGTTGCAGACTGCTACCGTTCCTCTTCTGTCGTCTGTCACTGAACGAATCACTGGGTCTTACGGGTACTTTCTGCAAATCAATGCCAAACAAGAATGTCTGGGCTCCAGCTATAGCTGGGTTGCTGACTGTAGGGATGATTATGATGGACTCCCTTTCTCGAAGTCCTCTTTCACCTGCTGGAGCTCCTGGGGAGTCTAATACTGTGCCCGACAGGACCTGGTCTCCCGGGCCTGGTCTGGCCGGTCCTTGCCTTTGTGAGGCAGCCCCAGGCTCCACGTGTGTGGTCTTGCCCAGCTCGACTCCTTACCAAGGGGCACAACTCAGAGTCCATTTTCACTAAATCTTCCCTGACGTTTTGCTGAAGTTACTATTTCCCCACATTCAGCAGCCCTCTGGTGACCTCAATGGGAGAGGAGCCAGCCTCCAGCAAATCTCTTTTTGAGGGAGAGGAACATGACCATGGAACAGGCAATAAATAAAGGCCCCGAGCAGTGAGTGTGGGGAGGATGGAAACCTGCTGCTTTGTCCGCTTGCATCAGGCAAGAAAAATGTGATCAGGAATCTATCTTGTCTGATTTGGTTGCCATTTCTTTTAGAGGACATTTCCCTGGAGAGGCTTACTTACTCTCCTGTTTTCATTCGTGCTTCTTTCTACCGCCGCAAGAGGGCTGGAGAGGTTCACTGTGTAATCTTTTCACCTTTCCTCTGCTCCTTCAATGAATGACAGAGATTGCTCCAGGAGCTAATGTGCAGTCTTTTGAAAAGCTGTGCCTCATTCAGAACATTTTTGAGAAGCATGACAAGGAAACACAAGTAGCGGCGGGTGGGGGGGGGGGGGGGGGGTGCAGGGGAGAAGGGGATTGTGTAGTTCAGGAAAAAACCCATCCTTCCAACAACCAACATCCCAGACACTGTAATTGAGCACATTCTATGTACCAGGTATTGTGTTTGGCACAGGACCACACCACGGAAGAGAACAAGGAGGTGTGGGGAGCTTTTTGCATTTGGGGAATTATAAGTAGTTCTGAATAGCGAGAGCAAAGGCTGCATATGGTTTTGTTTTGTTTTGTTTTGTTTTAATTTACATCCAAGTTAGTTAGCATATACTGCGATAACGCTTTCAGGAGTAGAATTCAGTGATTCATCCTCTACATATAACACCCAGTGTTCATTCCAACAAGTATCCTCCTTAATGCCCCTTGCCCATTTAGCCCATCCCCCCACCCCAAACCCTTCCAGCAACCTTCATTTTGTTCTCTGTATTTAAGTCTCTTACGTTTTGTCCCCTCCCTTTTTGCTTCCCTTCTCTTGTTTTCATGTTTTGTATCTTAAATTCCACATATGAGTGAAGTCATGTGATATTTGTCTTTCTCTCACTAATTTCGCTTAATATAATACCTTCTAGTTCCATCCACATAGTTGCAAATGGCAAGATTTCAGTCTTTTTGATTGCCGAGTAATACTCCATTGTGTGTGTGTGTGTGTGTGTGTGTATACACCACATCTTCTTTATCCATTCTCTGTCGATGTACATTTGGGTCTTTCCATACTTTGGCTATTGTCGATAGTTTATATTGTCGATATAAACATTGGGGTGCATGTGTCCCTTCCAAACAGCATACCTGTATCCCCTGGATAAATACCTAGTAGTGCAATTGCTGGGTCATAGGGTAGTTCTAGTTTTAATTTTTTAAGAAACCTGCATACTGTTTTCCAGAGTGGCTGCACCAGTTTGCATTCCTACCAGCAGGGCAAAAGGGTTCTTCTTTCTCCGCATCCTCGCCGACATCTGCTGTTGCCGGAGCTGTTAATGTTAGCCATTCTGACAGGTGTGAGGTGGTTGCATATGATTTTACCTTGTTTTCAAAGATAAGAGAGACAAAAACATTTTTCCTTATGGAATTTCCATTTTAAGGAGAAGGACAGAGAAGAAAACACCCAGTGTGCTGTGCTCTTTTTTTTTTTTTTAATGTTTGTTTATTTTTGAGGCAGAGAGAGACAGAGCATGAATGGGGGAGGGGCAGAGAGAGGGAGACACAGAATCTGAAACAGGCTCCAGGCTCTGAGCTGTCAGCACAGAGCCTGATGCGGGGCCCGAACTCACGGACTGCGAGATCGTCACTGACCTGAGCCGAAGTCGGTCACTTAACCGACTGAGCCACCCAGGCGCCCCGTGCTGTGCTCTTTAATGAAAGTATGTGCGAGATGGAACAGGAACTGAGAAGAAGGAAGGGAGTGAGTGAAATCAGGGGTGGGGCGTACCCGGGGAATGGGAGGCTGGGAGGAGGGTGGGGCAGGTTCCAGGGCATAGAGGAAGCTTGAACTGAATATTGAAGGTGAGTAGATTTTTCTCAAGTCAACAGTATCTGAGGGAGGACTCCAGGCAGTGGAAACAGACCGAGTGAATGGTTAAATGCACACGGAAACGCACTTCGGGGGGAAGAGAGCAGACCATAAGGAAGTGGTTCTGAACAGCCAGCATATAGTGTGGATCCCCAACGATCTTGTGTGTCAGGGTTCTGGGGACAGCCTGACTTCCCACCTGACCCAACAGCTGAGTCCTCTAGGCAAGTGGATTTCTCTGAACCTCAGTTTCATCCTTTAGAAAATGGGGACAATAACATCTACATCACAGACATCGTAGGAAGTAAGTGGTTGCTGCAAAGTGGTTGGCAGTATGCCGAACCACAAAGTGTGCCTTCCCTCCTCCCATTTCTCTTCCCTGGTAGGCAGGCGGCCTGCCCTGGTGGTGTGGGGTCTCGGCTGCCCCCACTGAAGGGCCAGGTTCATGGCAGCTGTCCCCCCATGGTCAGGCTGGGTCCAAGGCAGGGTCTGCAGTGGGGAGTCCAGGGAAGCAGAAAGGAGGCTGGACTGACACCTTCCACATTGGGCTTCCACCAAGACCTACGGCCACTCCCAGCACTGACATCTCAGTGTACCAAATTCCTGTTTGTTTGGGTGATATTCAGGCAATGCCACGTTTTGAGGGGCACGGGGTTTTCTGAAAATCTGGGGAAGCCACGTACCCCTCCCCAGACAACTGTACACTCACGCCAAAGCTTGCAGAGAATTTCAGGGAGTTTGCAGACCCCTCTGAGACCCAAACCCAGATTAAGACCAGCTCTCTGGTAACCTCACAAGGAAGCAAAGAACCATCCCCCCCTGGGAAGGCAGGTGTGTTTGTTTGACGGCTCACCACCTTCCTGGGTGCCCTTCCAATCTCATATTTTCCTGGACTCGTTCTCCTGGGTCTCCCTGCTGCCACTTCTTCACCTCCTTACTCAGTTTCCTGAGTGGCAGAAGCACACATTAGGTCATTTGCAGTGATTTCGTTTGTGCGTGGCAAGCAACGGGCAGGAATTCGCTGAGCCGGCCACAGCAGCCCTGCGCGGATCGATCTAGAAGCGCTGGGCAGAACTGACCTCCCTTCATGGACCGCGGCACTGTACTGGCAGGAGTTTCAATTATAACACCAAAGTGTATTTGTCTTAGAAAGCACATCAGCGATAAAATATTAAAAGGGCAAGTACCCTTTTCCAAGAGGTTTTCTACCAGTGTGTTTTATTGGAACAATAATCCTGATGAAATCAAAGTAACACCGGAGCCCCTGCCAGGGAAGTTGATGACAGGAGAGGCGGCTCTGTCATAACAGCAAATACCCCTATTCAGCACCGACTCTCACCGTGTGTGTTCTACATTCGATGGTTTAACCTCTGATGACCCTGCCAGCACCTGTCTTATAGATGGGGAGACTGCAGCTCAGAGAGATTTGTCCCAGGTCACACAGCCAGTAAGTGGCACAGGAGGAATGAGACCAGGGCCACCTGATTAGAAAGCATACCATCTTTTTCTTCTTAACTATTTTCAAAGTTAATCCTTTCCCCCCAGGTAACAATAGATACAGCCTACAAGATCAAAAATGTCTACCAGATACAGAAAAGAAGACCAGCCGTCTTCTGCCTAGCGCTTCACCTCTGTCCCCACTCCAGATGACTTCCACTGTATTACTCAGGGTTCTCCAGACAAGCAGGACAAATAGGATGTGTCTATATAGAGATTTATTTCATGGAATCTGCTCATGCAATTAGGAAGGTTGCTATGTCAAAAATTCGCAGCGTGGGCTGGCTGGCTAGAGACCCAGGGATGAGCAGACAATGCAGTTCAAGTTTGAAGATTGCCTACTGGCAGAGTTCTTTGCTTGGGGGAGGTCAGAGGACCTTCAACTGATTGGATGGGGCCCACCCACGTTATAGAGGGCAATCTGCTTTATTCAAAGTCCACCGATTTAAATGTTAATCTTATTCCCTACACTCTCACAGAACTAATCTTTGACTAAATATCTGGGCACCATGGCTCATCAAGTTGAAATTTTAAATTAACTGTCACACCCACTTTCAATTCTATTAGGGGTTTAATCCAGTATTCATAGCCGTATGTCTTAAAACATGCCTTGTTTTTCTGCTTTAAAGATCCTCTACTGGCTTTTTACTATGGCACCTATAGACAGCGCTCTCATGGTCTTCCCCACAAGGCCGGTCTTTTTGTCAACACTCTTCTCAACACTCTTAAAATACCTCTTTAAAAAAGTGGGTTTTTTTTTTTAAGTTTATTTATGTATTTTGAGGTAGACAGAGCATGAGCAGCAGAGGGGCAGAGAGAGAGGGAGAATCCTGCGCAGGCCCTGGGTGGCCAGCACAGAGCCCTACGAGGGGCTCAAACTCATGAAACTGTGAAATCATGACCTGAGCTGAAACCAAGAGTCAGACGTTCAACTGACTGAGCCACCCAGGAGCCCCTAAACCACCCTTTAAATCAATATTCAGAGTTTGTTAGTCGCTGTTAGTGACTGTTAGTCACAGCCGAATCACATGGTATAATCCAATTAAATGTCCTTCCTCTGGGTTACAATTGTTTTTTCTGGAGTTAAAAATCACCTCATGTTTAGTTGACTTAGTTTACTGCTTAGTACCTACCACTGATTAATTCCCACACTCTGTCAAAACTGAGGAATCTCTCAGTATCCTGACCAATGTTGAGGATTATTCTAGCCATTCTTCCCTCCCTCCTTTTTTTCTCTCTTTCTTCCTCCTGAGTCCTGCAGGCAGGCTTTTCATCTCTGGATTGGCTTTTTTTTCCTAGGTCTGCACAGCTGTGGCCCTGAAAATACCCAGCATCCCATCCTGGGAGTCCCCTTTGCTCGCTTTCTATGCGTTCATCCCCTCCTTCCTGGATCTCGTGTCTTCTTATTTCTTGATTTCTTTCTTTATTTTGGCAGAGCACGTTTTCCAACAGCTTCTTGAGAGGGTGCAAGGAAGTACATTTTTTGAGACCTCGCATGTCTGAAAATGCCTTCCACCTCACACTTCATGGATAACTTGGATAGGCATAGAATCCCTCTTGAAAATCATTTTCCTTCAGAATTTTGAAATCCATGATCCATTTCCATTGTCTTCTAGCTCCTTCTGAGGGGATTACTGTCATTCAGATTCTTTATCAGCTTCAGAAATGTGTATGGGATCTCTTCCTGAATCTCCCGTCTCTGGAAGCCTTAAAATCTTTTCTTTTTCCTTAGTGTGCCGAAATTTCAAAATTCTGAACCTTGCTGTGGGCTTTGTTTTCATTCATTAGACGCTTGAGGAGCCCTTTCGGACTGGAAGCCTATATTCTTCTGTTTTGTGAAATTTTCTTGTATTGTTTCTTTAGTAACTTCTTCCCTTTTACTGCCTTTGCTTTCCTTCTCTGGGATGTCTAATATTCAAATGTTGTGCCTCTGATGGATTCTCTCATTTTCTCACCTTTCCCTTTCCATTTATTTTTCTTTTGATTCTGCTTTCTAGGATATTTTTTCAACTTTACCTTCCAATCTTCTCATTGACTTTAAGTATTTTAAAAATCATATTTTTAACTTCCAAGAGCTCTTCATTATTTTTCAAGTATTGATTTTTTAGAGTCTCTTATTCTCCAGTTAATGGATGCAATTATCTTACCTTACCTTGAAGATAATATTTACAGATTTTAGAATGTTTTCTTCTGTTCTCGGTACTGTCTCTTCTTCCTCTAAGTTTCTTTTATCTAGTGGTTTATTTTTATCTCTTTCACATTGTAGGAATTCTCCATATGTCAGGTCTCCTTGATTGTCCATTTTTAAGATGCTAAGGCATTATCAGTGTTTTAAGGCCCTAACATGCTGATAGGAAACCCTGTCCAGTGGCTCTTGTCCAGTGGGTGTTACTATGTAGTGGTAATAGATGAGGACCAGGTGGGTTTATTGGAGATTTCCCAAAGTCAGTATCTGCAGGCATTTTTCTTGGAGAGGAAGTCAATTTCCCTGGAGAGGAAGTCTTACCTGAAAACTATAACCCTGCTTTGGGCATCCTGGAGCAGAACAGGGGAAAGGGGCTGGGAGCTGGCAAAGTAGGAGACAGGATGGGTGGATCTCATTGCTTCTTTCCATTTTTTCATCACTGTCCTTTTCCCAGCCCTGACACCTGGTGTCTCCCATTCCTGAGCTTTTCTAGGATTTGCAGTACAGATAAGCTTGCTTCTTCCTCACTTCTGCCCTCTCACTGGCTTTGTTCCCAGTTACCTCTGGTTCATCTGCTTCTCAGCTTCTGAAATTTTATATACATTTATTATCTGCTGAATTTCCTCCCTATTCTGTTTGTTTTTTGTAGGTTAAAAAAAAACTTCCTAAATATTATCATCTTAGTGGCTTTTTGGTGGGAAACAGAGGTGAAAGCATGTGTAGGCCCAGCCATGTTTAACCAGAAGTTCCCCAAAGCAGCTACTCTTAACCTCTGGGTTTGGAAGAGGCTGGTGTGGAGAACGTCTCTTGGTTGTAGAACCTGAGCCCATCTTATCCCCAGACTAGACAGCATGGCTTTGTTTCACAGTACACATGAGATTTGTTTTATTTACCAATATTTTAGCAATGCTCTTTGTGGCTCTCTCCCTGGAGGGTTCAAGAAGCCAGATTTTAAGCACCAGGTAGGGCATCCTTCATGGAATAGGAGTCACTTGGTCAAGTTGGTTGTGAAGTAAATCCCTTTCCCCATTATTCTGTTGCCAGATGGCTTTGCTTACCAAGTATGTGGGTAAACAGGTGAAGTGACTGGTCTGCTATGAATGGCAGTCAGAGATCTAGAACTTCTTGGCAGGTCTCAGAACTAATGTGTTGTTTTAGTTACAGGGGAAATCCAGGTTTTAGATTGGCCAAGCACAGTCCTATCCCTGATAATGTAAAGGCATCTTGGATGGCTGTTTAAATACCACTCTTTCCTTTCCCCTTGTTGTTTGGCAAGCTTCCCATTTTTTAAGGCTCAGATGAAATGCCAACGACTCTGTAGCACTTCCTCTAGTCCTCATTTCCGTGTTCTCAGGGTGCTTTTTATGGGGCTCTGGGATACGCTTGTCTACAGGATTGCATTCACTTGTGTGTCAGTTACTGTCTCTTGTTGGACAGTAAGCGTATTGAAGCCAGACACTCTTGCCTTCCCTCAACCCCAGTGCCTGACTTCCACAAGGTGGCCCTCAGTGCATACTTGTTGACTGACTGAGCGAAGGGTCCTTTATCAGCACAGGCTGTGTGTCCTTTTGCCGGTGATGGTGATGGGTGCACCGCCCATCTTGTTCCACATTGTAACATTTATACTCAACTTGGAAGCATCTCCTCTCTCAATCCCCTGCCAGGAGAAGGGAATTGGGTATGAGTCAAGAACAAAATAGAATACCAAGACACAAGTAGTCTCTGCATTGGGGGTACACTTATGGAGGAAGGATTGGAGATGGGTCCACACCCTTGGCTCTCTTTTTGGATTCCTTTGGAATGTGGCCTGCTCCTTTGCAGCTGGTGTGATGAGAAGGTCCCAGGTCCCTCAGTTCATGTTCTGTTCCTTCCTATGATCAGCAGTAATAAATAGACTGTGACCTACAAACATCCTATGCCCACATGTAGGTACTCCAGCCCTATGTGTCTACTCCACTTGGATCATTCCTTTATTTCAAGGCATTAGGTATGAAAAGAGGTGACTTTCTTACTTTAGCATTTGGATTTACCTCTAACGAGGTATGCCCATGTACAGGATCATAATGGACTCTTAGAGGTTATGTTGGAAGAAGCTGTATTTTCACGGGCACCCCGCAGAATGTGTTGCAAGGGGTTCTGTGCTCTTATTGCAAAGGAGAATTTCTGGTAAGGATTAACAAAGAATGTCTTCAGAGGAATGGGATCAGCCTCCTTTACTTGGAACATTTTAAAACCAATCTAAATGTCCCTCAGCTGGTGGATGGATAAACAAAATGAGGTTTATCCATATAATCGGACACTACTTAGCGATAAGAAGGAATAACTGCCGACACACACAACACCATGGATGAACCTCAAACATTATCTGAGTGAAAGGAGCCGGAAGCAAAAGACTGAATAGTGTATGATTCCATTTTTATGAAATTTCTACAAAAGGCCAGTCGATGGAGACAGCGAGCAGATGAGCGGTTGCCTGGGGCTGGATGAGAGTGAGCACTGGCCTAACATGGGCACAGCATTTCTATCTGGAGTAACAAAACCATTCTAAAACTGGATTACAGTGAAGGCTGGGCAACTGTCTAAAGTAACTAGAATCATGAAACCATATACTCATAATGGAGGATTGTATAATACCTAAATTATATCTCAATGAAGCTGCTAAGTGTGACAAAAAAGAAGCCAGACCAAAGAATAATTATGGAAGAACTCTTTTTCCAACTTGGGAAATGGATGGAAAAGAATAGAGGGGTTCTACAGCTCTCTGTTGATCTAGATTTTAAGTGTGCCTCTGGCTGAAGATCTTTCTCCTTTTCACTTAACTACTCTGTCTTCTTGTCCTTGGAGAGAAGGAAATGGCCCAGAATCCTCCTTGTGCTAATGACAGTGGAAGTGGAACAGTGACGCGAGAGGAACACGTTTGGCCCTGAGCTGCCTCCCCCACACATAACCTCTTCTTCTCTTTTCGCTGTTATTTTAGTCATCTAAGCACAGAGCACGAAGACCTAAATTATCAGTGTGAGCAAGTTCAACCTACACACTTCAGCTTCAGTGTCTTAAAGACCCTGTACTTCCTGGTGGGATGGTCTTGAAGGGGCAGCTGTGAAGGAGGACATGAGGGACAGGGCCAGCGGCCCTGAGGCAAGCGCTCTGCTGACCAGTCTCAGAGGTAGGTGGCTGGGTCAAGGACCCAGGTCCGTGCAATCCAGACCACCAAGAAAAAGTCAGACCCACCAGGAAGCAGAGGCAATTAGTGATCAAGGAAGGGCAGAATAAGCAAATATCCTCATGATAACAGTCCACATCTGTCCATACTTTTTTGGCCTTTTGCAGAATTCTTTCACATTATCCTACTTTACCCTCACAAGCTCCAGGCACTAATATTCCCAGGAAACTGAGGGAAAGAGGTAAGATAATCAGTGACAGAGGCAGGGACTCAAAGGCAGTCTTTTTGACTTAAATTATATATACTATACCATATATCTACATATTGTTTTTATAGCATATGTTCTACATAAGTGTATATATATATATATATGTAGTATGTATACTATATAGGTATATACTTATATGTGTATATGGGTGTGTATACATAATTATGTGTGTATATTTGTATAGACGGATCTATGTATCTCTAACTCTAGATACATATCTCTATAGATACATATATACTACCAAGTACCAATTGTGCATTTGACCTTATTTTAAACTCCTTACCTTGAGTCCTCACTACAACTCCCTCAAGCCAATACTTTTTAACAGAAGAGGAAACTGAGGCACAGAGAGACTCCCTTGTCTTGGTCACACGGTGTGGCAGTGGCAGAGCTGGGATTTGAACCTACTCCTTCTAGTGTGCTTCTCATGACACCGCGCTGCCTGCCTGCAGGCCCGCCACGTGGGTGACTTTGGATTTCGGGGCACAGGCTGCGCTCAAACCCTGGCCACTGTGGCTCCAGCCTGTCAGGCCTGTGCTGCTTCACCTCGCGGACTTCATTTCCGGCTACCATGGCGGCTCTCCTCCATGAACCCAGAAAGCTTAGCAGTTTCTGTCAAGCCCAGGCTCAGCTTCTGTTTCCACCTTGGCCAGCCTCATGGTACACTCCCAGGAGGAAGTGGAAAAGCATGCAGACTTTACGGGCCTATGGATTTTTGAAGAGACTCGAGTGTTGATTTATTATCTTCTCTGCATGTTGAAAGTGGTCTTCTAAAAATTTTATGGATATACTTACACGGAAATCTTCCAACTGAAGAATGTACAGTCATACAAAGAAATTTGCTGCCAATATTTTTTCATTTCAAAGTGACATTGAATCAGGTCTGAGTAAATATTTATGATTTCTCTTGAAATGTGACAGACTCATGACATGGTAATTAATTTTACTGTAGGCTGAATTCAGAATGACTTTGGTAATATATGAGTAGGTGTGTAAAATGTTTATGGGGCTTTTGAAAATAAGCCCAAGGCTTAAATGAAACCTTAATCAGACAACTGAGGAAGAGTAAAATTGCAATTCTAATTTTGCTGATAGAATTTCTGTGGGAAGCAACGAATTTTAGAGATTGATATTCATTACAGAGATTCAGCACACATCATATATTTTATGTACTGTTAGACTATTTGGAAACTTCAAATACACTTACTTTTCAAGAAATGCACGCCTTGAGCAATGGTTAAAAAAGAAAGGCCAAATTTAGAAAATTGGCTTTGGTTTGGGGCACAAGCTTCAAGGAACACATATTTCATAATTGTCTACCAGAGGCTAAGGGGTAGTGCCTCATGCGAGGTCTCCATTTTTGGGTGCTACTTCCTCTCTCCCCCACATTTAATCTGTCAGCAAATCCTCCATTTTCTACCTTAAAAATATATCCAGAATGTAGCTACTTTTCACCACCTCCTCCATTACCACATGGTCCACGCCCCATCATCTCTCACCTGGCTTACCCTGACACGCCCCACCTCCTCTCCCTCCTTCCCATCATCCCCCCCACCCCCTAGTCTATGACTGACATGGCCGCCAGCATGATCCAGGTTAGGATATAAGCGAGTTCATGCCCCCATTTGCTTCTCTTCTCACTCAGACTCGAAGCCAGATAACTTCAGAGCCTACAGCCCCCGCCCCGTCCAGCTCTGATGGCATCTTCTGGTCTGCTCCCCCCAGCTCACTGCTCTGGAGCACAGACACCCACCCTCCCGTCTCAGATCTCTGTGTGTATTCTTCCCTCTGACCCCCAAGCTCTTCCTCCAGGAGGCTCCTGGCTGAATCCTCTCCTGCGGGTCTTCATGCACATGTTCCTTCTCAGTGGAACCTCACCTGACCACTCTGTTCTTTTATTTTTAAAATTTTACTTATTAAAAAATTTTTAATTCCAATACAGTTAACATACAATGTTGTATGAGTTTCAGGCGTATAAGATAATGATTCAACAATTCAAAAATTACTCAGTGTTCATTGTGATGAGTGGACTCCTAACTTCCCTCACCTATTTTACCCCATCCCTCCACCCACTGGCAATCACCAGTTTGTTCTCTATAGTTAAGAATCTGGGGTTTTTTGTTTGTTTCTTTTTTCTTCGTTTGTTTTGTTCCCTAAATTCCCCATGCGAGTGAAATCATATGGTATTTGTCTTTCTCTATATGACTTAATTCACTTAGCATAAAACTCTCTAGCCCCAACCATGTCATTGCAAATGGCAAGATTTCATTCTTTTTAACGATCAAATAATATTCTACTGTCTCTATATAATCCACATCTTCTTTATCCATTCATCTACTGACGGACACTTGGGCTGTTTCCATATCTTGGCTATTGTAAATAATGCTGCAGTTAACATAGGAATGCATGTATCTCTTTGAATTCAAGTTTCTACATTCTTTGGGTATATATCCAGTAGTGGAATTATAGGATCATATGGTAGTTCTATTTTTAACTTTTTGAGAAACTCCACACTGTTTCCACAGTGGCTGCAAGACTTTGCATTCCCACCAACAGTGCAAGAGGGTTCCTGTTTCTCCACATCTTCGCCCACACTTGTTGTTTCTTGTGTTTTTGATTTTAGCCATTCTGACAGGTGTGAGGTGATATTTCATCATGGTTTTGATTTGTGTTTCCCTGACGAGGACTGATGTTGGGCATCTTTTCATGTGTCTGTTGGCCATGGTGTTGGCCTGTATGTCTTCTTTGAGGAATGTCTATTCATGTCTTGTGACTTTTTTTTTTAAATGTTTGTTTATTTATTTCTTTTTGAGGTGGGGGGAGAGGCTGAGAGAGAGTAGGGGACAGGGGATCTGAAGCAGGCTCTGTTCTGACTGTAGAGAGTCTAATGCGCAGCTCCAACAAGCAAAGCTGAGATCATGACCTGAGGCAAAGTCAGACACTTAACTGACTGAGCCACCCAGGCACCTCATCTTGTACCCATTTTTTAATTGGATTTTTTTTTTTTTTTTGGTGTTGAGTTGTATAAGTTCTTTAAATATTTTGGGTACTAATCCTTTATCAGATATATCACTTGCAAATATCTTCTGCCATTCAGTAGGCTACTTTTTAGTTTTGTTGATTGTTTCCTTTGCTGTGCAGAAGCTTTTTATTTTGATGTAGTCCCAATAGTTTATTTTTTGCTTTTGTTTTCTTTGCCTCAGGAGACACATCTAGAAAAATGTTGCTATAGCCAATGTTAGAGAAATGACTCCCCGTGCTCTTTTCTAGGATTTTTTTGGTTTCAAGTCTTACATTTAGGTCTTTAATCCATTTTGAGTTTATTTTTGTGTATGGTGTGAGAAAATGGTCCCGTTTCATTCTTTTGTATGTTGTTGTCCCGTTTTTCTAACGTTATTTGTTGAAGAAACTGTTTTTTTCCCATTGCATTCTTTTGCTTTGTCAAAGGTTAGTTGACCATACACTCATGGATTTATTTCTGGGCTCTCTGTTCTGTTGATCTAGGTGTCTATTTTTGTGCCAAGACTGTACTGTTTTGATTACTACAGTTTTGTAATTTTTCCTGAAATCTGAGACTGTGATACCTCCAGTTTTGTTCTTTTCCAAGATCGCTTTGGTTTTTCATAGTCTTTTGTGGTTCCATGCAATTTTTAAGATTGTTCTAGTTCTGGGGCACCTGGGTGGCTCAGTCGGTTGAGCGTCTGACTTCAGCTTAGGTCGTGATCTCATAGTCTGTGAGTTCGAGCCCCGTGTGGGGCTCTGTCCTGACAACTCAGAGCCTGGAGCCTGCTTCAGATTCTGTGTCTCCCTCTCTCTCTGCCCCTCCCCTGTTCATGCTCTGTCTCTCTCTGTCTCAAAAATAAATAAACATTAAAAAAATTTTTTTTAAAAATTGTTCTAGTTCTGTGAAAAATGCTGTTGCTATTTTGATAAGGATTGCGTTCAATCTGTAGATTGCTTTGGGTAATATAAACATTTTAATACTTGTTCTTCCAATCCACAAGCATGGAATATCTTGCCATTTCTTTGCGTCATCTTCTATTTCTTCTTTTTTTTTTTAAAGTTTATTTACTTATTTTAAGAGAGAGAGCAGGAGCTTGAGCGGAGGAGGGGCAGTGAGAGAGGGAGACAGAGAATCTCAAGCAGAAACTGCACTGCCAGCACTCCAACGCAGGAACTGTGAGCTCATGACCTGAGCCAAAATCAGGTGTCAGATGCTTAGGGGTGCTTGGGTGACTCAGTCGGTTAAGCGCTAACTTCGGCTCAGGGCATGATCTCATGGTTTGTGGGTTCAAGCCCTGCATCGGGCTCTGTGCTGATAGCTCAGAGCCTACAGCCTGCTTTGGATTCTGTGTTTCCTTCTCTCTTGGCCCCTCCCCCACTCACACTCTGTTCTCTCTCTCAAAAATTTTAAAAAAAAATTTTTTTTTAAATTAAAAGAAAAAAGAGCCAGATGCTTAATCGACTGAGCCACCTGGGAGCCCCATCTTCGATTTCTTTCATCCCTGTTTTATAGATTTCAGAGCACAGCCGACCACCCTTTTAATATGTGTAACCTGTCCTCCCACCCACAAACTCCCTGTTCCCCTTGTCTGCTTGGCTTTTTTTTTTTTTTTCCAGTACTTATCTCTGTCTGACACTATATATTTTACTTATTTATTTTATTTAGAATGTAAGCTCCATGAGGTCAGGAGGTTTTGTCTATTTTGTTCACTGCCATATTCCTGGTACCTATAATAATGCCAAGTGTACAGTAGGAATAAGAGAAACACATTATTTATTGGATGGATGGGTGGATGGATGAATGGATGGAAAGGGATTTGTGTCTCTGCTGTGTGAGGGATAGGCGTTCTGAAAGAAGAGTGCTTAGCGGATGCTCTAGAAGGGAACTTGGAAGGGGTGTAGAGCCCTCCAGAAGGAATATCAATGAATGAGGGGGCCACTGGTTAGACTATTTCTATAGAACAGCAGCAGATGTAGCAGCACCAAATGGTCCGGAAGGATGCTGTAAATAAAGTTGATGCCAGAACGGGAGGGCAAGGGTAGAGGGAATAAAACTATACATCTTACACCTCACCTGAATAATATGCATTCTACTTAAAAGTGACTTTCTAAGTACAGAGCCAGGGCCCCGGGCTCAGTGACTTCCTCATCCCACAGGGTGGCAACAGGGCCTGTGCATGCTCGGGATTCTTGATATTTCTCAGGAGACTAGTTTCTACGATAGAAACTGGGAGTTCAAAACCATGAATTAATGTACTGTCTTGCAGTTACAAAGTATTGTTGAGAATTATCATCATAAAATTGCTCACTGGTTGAGCAATTATCTTATGCAATGGTATGTATATTTACTGAGCAATTAGCCTGTGCTAAGTGCTTTACTTATAGTATCTTCTCTGCTCCTCGCAGGTTATTATTATTATCCCCAGGAGTGTATTCATTTAAAAACATTTACTGAGCACCTACTATGCCAGATACCCTGCTAAGCATCAGGTTGCTAGACTGTATTGACACCTGCTTCAGGGGGCTCATATTGTAATGAAGGCGACAAACACAAAAACATCAACAATTGCAGCCCCTGGTGATATGTGTCATGCAGCAGGACGAGGCATAACTATTATCACAAGACCCGAGAGAAAAATAAACAGCAGCTTAAAAAAATCCCATTATCCCTTCCTCAATGAAATAGGGCTCTTTGTTAATTTCCTCCTTTGCCCAAATGAATGGACTTTTCCAGGGAAGTAATTTCATCTACAACCACTATCTCCATTCACAGTGACCAGGAATTGGGTCAGAGGCTGTCACGGGGCTGCCTAAAGGAAGGGGCGATGGAAAGTTTTGTGCATCACCTCTTTTCCCTTCTAGAACCTTTCCAAAGGAGGCTTTGTTGCTGTGAGGTTTGAGGTCTATTTGCAGGTGGCCTCACTCAGAGTGGGATCAAAACCCTGCTAATCTATCCACAGACGTAATCCCCAAGAGTACCTGAGTCTATGAGGTCGTAGCCTCTGATACCCCAGAGTGGAGAGAGGAAAGCGTAGGGACTGCAGCATGATTTGTTGGGGATACAAGAAGAATATTGGAATGTCTGCTAATATCTAAAAATGAGAAAGGAATTGAGTTTTACTTAAATTTAACATATGGATTGATCCATACATGCTTGTTTGGTTTGTATGTCTGTTGGTCCCATGTGACAATCAGACCTTAAGTGGTGTACTGAGGCACAGAATGTTTCACACACACACACACACACACACACACAGTGTGGCCATCGTACCTTCCTTCACTCACCTGCTTTCAGAATATTATAGCTCATTTGTGCTACTTGATAGGATGTACAGATTATATTATTTCATTTTAACGGAGTTCTCACAAAATCGGGGAGTGGCTTAAGAAGAACCCTGCAGGGGCGCCTGGGTGGCTCAGTCGGTTAAGCGTCCGACTTCAGCTCAGGTCATGATCTCGCGGTCCATGAGTTCGAGCCCCGCGTCGGGCTCTGGGCTGATGGCTCAGAGCCTGGAGCCTGCTTCAGATTCTGTGTCTCCCTCTCTCTCTGCCCCTCCCCCGTTCATGCTCTGTCTCTCTCTGTCTCAAAAATAAATAAACGTTAAAAAAAATTAAAAAAAAAAAAAGAAGAACCCTGCAAAGAAAGAATAACTGTGTTGAAGATAACACCAATACTGCATATGCAAGTAAACAAGAAAATGGCCCTGCCCTTAATCCGATACATGCTCATTGTCAGACATATTATGAGGTTAGAAACAATGGCCATCTAATCAGATCAGAAAGAAATTGGCAAAAACAAGTTTGGAAATTATCAAGGGGATGGTGCCTTTTTATCTCCACGGGCATTATGATAAACCTCACCCTAAGTGTATATTAAGCCTTGAAATATTAGCTAATGGGAGAGATATATTTATCTATAATTCATAGATAAATAACTATACTCATATTGGGTACATGTCCAAAAATTATTACTGTAGGGTTGTGTGATTGAAAAAAATGGGAGGCCACTGTATTAGGGAACTGGACCTCCTTTAGTAAGTCCTGGCCCTTTGAGATAACACCCTCTACCATTTGGGCAGAACCAGATGGCTAGTCTGTGTAGACCTGAGATCAAAGCCTTGTTGTTTATTCATTTACAAGCTGAATTTCTTGAATAATGCCATGTGCATGCTGGTGTTCCCAGAAGGGCCTTCCTGTGAGCCTTTGGGAAAATAATTCCATATTTTATAACAGATAACCATTTTACACTGCACAGTAATAAGAAATACTGAAGTGTAGTCTTATGTAATTTTTTCTTCATCTCATGAAATTTAATTTATATTTTTAAAGTCTCCTGTCTCCTCTATGTATTATTTTTGTTTGTGTCTTTTCTTAGTCTGACAATGATTTTTCTTTTTGGGGAAGAAAATTTGCATAACCGTTCCACATGTAAAACAGTGTTGCTCGGTGACTCATGGTCACGAAAGTTCCTTTAGAGCATGTGAATAAATCTCCGTCTCAGCCAATTTTTTTTTTCTTTCTTTCTTTCTTTTTTTTGTAACCCCGTTTGATACCCTAAGCTCAGGGGCTCCCCCTGGGCTGGCCCTGCTCTTTCTCGAAGGCCAGGCCAAAGGGCTGGGCTCCTCCTCCTGTGACTGGGGCTTTCCCAGAGGCCTCCGGGCCTTACAGGGTGAGAACAGAGAACAGACCTCTGGGGACGGGGCAAAAGGTCATCCTCTGAACCATTCCTGGATCTTGTGAAGCAAGCTGGTGTGCTTAACTGTCGGAGTTGGGAGGGAGAGCTGTTCTGCGGGCTGGTCAGTGTCTGTGCTTTGGGCTGTGGAATCCTGACCCGTGGGCTCTCGTCCAGGGCTCAGTGTTTTGCTACCAGTCTGCTCAAGATGCATCTTTTCCTGAGAGGTGGGTAGTTCTGCGGTGAGTCACTCAGATCAGGCTCTGCTGATCTGGGCACATTACTTAAGGCTCACGGCATGTCAGTTTTCTTACCTGTTAAATGGGCATGATAATGCCTATTTCATGGACTTGTGAAAATGAAATGAGAATCTCTATGATGCACTTAGCCCAGTATATGGCAAGTTGTCAGAACCCATGAGCCACTGTTATTATTGTCATGTATTGTACAGCCGGGCTCAGTCCCCAGCTGAAAAATTGGGCAACTTTGCACCTGACATAAAACTGGACTTTGATCACACCTATTAGAGGGATGACTGTCCCCTACCCCCACCCACCCCGCAGAATCGCATATTATATCTCCCACCTAAAACAACCTAAATAAATATAGTTTGCAGAAATGGGCTTGGGCAGAAGGTAGACTTGTATTCAAACATCAGCTCTGCCACTAACGCGATCTTGGGCAAGTCTCTTAGCCTCTGTGAGCCTCATCTGTACAATGGGCTTTTCACGCAGTAATACTGAGTTGTGAGAACATGGCATAAGCATAGCTTCCAGAAGAGTGTCTGGCACTTAGTGGGATCTCAATATATTGCTCCCCCCCCCCCACCGGCTTCCACTTTCTTCATAGCCACTAAATAAATCAAGTAATAAATATTTAGGCTATGAGAAACTAGGATAACTTAATTTTTCAGGATCTTGAGGCCCATTGTGATTTTGTGATATAATAAGAAATATATATTTGATTTTTGTCTCTGGTAAAGTGTTTCACGGAGTCTGGCAAGCCACTGTAGCAAATCACTGGACCTAATAAGGGAGCTGTCGGGACCCTCGATTTGTAGCCAAGTTGGACAGAAGTGTGGGTGGCCTGGGGACCCCCTACTTGTGACTCGTGTCTGGTATAGGGGACAGTCTTGTGGGACCGTGTCTTTAACCTGCTCTAACTCTGGGTGGTTAGTGTCGGAATTAAATGAAATTGCAGGTGTTTGCAGACAACTGGAGGACGGCTTGGTGTGGAAAACCCTTAGCAGTTTGGTGAGTAGAGAAACAGTTTTCATTTTCCTCTGTGGGAAGGCCCGGTCAGTTGGAGACATCCATAGGCATGGATGAATCAATATTTTTTTTGCATCCCTACTCTGAGCCATGCACTGGTTAGGCATTTCAATATCTCAGGCAATTCTTTGAAATTGTGTGAACTATGTACTGATAACACAACTTTATGGATGAGAGGACTGACGTTTGGGGAGTTTAAGACCTTGCCCCTCGTCAACCTGATTGTGAAGTCCACTCTCTTTCTACTTCCTGCTATCAGGCACCACCCCAGATCTCTGGACTAGCAGAAACTGTATTTCTAAAGGAAACACTTGATTTTCCCACTAGTTACAAGCATTGGTAATTAAACCATACCCAGTATGACGAAGCGGTTGCCTGGAACCTTATATTAAGCCTGGAGGACCTTCAGTGTCACCAGCACAGCCCTGGGCACGTTGGTTCAGGGGAGTATGCCTCAGTTTCCCCAAGGCATACTTCCATGGCACCCTCACCCAGCTAAGGCTTCAATCTAGCTCTCTTAGTACCATACCAGCGATGGCCCTGACTGTTTGATCTTTTAGGGGGTGGAATTTGGGGCCAGTTCTCTACTAGGGCACAGAATCTTGCTGTCAGGACCTGAGACATCTTGTTCTTAGGGATTTCACTGATGAACGTTCCATTGGCAATTCAAGGCAGACTTTGTCAAGAAGAAAGATGGAGAGAGAAATCTCTGTAATGACCACTGGCTATTAAATTTGGCCACCATCTGAAATCAATACCCCCTCAAGTTAATCCCAGGCTGGCTGGATCAGTTATAGTCAACTGTAATTTATGTCACACAAGAGTCACTGGGGAGTCCAGAGAAGCAGGGAGGGGGAAGGTGATGAGCACAGAAGTACAGTCAGGACCTGGGCAGATTATCTCCATAGTCCCAGATTGAATCCCCAGGCAGCTTCTTTCAAAGAAGGAAAATGCTTTTTTTTTTTAATTTAAAAAATGCATGCATATTATTATTATTGTTTTAAAATCAGACAGTATGAAAAGGTTGAAAGAAGGAAATTAAAATTCCACCTTTAATCCTGCCACCTGGTAATAATGTTCTCTGTGAATCCTTCCAGACATTTTTCTGTTCATGTACCTCTAGCTCCGCCCCTCACCCCGACCATTAATTGTTTGAAAAATGGGACTACGTTGGGGTGCTTGGGTGGCTCAGTAGGTTAAGCATCTGACTCTTGGTTTTGGCTCAGGACATGATCTCATGCTTTTGTGAGTCTGAGCCCCACATCAGGCTCTGTGCTGGCAGTGTGGAGCCTGCTTGGGATTCTCTGTCTCCCTCTCTCTCTGACCCTCCCCCACTCTACTGTCTCTGTCTCTCTCAGGATAAAAAAAAAATCTTAAAAAAAATATGGGACTATATTTTATGATTTTATTTTATCACTTCCAAAATATACCATATCTTCCCCAAAGAATGTAGATCTATGTTGTTATTTTAATGGATTTATGATGGTGCATTATAGATGCTTACCATAATTTGTTTGGTCATTTTCCTCTTTTAAACAGCTTCCAATTTACCATGATTATAAACAAAGCTGCAGCAAACTCCCTGGTACACTTTTGGTAAGTATTTTATCCTGTGGTCCTTAACCCTGAGTTTGAAATTACTCAAGGCTCCAGGAACCTCAATTTCACCTATATATATCCCCTTGATAAATTATGGTTAAACATTCATTTATTCCTTCATTCATCCAATGAATACCTATTGGGTGGCCATAATGTTCCAGACACAAGCCTGCGCCCTGTGGGTATGCAGCGAATGAAATACAAAATCTCTGCTCTCAGAAAGCTCCCATTTAGAGGGGGCACATAAGCGATAAACAAAATGAATGATAATATGGTAGAAGGTGGCAAGTATTAAAGAGAAAAATAAGGCAGCAAAGGGGGTTTTAGTTATAGTCATTCAACATTTATTCTATCATCATGCTATTCAGTTTAATTCCCTAAACATCTGCTGAGCTCTTACATCATGCAAAAAACTGCACACACTGAGGAGTGGGAATGGGGTTGTGAGCTGAATGAAGTATGAGTCGTGGTGTAGATAAGCTCACACTTAATTATTTTCTTGCTTTAACGGAACCATTTCATGTATGTGTTTGTCTTCACAATAGATCAGAAAATCTGCAAGGGCAGAGACCCATGCATTATAATTCTCTCACGTTCTCCTGAGCTTTCCTGGCATCACGTTTTAACACAGAGTTAATGGTTAATAAATGCTTGTGTGTACTTGTGACATAGAAAGGATGCTGTGGTTTGGAGAGATGGCAAGTTGAGTTCTTATTAGCTAAGAAAGATTCGGGGTTAGTTCTATGTAAGCTTTGGGTGAAAAAAAGCACTGATGAACATCCCAGCTTAAGGAGAAAGCTACTTATTTAGATAAGGATGTTGGCATTAAAAAAAAAAACAAAACACCTCGTTCTAAATCATGTATCCTCTAATTAAATATAGTAATATATAAACATTAAATATAGTAATTGTAGCCAATGTTGTGCAAAGCTGGTTGAATAAGTAATACTACTTTTTTTTTTTTTTAATAGAAAAACAAAACCAAGTGTAGAAGCACCCAGGGTTTTTACTGGCTCTGTGAGTCTCAGTTAGGCTGCCCCACTTGGGGCTGACCCTCACCAAACTCTGCCTGAAGGGGGAGCCCGAGCACTCATTTGAAGTTCAAGGCTAGTTCTGCGCACGTCTCAAGCCCTTCCCAACAGACCATGGTTGTGCCCTCTTTCCCACCTTCCTGGATACCAACTGGCTGTTTTGTGGCCCATTTAAAAAAAAAAAAAATCTTTGCTCTACAAACGTAGGTAACTTTCAAAGTACAAAGTGGTGCAGGATAAGACTACCTTTACATCTGTCACGATCGAAGCCCTAGTATTTGTCAGGAACTGTGTCCTGCGTGCTACACGTATTATTTCTGATTTTTGAAGCAACCTTGCAGGAGGAGTAGTATTATCCCCACTTTCAGACAAGGTCTCTGAGGCTGACGAGGTCGTGGTGGAAGTGCTCTCTGTAGCTGCCTTTACTGTCTGCTTACTTATTGTCAGTGCCACCCTATGATTGTCCTAGTTGATGTCATCCTGCAACATGTTGTATAATTTTCAATTATTTTCCTTCAAGTTTAACGTTCAGTTCTTTCCCTCCTCCCCTCTGTGGCTCCTGTCAACAAAGACTCTGCCCATCAGGCTTGGAAGGTATTGGTGAGGACCTGTAGGCTTTGTGTGTGTGTGTGTGTGTGTGTGTGTGTGTGTTTTCTGGCCCGGGACACTTTGAGCTAAGTGGGACCCGGCACAGGGAGTGATCCCACCAGGCAGACCCCCACCTGCCCACAGGACCAAGCAGCACTCTTCACCCAATTAATTCTTACCTAAGCTGAGCCCTCCTTTTAATTTTTTAAAGTTTATTTATTTTTGAGAGAGAGAGAGCGCACACATGTGCATGCATGCACGCGAACATGGGGGAGGGACAGAGTGAGGGGGGGGGAGAGAGAGAGAATCCCAAGCAGGCTCCTCGCTATCAGTGCAGAGCCCCATTCAGGGCTTGAACTCAGGAACCGTGAGATTATGACCTGAGCCAAAATCAAGAGACAGATGCTTAAACGACTGAGCCACCCAGGACCCCTCTTTTTTTTAACAAAAATTTTTCCCAACTTTATTGAGATATAATTGACACATAACACTGTGTAAGCTTAAGGCATATAATGTGATGATTTGATACACATATATACTGCACAATGATTACTGCAGTGAGATTAGTGTTTCCATCCCCGTGTGTGTGTGTGTGTGTGTGGCGAGACCATTTAGGGTCTTAGCAACATTCAAGTATGTAATACGGTGTTGTTGACTAGAATCACTATGCATTAGATCCCAAGAACTTATTCATCTTATAACTAGAAGTTTGTACCCTTTTGCCAGCCTCTCCCCACTTCTTCCACCCTCCTGCCTTGGCAACAACCACCAATCTACTCTCATTTTCTGTGAGTTTGGCTTTTTTAGATTCCACACATAAGTAGGATCATACAGTATTTGTCTTTCTCTGGCTGATTTCACTTAGCGTAACGCCCTTGAGGTCCATCCATGTTGTCACACGTGGCAGGATCTCTTCTGTTGTTGAGGCTTCCTTCTGGATTGCAGTTCTGCCGGCACACTCCCAAACTGTGGGGGCACCTGGGAAGAAATAAACAGCTATCCATTCAGGCCCCCTGCTATAGACTGATGTGAAGACCTCTCCTAACAGCAGTGTTTTCCAAAAGTGTTGACTGTTGAAGCCTTTCCTATAGTGGGCAAAGAGAAGATTCAGAGCCACAACTGCCAAGGCTAACACGGGAAACTATAAGACAAAAATTATGGGGGCTTCTGGGTGACTCGGTCGGTTGAGCGTCCAACTTCGGCTCAGGTCATGATCTCACGGTCTGTGAGTTTGAGCCCCGTGTTGGGCTCTGTGCTGATGGCTCAGAGCCTGGAGCCTGTTTCAGATTCTGTGTCTCCCTCTCTCTCTGACCCTCCCCCGTTCATGCTCTGTCTCTCTCTGTCTCAAAAATAAATAAACGTTAAAAAAAATTATGGAGTCAAATGGACACAGTGGCTGACTATGCCGACCATAGGCCTAACTGAGGGGAGAATCCCTAAAAAGCTTTTTTTAGCAAAAAGAGTTCTCTTTGGCATAAACATTTCTGCCATTTCCTTTGAACAGATTGTGGCACCAGGGGAAAGACTCCATATTTTTATCTCTCCAGTTCTATTATCAAATCCCTTTCTTTAAAAAAAAAACCTTAAAAATTATGTAAATAAGGGGTGCCTGGGTGGCTCAGTTGGTTAAGCATCCAACTTAGGCTCAGGTCATGATCTTGCAGTTGGTGAGTTCGAGCCCCATGTCAGGCTCTTTGCTGGCACCCTGGAGCCTGGAGCCTGCTTTGGATTCTGTGTCTCCCTCTCTCTCTCTCTGTTCCTCCCCTGCTTGTGCTCTGTGTCTCAAAAATAAATAAACATTAAAAAATTTTTTTAATTACGTAAATAATGCACATGTATTACAAAAAAATAGAAAAGACAAGTATGAAGAAACGTCACTAATAATTCTACTCAGAAACAATCACAGCTAACATTTTGGTGTATTTCCTTCTAGCATTTTCCTGTGCTAATGTATATACATTATAACAGTGAAAACACACACAGTTTTGCATCTTGCTTTTTCCACTTAAAATTATGTAGTATTTCTCCAAGTCATTAGATATCCTTAAAATCTTCAGTTCAGTGGTTGTAGAATATCCTCTTGTATGAATGTCTACAATTTATTACAGTCATCTCCAGTCATTGTTTCTACTTTTTGACTACATAAATACCCCACAATGGCTAGATCTGTACATAGCTATTGTATACATCTATGATTATTTTATGATCTTGCTCTCATTTTCAAACTTCAGTGTTGGCTACTTCCAAAGCAGAAATTTTCTGCCAGTGAAGCGTGTGCCCGTAGGGGGACAACAAACAGCAGAATATGTATCTGAAAAATCTTGCTCAAAATGTCTTATTTTTTAAATGTTTATTTATTTTTGAGAGAGAGAGAGATACAGAGACAGAACGCAAGTGGGGGAGGGGCAGAGAGAGGGAGACACAGAATCTGAAGAAGGCTCCAGTCTCCGAGATGTCAGCACAGAGCCCGATGTAGGGCTGGAACCCATGAACAGTGAGATCGTGACCTGAGCTGAAGTCAGATGCTGAACCAACTGAGCCACCCAGGTGCCTCGCTCAAAATTTCTATTGGGTTAATTGTTTTATTAAGATATTTAACTATTTGAAAATCATATAACAAAGTGTTGAGTTTTGTTTTTCTGAAGGGGGAATGGGTTTAAAATGTGCATGCATTCAAACATTATCAAGCACCTACTCCACGTGAGGCCCGTGCTAGGCTCTGGGGGTCCAGCCATGAGCAAGACAGACAGGTTGAGAGTCACATACTAAGGTTTGGATGTAACACTTCTAAAGCCTCAAATGGCCCATACAGATCATTTTTTCCTTTGTCACGCTTGTCTGGAGCAAATCATATTTTTGCTGAGATTAAGAGGGGTTACGTATGTTCACTGTCCAGCACAGTGCCTGAAATACAGTAGGTCCTTCAATAAGAGCAAATGCCCTTCACCTCACCTCCTGAAGGTGAAGTTTTCATCGTGCTCATGGTTGTGCTCCGCCACACAAGTCACCCTCAGGGACAGCATGCGTGAGATCCGCTGGCCAGAGTTCCCCTCTATGAACACAGAATCTTGGCACCATGCACATCAGACTCTCTCTAAGCTAAAATCAGTATGACTTGATTTGAAACGTCAATAATGTGAGACTTCGGGGTTCAATACTACCCTGTGAACCTGGATGATAGGCCTTATGTGAAATGTTTCCTTCGAAATTTTGATGGACATTTTGGGGGTCATTCAATGTTACTTTTGCATCTTACATGACTATTAATTGTCCCTCTAAACCTCAGAGTTGCTAAGGCTCAGTTCTTAAGAATGGTTTCTTGCTTATTTATTGTTGAGAGAGAGAGCTCAAGTGGGGAAGGGACAGAGAGAGTCCCAAGCAGACTCCTTGATGTCAGCTCAGAGCCTGATGTGGGCCTCGAACTCCCAAACTGCGAAATCATGCTTTGGGGACTTCTTATAACCTTGAAAGAGATTTGGTCATCCAGGGGAAAATGTAAAGGTGGCTGATAGGATGGGAACGTGGAAGGATACAACCGTCTTTTGCTCCCCCCACTCCCTACTGAACCCCAAGGAACAAACATAAGATTATTTGGAAGAGTAAAGTTCTTGTGAATTTTTTTCTTTTCTGTAAGCACAAAACCCATCAATTTTCTCTGAAGGAAGCTTGTCTTTGGTGTACGTTGTATTTCAGTATGGGGTTGCTGCAAATCCAGCTGGATAGCCTGACATCCTTGTAGAAGTTCACGTAGCAGGTCAGTGGCTTATTTTGTTCTTAAAGTTCTTAAAAGCTCTTAAAGACATTGTCCTCAGAGATTAGAATTTTAAAAATCACTTTCTGGGGGCACCTGGGTGGCTCAGTCAGTTGAGCATCTGACTCTTGATTTCAGCTCAGGTCATGATCCCAGGGGTTGTAGGACTGAGCTCCGTGTTGGATTCCATGCTGAACGTGGAGACTGTGTGGAATTCTCTCTCTCTCTCTCTCTCTCGCTCTCTCTCTCTCTCCTTATGCCCCTCTCCCCCAATAACTCCCTTTCTTTCTCTTCCTCTCTCAAATAAAAAAAAATCATTTTCTGGCCTTAATGAAACAAATCAAAGACATATGTTTAGAGATGCTGGGAAGAACTCCGAGCTGGTTTGTAGGTCAAGGAATAATGCTATCTTCCTCTTGTTACCTCCTATACTATCCTTAGTATCTTTTCTTAGATGATCTTTTCTCTCTCTCCAGGGCATTTAAAATAAAACAAAACCAAAAACATTTTCAGACATTTTCAAACCATTATCGTGCCGTGTTTCCAAATGTAAATCTAACCTAAAGTGAAGAAATTATTAGCCAAGTTTTTTTTATCCACATTAAAGAGTATATGAAACATTGATCTTGACCAGTCTTGATAGATCCTGGCCATCTGATAAGTCTCCCAGGGCTGGTTTACTACTAGTCAAATACATGATAAACTCTGTTCTTCAGTTGAGCCTGGTTGGACACACACATAGCTGTAACAGAAAATCAAGTAGAGGGATTTATATGCCTAATTAAAAGTAACAAACTCTCAAACTCAGAACCAAAAATTGACTGTTAGAGTTCTGATTGCTGAAAGAGTTGCAGATAAAACCAGTTTGAGATGAGAGTTCATTTTTCCTGAAGCAGGTGAGCCCAGTGCTTTAAAAATTAAAAGCTTTCACTCGATATTAATTTTACTAACAATAAGAATATAAATGTAATCTGAATCATATGCTATATATAACTCTGATTTATGAAAATCTGTCAAAGAAATCATAGGCTCTAAAAATCAGTAGCAGATATAACTCGAGATGGAAAATCGTAGGATTATCTAGCTAATAAGCTTTAGAGTGTATAAACCATATAATTTTATTTTATTTTATTTTATTTTTTTTTAAATAATAATTACTTTTTTTTAATTTTTTTAATTTTTTTTATTTTTTTTATTTTTTAATATATGAAATTTACTGTCAAATTGGTTTCCATACAACACCCAGTGCTCATCCCAAAAGGTGCCCTCCTCAATACCCATCACCCACCCTGCCCTCCCTCCCACCCCCCATCAACCCTCAATTTGTTCTCAGTTTTCAACAGTCTCTTATGCTTTGGCTCTCTCCCACTCTAACCTCTTTTTTTTTTTTTTTTCCTTCCCCTCCCCCATGGGTTTCTGTTATGTTTCTCAGGATCCACATAAGAGTGAAACCATATGTAAACCATATAATTTTAAATTTGTTGTGTTTGGATAAAGTTATATGTAAATTAAAAAAGGAATCTGGAGAAATTCAGGTGAGAATAAGAAGCTGAATTCACTGGTGTCATCCACACAAGGCCGTAATAAATTTTTCTCTACCATTTTGTTGGAGTCCATTTTTCCGAATTGATGGCTGGTTATCGTGTCCTTGTGCTGCTGCATTTTACTATCATTCTGAACCTTTCAAAGGACATAAAATTGCTTTTTAATCACATCGGTGACATAAACCATAATGACATAGTTTTTGTTCTTCACAAATGCTCTAAGACTGTGCATACCTTAATAACCTGTGAGTAGCTTGGGGACAGGACCATGCCACCTTGTGAACCCAGCTCCCGGCTCCATGCTGGAGTGGAGGAGGGGCTCTGTAAGTACGAGTTCACACAAATTAGGGGACCCAACACATTCAGCTGTTGCCCCTCCCTGAGCCTGAGGGATGCAATTGACTGGGCCATTCCATTAGCTAGGAAATACCAGAAGTCGTACTAGGGATAGTTGGGGAATTTGTGGGTTTGGCATCTTTACAAGGGCCTCATTTTGGGGGGACTTGAAGAGGTAGAGATCTGGAAGCAGGGAACCTGAATTGGCCACACTGTAGAACCCAGGAAAGATTCCTAGAGAGCCACTTCGCTGCAGAAAAGAAAGGTGATCTTGCTCACGCCGAGCTGCAAGCCTTCAGCGGGTCTCCTTCAAGGCTGAGTGATCTTCTGCCCGCCAGAGGCAAGAAGAACGACTAGGGGGAGCTAATGGGCTCCCTACTATCAGCGTAAACTAAGTGCTGCATTCCCTTCTATAAATATTTGGCACGTGAGTGGTAAGCAGGGAATAATAATCGGGTCCGAATTACTCATTTGTTACTCTGTAAATGGCAAATGTAGTGTCAGCTGATGCAGTTAGCTAGAATCAAGTCTGATACGATCAGCAGGGGAGAAACCCTCAGCGACAGCCACAAAAGGTTCAAGGCAGCCCGTTTGGGGTGAGAAGAATCTAGCTAAGGTTGCCCTCTTGCCCTTCAGAACTGTCCCCCACCGCCTGCCCCCGCCCCGCCCCCCACCGCCCTCGTAGCTACCCCTCAAACCAGTTCCAAGCCTGTGTAGGGCTTTATAGTTATTTCTCACCATCCTAAGTAATTATACCAGCGACCACTTGCTGGGGTTCCCCAGAGCCTTTCCCAGAGTGCCCTGGACAAACCCACTTTCTTTCTCTCCAATGCTCCAGTCTGCCCTCTTCATACGCTAGTTCCCTACCCTAGACACACCTGAATTTGAATTTGGAAGACAAGCTGGAGAAGGGAACATCTCTCTGAGACTCAGCAGCCTCATCCTTAAAGCATAGGGTGACCATCGCGGGTTTGCCTGGGGTGTAGGACTTTTAGTGTTAAAACCAAGGATGTCCCAAGCAAACCAGGATGAGTGGGTCACCTGACTAAAACAGGAATAACACCTCCTTTCTTGTGTGGATGAAACGGAATATTGTTTGTAGAGTATCTGACAGGGAGTACATATTCAATCAATGCTAACTCTCACCCTCCTTAATCAATTAAAAGTATTCATGAAATAAAAGTTTGTGGAACATCTGTCAGGTACCCCTCTAGGTGTTGGGGGCTGTGATGAAGGGAAGTCAAAACACAATTCCTGATCTCAAGGTGCATCCAGTTGCAGATGTAATGTTAATACACATGAAACTGACTTTTTAGGGGCGCCTGGATGGTTTGGTTGGTTAAATGTCTGACTCTTGATTTTGGCTCAGGTCATGATGTCACAGTCGTGGGATCGAGCCCCATATCGGGCTCCATGCTGAGAATGGAGCCTGCTCAAGATTCTCTATCCCGGGGCGCCTGGGTGGCTCAGTCGGTTAAGCGTCCGACTTCAGCTCAGGTCATGATCTCACGGTCCGTGAATTCGAGCCCCGCGTCGGGCTCTGTGCTGACAGCTCAGAGCCTGGAGCCTGTTTCGGATTCTGTGTCTCCCTCTTTCTCTGACCCTCCCCTGTTCATGCTCTCTCTCTGTCTCAAAAATAAATAAATGTTAAAAAAAAAAAAGATTCTCTCTCCCTCTCTGTCTATGCCCCTCACCCTGCTGGCGCACACACATACACACACACACACTCTCTCTCTCTCAATATAAATAAATAAACATTTAAAAAAAGGAACTGATATTTTTTTTACTTATACATTTATATTTCATTTCTTTCTCCAAAATGATTGGAAGAAGCTCAGAATAAATGATACAGATTCATTTGTATTCATTTTCAAATGAAAATAAAAATGGAAAGAAAACAGCCATGTAATTAAGGAGGCAGTGGTGGAATAATTACACTAGAAACCCAAGGCCAAAGAAAGCTACTCCAATTGAACACAAAAGTCAAGAACAAAACAAGAATAACACAGGGCAGACCAAAGTGAAAGACTAAATTATATGGTGTCAGTTTCAGAAATTCAAGGCAGTGCTCTAGAAGTTCAAGGTGGGATCCAGTGATGATTTCCCTCAAATCAGATGCCTGACCATGGGCGGGTCGCCCGCGGCATGCCTCAGTTTCTTCTTCTAGAAAGCAGGGAGGATAGTTCTGGTGACAAGACATCAACTACTAATGCATGCATATGTTCAAACTCTCCTCATCTCCTGCCCATTCAGGAGGTTATGTTGCCCAAACGTCTCCCTCTGTACTTGGAGATCAGCAAGAGTCCGACCTGGGGGAGGAGTTGAGGAGAAAATTTTTCTCAAGAAGTTGGGAGGACAGAGAGGCGAGGGTGGACTGTGGTGGGTGAGGGAAATGGATGACAGAGGAATGAAGGATTTTTAGGAAGTGCTGTCTGGAGTCAGACATTCCCTTTGTGGTGCTTGAGAAGTGCAAGTCAAGACCTTGAGTAATTTCAGGAATTTCTTCTTAGCCTCCAGACTGTGTTTCTTAGACTCCAAGCTCCCTCTGAGACAGGGGCCAGTGACTTAATGTAGGACAAAGCACTTTGGAAAGGCCGCGTCTGGATCTGGATCTGGATCTTCTCCCAGCAACTCAGACCTGCTGCTTCTGCTCTTTGTCAAAATGGAAAAATGCAAGTGGCTTGGACACTGGGATTCTGACTCATTCGCTTCAGGGTTGTGTGTCCTTAGGCAAGTTCTTATCCTGTCAAATACTCAAGTTCCTCATCCACAAGTTGAATCATTTGAAGAGAAATGAGGAAATGCATTTGTATTTTGAACATTTGGCACAAGGCAGGGCACATACTGAGCCCTCAGGAAATGTTGGTTCCCATCCTTCACCTTCTGCAATCCCAACTTTTTCATGATGCGTAACCACCAGTAGGCAGAAAATTCATTCCTCCTGGACCAAACCCATGCAAAGGTGAAAGTACCATGACTGTCCTTTACTTAACTCTCCATCCAGCTATACTCCACACCCCTTGGGTGCATCTGCCTAAGAATTTACCTACCCAGAGATCTACCTTTCCTTTGTCTTCCCCTTGGCTTTGTGATTATTCCTCTAGGACACTGACTGCAGCTTTCTAACCCAGTGTGTAGTATAAAGCACAGAGGGTAGACAGATGCATAACAGAAGAAACCCCTCCAATGCTCCCCCCATTATTTTAGGACTCTCACCTTTGCTTTACTTCATTTCCATGCCTGGATCTAACATCTACAACTGCTCCAATTCTGAAGCTTCATATCCAAATTTCTTTCTGATAGCAACATCCCACCCTTGATCATTCACTCCCTTAACACATGCTTTCAACCCCAGCGTGACCTCTGGTTCCAGAACTGCTCATTTGGCTGCCAACTTTTTGCCCTCTTTGGCTTGACTTCTTTGTCTACCATGGTCACTTCTGTTGCTCTCTTACCATTTCCCTTTGCCTTCTTACCCCTTGAGTGCCAAAGGGAACCATAGAAAATCTCATCACCATGCAAATTCATGCTTTCCAGCCTCCCAGGGTTGGTGCTGCTAGAAATCCTTCCATGTGTCCCAGTCTTTCTTTTATCCCCTGAGCAACTAGTTCATATTTCCATCTCTCTCCTTAAATCTAGCCTTCCTCCTTTCTCTGTTCCTTCAATGACCTTGCCTCCTGGTTCTATAGGGGGAACCTATAGAGGCTTCATTCAATGGCTTCCTTGGGTCCCTTGGCTGCCCAGAGATTTCAGCCTGTACCATCCTTTTTCCTCTTCTTTACCCACCTCAGGAGAAGATGGAGCTTTTGGTTCTTCTTAAATTTCCCCTACCTATGAGATGGAACTGCCCCACACCTCTGCCAGAGACATCACCCTCCCCTGACCACCCATCAGCTCAATGACCTCATTCCATCAATCATCCCAGATTTCTTTATTACATTTCACATGGTTCTACTCCACTGGCCCTGTTCCTTCAGTGTATAAATATGCTCAAATTTTTATCCTCAAAAAATTCCTGTCACCACATTACCTATCCCTATCCCCAATTACTATATTACGGGAAAGGAGCAGAAACACTAACAATTGAATATCCACAGACTCTTCCCTTAATCCACCCTTTAATGAGAATCCCATCGTTGCCATTTTAGCTTTTCTTCTCCCCTTTCATAGGGGAAGGATTTTTCTTATCTTCCATGTTGTGCAGAATCTGGACAATGAGGCAAGAGGAAAACAGAAAGAATAGCTCAGTGGATCTACATGATAAAGAGCAGTACCAAAGATGAGAAGGAAGAGAGCTTGCCTGAATGGGATTTCCATAAGTACCTCAGGGGTAGTTGTTGGGTGAGGAGGGGGGGGGGGGAATGGAGGTTTTAAAAATTTACACTCTCAGGTATCACAGTAGACTTACTGAACCAGAATATGCACTTCTTTTTTTTTAGAATATGGATTTAACAAGATCTCTAGGTGATTTGTACATTAAGGTTTGAGAAGCATATAAAAATTAACTAAAAATGGATTATAGATATAACTATGAAAACCTAGGACTATAACACTTCTAGAAGAAAATATAGGAGAAAAATCTTAAGACCTTGCTATGGGCAAAGGGTTCTTACATATAACAAACAAGCATTATGATCCATAAAAGAAAAAAAAACTGGGTGTCATCATTATTAATAACTTTTACACTTCAAAAACATGATTAAGAAATGAAAAGAGAAGCCACAGATTGGGAGAAAATATTTGCAAATAAGATATCTGATAAAGGACATGTATCCAGAATATATAAAACTCAAAAGTCAATAAGAAAAAGGTAAACAATCCAGTTTTAAATAGGCAAAAGATTTGAATATGAATTTCATTAAAGGAGATACATGAATGGCTAATAAGTGCATGGAGACATGCTCAACATCATTAGTCATCAGGAAAAATGCAAATTAAGCTACAATGAGATACCACTAACTACCCTCTAGAGTGGCTACAATCAAAACAATGATGATACCAGGTTTGGTGCTGGTGGGATATAAAATGGTTCAGCCATCTTGGAATATAGTTTGGCAAATTTCTTTCCTTCCTTCCTTCCTTCCTTCCTTCCTCCCTTCCTCCCTTCCTCCCTTCCTACCTTCCTCTCTCTCTTTCTCTTTTTCTTTCTTTCTTTCTTTCTTTCTTTCTTTCTTTTTCTTTCTTTCTTTCCTTCTTTCTTTCCTTCTTTCTTTCTTTCTTTCTTTCTTTCTTTCAGTAGGCTTCACGCCTGTGCAGACCCCAACACAGGGCTTGAACTCAAGACCCTGAGATCAACACTTGAACTGAGATCAAGAGTCAGATGCCTAACCAACTGAGCCACCCGGGCACCCCAGTTTGGCAGTTTCTTTAAAAAGTTAAATACAAACTTACCATACAACCCAGAAATTATGCTCCTGGGATTCTGCCCAAGAGAAACAAAAACATATATACCTACCCAACGATATGTATGTGATTATTCACAGCAGCATTATTCATAATAGCTAAAAACATGAAGCAATTCAATTGTTTAATAGGTGCCCAGCAGCTTCCTACATGCCCTGGCCCTCCTCCTCTCTGTGTCCAACTCTTCTTCCCAGCTGCTAACCCTACTGACCAATAGTGGCCCCAGGCCCATCATCAGATACTTGACTGGACCACAGACGTACTAGCTACCTCAAAGCCAAAGATTCCCATAGACAAGAGTGGCCCCAGGCCCATCATCAGATACTTGACTGGACCATAGGCGCACTAGCTACACCAAAGCCAAAGCTTCCCATCGACCTACCACTAGCCTCTCCCTTCGTAGGTGGATGGATGTGTCTGGCTTCACAGACTGATTGAGGGACTCCTCCCCTGATCCTCCAATACCACTTCTACCCTTTTCTTTCCTAGCTCCTCCCACAACTGTGAAAGGTCTTATTCCTATAATAAGCCCCTCATCTCATAACACCCATAGTAACTGCTCCCCCAGCAGAACTCTAACTGATACAGTTATTGCCAACAAAAGTGCTTCCAGGAGAGCAGAGCCTTGACGATGAGAATATGGAATTGGTTCACTGATCCGACTAGATTTAAAGGTATTAAAGACTCTGCTAATGGTACATTGGACCCTGGCAGTCTATGGCATTTGAGTAAAGTGGCAAACTTACTTAAATGACCTCCTGTAGTCGGTCACCCGCAATCATGCTCTTAGAGAAAGCAAGGCATAGAGTACCAAGTGGCTGCAGCCACATAAGATTTTGTACAAGTAAAAATTACGAAGGATTTGGGGTGCCTGGGCGGCTCAGTCAGTTAAGCACCCGATTCTTGATTTCAGCTCAGGTCATGATCTCACGGTTCGTGAGATGGAGTCACATCAGCCTCTGCGCTGACAGCGTGGAGCCTGCTTGGGAGTCTCTGTCTCCCTCTCTCTCTGCCCCTCCCCCGACTCGTTCTCTCTTAAAAATAAATAAACATTTAAAAAACATCTTTAACAAAATTACAAAGGGTTTGACTGCTTCTAAGTGCTCCGGAGAGTGTGTAAAGATGATGGTGAGCTCGATGCTCTATATGCCCAGATCAAGGGCCAAGTGACAAACCAGAGACTTCTATGACCTCCCTGAAAAAAAACCCTTACTTTTCTATGGGTGCAGAGCCAAGATTTCTGAAGTCCAAACCCAAAATGTAATCTTGCAGATGGCTAAATTGCCATGCAACCAGAGTTTACATCTGTGAATGTACTGAAAACCATTGAATTATATACTTTAAATGGATAAATTGTACAGTATGTGGGTTATACCCCCCTGTCCCCCACCAATCACAACTCCATAGCGTTTTTTGCTGGTTAGGGCATGACTGGAAAGAAAGGGATCCTGAAAATTGGAATGGAGACATATGGGCAGTTTCTTTAAATTTTTTTTTAATGATTATTTGTTTTTGAGAGAGAGAAAGACAGAGAGAGAGAGAGAGAGAGAGAGAGAGAGAGAGAGAACAAGTGGGGGAGGGGCAGAGAGAAAGGGGCTCCTTTCGGAAGCAGGCTCCAGGCTCTGAGCTGTCAGCACAGAGCCCGATGCAGGGCTTGAACTCCAGAATGGTGAGATCATGACCTGAGCCGAAGGCGGACACTTAACCGACTGGGCCACCCAGGCGCCCCAGCATATGGGCAGTTTCTGATGAGGACTTCCAACTCTAAATTCTGCAAAGTCTCCTTTGTCAGCAGAAGCACTCCTTTCTTCCCCCATCTGAGGAGGTTAGTTTCCCCTGGTCTCTCCCAATGTGGGTGACCTTCAAGGGACTGTTGATTTCCCTTAGGACCCACCCCTACCATAGACCCTTTCTCAGTTCCATCTACAGTCATTGATGACTTCATCCAAGCTCATAGCTTTAAGTGTCATCTCCATGCTGATGACAGAAATTTATAGCTTCAGTTCAGGCCTCCCTCCTGAACTCCAGACTCATAGAGTCAATTGCTGCTTTCAAACATCTACTTGGATGCCTAGCAGGCATCTCAAAATTAACTTGTCACAAATGAGCCCTTCTAGTTTCCCTCCCCCAACTTAATCCTCCATGCCTAAAATTCCTGCTGTCATCCTTATCCCCTCTCTTCCCCTTACACCCACATCTAAAACATTAGCCGACCCTTCAAAAGTATATCCAGAATTTATGACTTCTCTCGGCCTCCACTGCCATCATCCTGGTCTAAGATCTTATTATCTGTCACCTGTGTTGGAGTCGCCTCCTAACTGGTCTTGTGCTTCTAGCTTTGCTTCTCTTCAGTCTGTCTCCAATACGGAGCCACAGGGATCCTGTCAAAATGCAAGTCAGATCACCGTATTACTTTGCTCAAACTTTGCAATGGCTTCCTGTTTCCTTTAGGGTAAAAACTAGGGTCAGTGCAAGGTCCTGCACGACCCCAGCTGATCTGCACCCCTTCCACCTCTCTGACCTCATCCTTCTTTGTGCACCCCCTCATCACTGCACTCAGCCACACGGTTGCAGGTGTGATGGATGTGCTGGGTTTACTCCACTCTGCTCAGAGTGCTCGTCCCCCAGAGGGCCTCCTGCCTCGCTTCCCAGTGCTTCTCAGACACTTTGGCGGTGAGACATTCCCCTGCCACCCCACCTGAAACATGTAAAACTCCAAACTCTCTCCACTCTTCATGTTCCTTTCACGTCCCCTGCTTCATGTTTCTTCCCTGTTACTTATCATTCTCCTACATACTCTGTATGGGCGGGGATTTTTGTCTCCCCCCTTCTACTGCTGTATCCCCAGTGTTCAAAAATTGTGCCTAGCCCATTGTAGGCGCCTGATATAAATTGTAGAATGAAAGAATACAAGTATGCAAGCGCTTAACACGGTGTATAGTAGGTGCTCAATTAAGTTAACTGTTATTATGTAGCCGGTCCTTTCAACCACAAAATTAGGAGGTATTCTTCCTTCCTTCCTTCCTTGTTTTCCTCCTACTCCTATATTTAAATAGTCACAAAACTCTATAGGATCCATCTTAGCTTAACCCCTCGTCATTCTTCACCTGGATGATTGCTACAGCCTCCACTCTGAATCCTGTCTTTTTCTTCCTTCTTTTTTTTTTTTTTCTTTTTCTAAACATTGCTGCTAGAATTTTGAAATCACAAATCGGACCATGTCAGCCTCCTGTTTGAAATTCTTCAGTGGCTCCCCAGACCTGACGGGATGTAGTTTATAGTGTTTCACTTAGTACACAAATCCTTTCCTGATCCGGCCGTCTGACTTCCCCCCGCTTTCTGGCCTCTTTTCCTGAGATTTTTCCTCACACACTTTGGTCCAACCAAGCAGAGCCACTTGGCCCCCCCAAAGGGTAACACATCTCCTTGTTTCTGTATATGTGGTCCCTGCTGCTGCCGTGACCTCTTTCCTTTTTCTTTCTTAAAAAAAAATTTTTTTTTAAATGTTTTATTTATTTTTGAGAGAGAGACAGAGTGCAAGCGAGGGCGGGGGGAGGGCAGGGAGAGAGGGAGATACAGAATCCGAAGCAGGCTCCAGGGTCTGAGCCGTCAGCACAGAGCCCGATGCAGGGCTCGAACCCACCAACCGTGAGATCACGACCTGAGCCAAAGTCGGACGCTCAACCGACTGAGCCACCCAGGTGCCCCCTTCCTTTTTCTTTTTAAAATCCAGCAAATCTCACTCACCTTTCACATCTCATCTCAAGCCCGCGGGACTCCAGAAATTCTTCCCGGACCTCTGAGTCTGACGCAGTAGCACTTCTCTGCGCTACATGACTATGATCCTGCAGTGGAACCGGTGATGTGTCGGTGGGCCTCCCGCACCGGTGAGTACAAACCTGGGGGGTAGGAGTGGGGCCACGCTGCACTTCCATTTCTGTGCCAGCACAGATATGAGGGGGCGGAAGTGTCTGCTGAGCCAGTGATGGTTGTGAGCTAGCAGGTTAAGACTCTGCTACCTTCCCGAGGCTGCCTCGTCTGGAAGAGGTGAGGCAGGGTGGAAGTTGGGATGCAAGACATTCACGCAAGGGGCCTTTAGCGCCGGTCTTCTCTTGGGGCTGCAGAGTAACCACTTCAGAGAGAAGAGGGACCGGGCTAGGCTCTTAAAACAGCAACAATAAGATACGTACTCCTTTTCCCCTCCCTCTGGATTTGAAAAAAAAAAAAAAAAAAAAAAATGTTTCTGATATTTTCTTTGTGCATTTCCTTTCTATTATCCCTTAGTATTTAACAAAGCCTAATGGAAAATTCCAGCCTGCCTTAGCCGTGCTGAAGTAATCCACGAGAAACAGTGTGGGTTCATGATTGAGCTGTAGTATTAAATGGGTAGCCCTGTCCCTCCTGGGGAGGGCAGCAATAATCTTTTCCAAACAGAGAAGAATTTTAAGTGCTCCATCACTTGGGAGGGCTTAAGACTTCCCTCTCTTCTTTCACCAAAGAGAAGATAAAATTTACGGTGTGCCGTCCTCCTCACCTACAGATTCGTTCCTGAGCTGAAACCCTGAAGCTTCTGCCTTTTCTTTTGAGAGGGGCTTCCCCACCCCCCCAACCTGGAACAGAAACTCAGTAAATGCTTGGAATGAGGACGTCTTCTGATTGGTTGTCCAGACATAAAGAGGCATTCTGATTGGTCGGTGCCTAGGAGGATGGCGTGGGTGAGGAGTGGAGTGGGAGAGTGGAGACACAAAGGTGATGGAGGGCCTGGAAAGCTCCCTCTTCTCCCAGCGCCGCACAAAGGCACGACCGGTGGGGGGCACACGAACACATCACCCAACGGTGCGAATCTCATTCTTTTGAAATTAGTTGTTGTAGGAAAGGGGCAAATATTGAAGCAACAGTTGGAGTGTTTGCAATTACAACTCCCACTGATGAATTTAAGATGGTAAGAGGGTGACAGAGGACATTGGCTCAGAACAGAATGTGAAGACTCTAGTAATAGAGAGAGAGAGATCTGTTCCAGGCGAGGGCTTGGAAGGCATGGAAAACAAAAATAAAACCAAGCAAGCGAAGTGGATAAATGATGGAGAGAGGTAATAACAACCACCTTATAGGGGCTGAGAAAATACCCACATTAATAAATCGTGCAAGACAGATACAGGATGCTGAAAATGAAGGAGAGGGCTGTCTCCGAACAGCCAGTGATGATAGGAAAAGTGAAGATGTTCGAGGCGGGGTGCAAGTGGCAAAAATAAAGTATGATAGAAAAACTAACAGGTCCGAACTTGCCGTTGGTTTTATGTATGGAGCACGTCTATATAGTTTCCTTCCTTTCAAAGTAGCAGGCACTCCTATAAATATTCATCTTCACGTAGCTAGAGGAGAGTGATTTTAAACTCATAAAATTTTAGTGCTGAGGCTTAGAGGCCATCTCTTCCAACCCCCATCACAGCACAGATGAGGATCCTGGGGTCCAGGGAAAGAACGTGATTTGTGCAGGATGGCACTCCCAGACACCATATCCGACCTCTCCTCCAGCATTTTCCCCGTGACGCCAGGAGTTTCCAGGTTTTTAAAGTAAAAAGACTCCACTCTTAACGTCGGATACGTAGAACATTCTCATATGGTCAAAGCTGTTCTTTCAGTATCTACTGATTACAAAACGTATATCCAGTAGTGATAAAAGGCTACCGTAATTCAATGAAACTTATAAAGTACACTGCATTGTATTAGTCACAACAACATCCACATCCATTTGAAAACGCGTAGCGTATCTAGAGTTTTCTCTCCAGGCAGCTTGGTGTTCAAATGGCCCATAACCTGAGGCCTCCCAGAGATGGCAGCTTCTGGGTTGGGATCAGGACCCTGCACCAGGGTGAAGTGGCTCTTCCCAAGCCAAGAACAGAATGAAATAATCCTATCCTCTTAAGAATAAAGAAGGTATTAAGTGAAACCAATTACCTTATTTTGAAAAGAATTTTCAACAGACCTTGGGTACTTTCAGACCACAGACGAAGAGGGTCTTATTATGGAAGCCTGGCCCAGGGCTTTGGTCTTGGCAGGATCATCACCAGGAGCTTCATCGGCGAGTGAATTGAGATGAAAGCAGAGTGGAGGGGCAAGTTCTGCCTTTCTGTCTCTAGAGGTGGGAAGGAGAGTCATTCTGAAGTCAGAGAAACTCAAAGTGCTACAGCTCAGTTCTGGGAACAGGAGGAAGGTTGGTGGGGGTGGGGTGGGTAGGGTCGGGGAAGACTGCAGGCCACCGTGATCTGCAGACCAGGAGACTGCTGAGTCTGGGGAATCTGTGGGTCACACAGGTGGAGATACCCCCGGCAGAGACCTGACTGCACGGCTTGATTCAAAAAGTGCCTGTTCCTAGCCACAACCCTAGCAAGCAAGAACGTAGCAAGCCATCAGAAACCTCAACAGGGATAATCCATGTGAAGTGCTCAACACTGTGTCTGGGCCTCGTAAAAGGGGCTTATTACATGGCGACGATGATTATCAATATTTTCAACATTATTACTTTGGAAGTGCAAATCACACAAAAGGTTGAAAATAGTGGGGTGTCGTAGGAAAATTAATTAGAGTGTGAAATCTCCCAAGATGGCGTCTAAAACAATTAGAATCGTGCCACTGGTTTAGAGAGAGAAGCCTCCTCCCACCTCAGTGTAGTGACTGAGCCTGGAGCTGTGGCCAGGGCACGGAGGATGAATGTGGACATTGACATCTGCCAGGGGTGACCAGGCTGCCTCCAACTGTTGTCTAGGGTGACAACAGTTGCCACCAACACAGGGGGGCAAGCCCCGAGACAGGCAAAATGTGGCCTGGGACCCTGTGTGGAGAAGAGGGAGGAAGAGCTCCTGGGATTTGGCTGTGGGGGAGTCAGGAGATTATTTTGTCACCATTTAGTCTCATTTATTATTACCCATTTCCTTGCCTTCAGGTGCCAGTGAGGGGGACATTTGCCGGCAAATGACACTGACGTCATAACAGAAAAATATAGATATGACCGTGATCCAGAAGAACTAAGCTTCACTGGTAGAAAGAAGGCATGGTTTGGTAGTTTGAATTTTCAAAAATTGTCAGTTTCATTTTAGAGAATTAAAATTGCATATACGTAGCAAAAAAAAAAACAAAAAACAAAAAACAAAAAACAAAAAAACCCTCTTTAAAATTTCAAGGGGAGCTTTAAAAACCTCACACCCGATTGAGTTTATTCATTCTCTGGGGTGGGGAAAGCTCTTTTTCCGAGAACGGTTTAATCCATGAAACTGGCTGTTACAGTCCCGGTTGGAGGATACAATTTTCTACTTAATTTGACCAAATGATAGAACAGGTTTCATGGAATTTGGCAAATTTTCCTCTGGAGGTTGTCATTTTTAATTTTTGTGATCTGAAAACAAGGAAGTATAAATGACAATATCCACCAGTGAGAACGCATTGTTTGCAGAAATTGGTTAATTTGAGGAGGCTCAGACGATATGTTCTTCCAGAAATTGCTCAGAATGGAGGCTGGTCCATCTTTGAAAAGCTTGGTGACGTGGGAAATGTAGCATTTTGAAGGCCTTTTTGATGCACTGTGTCCAAGGTTTATTACGAGAGGAAGAAAGTATGTTAACACATTGGTATTTTCAGGTGACATCAACACCAATTGTCTAGAGAATGACAAGGCTCAGCACATCGTATAAAGACATGGGTCATGGGGTGCCTGGGTGGCTCAGTCGGTTAAACCGCCGACTTCAGCTCAGGTCATGATCTCGCAGTCTGTGAGTTCAAGCCCCGTGTTGGGCTCTGTGCTGACTGCTCAGAGCCTGGAGCCTGTTTCAGATTCTGTGTCTCCCTCTCTCTCTGACCCTCCCCTGTTCGTGCTCTGTCTCTCTCTGTCTCAAAAATAAACGTTAAAAAATTTTTTTTTAAAGACATGGGTCTTCCGATGGCAAGACTCTCAAGTAGAAATGCATCCTAATGGGGACAAATGGGTGTTAATAAATAGTCTGGAACAGGTGCTTCACAATAAATAGGGCTATTAAAAGCCTGATCAGGATGCCAGACCGGTGAGGACAGAAAATGTTTCTAATCCTTCCACATCACACCCAGGGAGGGAAGCTGGCCCAGGAGGGATTTGCTGTGGAAAATAATTTGTACATTTTTCTCATCTACCAAAATTCTCAAAACTTTGTCATTCTGGGGTCTACTCTTTGGACCAACAGCTTCTCCTATGACTCAGCCTGTCCTTAGCCATGATGTCACTGCAGACTTCAAGGGCTCTGTGTCTCCTGGAAGGCCTGGTTGGTGTCCCAGACCTGTCAGTAGCTCTGATGAGCCACTTCTGTCCTCTTGAAGAATCTTAACAGACATTGGGATTACTGTCTGTTATAATTAATCGTACATGTTAACTTGACTGTGCCATGGAGTGCCCAGATACTTGGTCAGATATTATTCTAGGTGTCTCTGTGAGGGTGTCTTCGGGTAAGATTAACATTTGAATTGTTAGAATGAATAAAGCAGATTGCCCTCCCTAAAGTCAGTGGGCTTCATCTAATCAGTTGAAGGACCACATAGAACTAAAAGATTGACCCTCTATTGAGCAAGAAAGAATTCTTCCTGCCTGCCTGGCTTCAAATTGGGATATCAACTTCTTTTTTTGGCCTTTGGACTTGAACTGAAACATCCAGTCTTCCTGAGTCTTGAGGCTGTGGCCTCCAGATTGGAACTTACACGATTGGGTCTCCTCGATTTCCGACTTGCTGGCTCACTCCATAGGTCTTGGAACTTGTCGGCCTCCATGACTGCACGATCCAATTCCTTGTAATGAATTGCTTTCTCTACATACGTGTACGTGCACATCCTATTGGTTCTGTTTCTCGGAAGGACTCCGACGAATAAAGTGTCCGCCATCCAATTCTCCTCTCTGGTTTTGGGAGGTTCCCAGTACATTAGTCAGAGTCTTTTGGAGAAACAGAACCAATAACACATATATATACAGGAAGAGATTTATTATGAGGAATGGAATTGGCTCACATAATCGCTGGGGTTGAGAAGTCCCATGATGTGCTGTCTGCAAGCTGGAGGCCCAGGAGAGCTGATGGTGTAATTCAGTCTGACTCTGAAGGCTGAGCCAAGGTTGCTGAAGGTATAGATTCCACTCTAAGTGTGAAGGCCTGAGAGAGACCCAGGAGGACTGAGAACAGAAGACTGATGTCCCCGCTCAAGCAACCAGGCAGGATGGGCTGAGTTCTTCCTTCCTCACCCTGTTGTCCTATTCAGGCCCTTGGTGATGCCCACCTATGTAGGGAGGGCAAATCGCTTTACTGAGTTCCACCGATTTTAATACTAATTTCATCTAGAAACATCCTCAGAGACACACCCAGAAATAACGTTTAGCCAAATATCTGGGCATCTCGTGATCCAGTCAAGTTGACACATAAAATTAACCATCACGCCCAGCGAGTATCATCTTGGTGGGAGCAATGCCCCATTTTCTGCTGCAGAAAACCCATAACTGGGTGCTGTCTCTCCCCGCACCTTGGCTGCAAGTTCAGGCACAGGACAGTGCTGGGCCAGTCAGGTGCTCCTGCCTGCCACTTTGGATCTGGAGAAGGTGAGTTAAGAGGAAGGGACAGCTAAAGCTCACTTCCAGTAGCATCAGAGAGTAGCTGATAGAGGATGCTTGTCCTGGCTGTCTGGATGTGCTTAATGTCTTCTCATTTTTAAAGCCTGGTTCTCCCATCACCAGTGGGTTCTAAAAGCTCCCTGTATCTTTCCAGCAAATGTCCTTCCCAACTGAAGATTGAAAGTCGGTCTCTGTGACTTTTGTAACCAAGAACTCCGACTGGTACAGAGTTGAGGCATGTCTGCCTGTTAGCCTGGACACTTGGCACCAAGATAACTCTTATTTCTGTTCTGTGTCATGTATAAAATTACAGGCAGATGCCTCCAACTGCAATTGAATGAGAGAGCCAGGGGCGGGGGTGCTGAAGCCAAAGGTAATAATAACACCAACGACGGTGACTGAGCCCTTCTCACGTGCAAGTACTCTGCCATGAGCTTCTCTTGCATTGTCTCTCCTGGCTATTGCTACAACTGCCCGTGGTTCGTAGTGTTATGACCTTCACTTTGCAAATATGGAATCTGAAATGAAAAGATTAAGGAATTTGCATAAGTTTGTACTGTCTGAAGCAGCAGAACTGGAATTCAAACTCAGAACAGTCAGGAGTATCGGAGTCTGGAGTCTGTGCCTGCAAAGGTGTAACTAGTGTGGTGGGTGTAGTGAGACTCTGCGAGTCCCATCTGGAGGGACTGGAGGAGGAATGCAGAGGGAGGAGGTAGGGAGGCAGCCAAGAAGGATAAGGGCCAGGCATGTTGATAAGGGCCATCTTAGAGTCTGCTCTGGTGTTTCTTGGCCGCCGTATTCAGGCAACACAATCGAGGGCAGATTAAACAGAAAGGGCTTCACTACAGGGTATTACTTAGCTTGTAGATTCCCAGAAGGGGCTCAAGTCATGCTTGGAGGCTACAAATCCACGAATTATGCTGCCACGGGAAATAACCAAACAGAACTCTGGACTGTTCTGGGAAACCTATTGCTGCCCTTGCTGGCCACCCAGCACCTCTGATGCTAGCCACAGGAACCATCGTCCCTGCTGCTCCAGAAAAGCCAAGCCCAATCCCTCTGCCACCACCCTCACTGGGAGATCCGATCTCCTAGAATGTGGCTACTGACCCCCGTTGTCCCCTTTGCCTTCCGAGTCTCCTGTAGGTGTCCTGGCTTGGAGGACCTGGGGTGCATATGGAATGCTAGCTGCAAAGAATCTGCAAAATGTAGTCTTTAGGTTTTTGGTCTCTTTGGTTCAGGAAGGCACCTTACAAGAAGGTTGGAGTGGGGGCACCTGGGTGGCTGGGTCAGTTAAAGGACTTCAGCTCAAGGTCATGATCTTGCAGTTTGTGGGTTCGAGCCCTGCGTCGGACTCTGTGCTGACAGCTCGGAGCCTAGAGTCTGCTTCAGATTCGGTCTCCCTCTCTCTGCCCTCCCCCCACTCATGCTCTGTCTCTCTCAAAAATAAATAAACTTAAAAAAACAAACAAGGAGGTTGGAGTTGCTGCCAAATGGTATTGTTATTGATAACAGCATGTTCTCAGACCTACTGCCCTTCATACACAAAATGGGTGGGAGGTCCTTACTCCCAGTTAATATCCTACAACTTCGCATCTGGAAGGGATCTCAGAAATCACCTAGAACAGAAGTTTTCAAACTCTGGTTTGCAGATCCTTGGGGTTCCTGGCGGGATGTCACCAGCACCGTGATCAAAGAAGGATGTAGGAGAGGGGCAGAGCAAACGGCAAGATTTTATAACTGCCCAGCTCTGTGTTCCAGGTTTATGTTAAAAAAAAAAAAATCACAAGTCATCGGCTAATCGAGCTTCTTATTCCTGATGAGAAAACAGGGATTCAGAGATGCAAATACCTTATCCATGGTCACAGATGCCAGCCAATGCTAAAACTGAGACCCAAACAAGTACTTCTCCTTCCTCTCCTGTGCCATGATATCTGAAGGTGTGTTCCTTCAAAATTGCTGAGGATTCAAGGCTTTCTGGGTCCAGCACAGGTGGTGATACTGACCTTATCTCAGGCTGAATATCACTGCCCCAGAGAAGTCAGCCTGGATCCATCATCCCAAGCCCATCATTCTCGTGTCACAGGGCAAATGGAGACTTCGGAGTGAGATCACCTGAGTTCAGCCCCACCTGGGTCTCTGTCTCCTTATCTGTTTGTTAAGTGGGCCTATTAATTCCATTCTCCCATACTGTGTGAAGGGGAAAGGAGAGAATGACTAAAATTTGGACCTAAACTTGAGCACAGGTCTCCCCTGGCCAAACTGCTGTAGAACTTGTAATCCTTGCCTTGGTATTTTGAAGCTTCTGGAAAGAACAGCCATGAATGTGAGGTCTGAAGCTCTTCCTGAGATCCTTAAACTGAGCTCCTTTTTTTAAAAAAAATGGTGCTTTCATTCTGTATTCTGAAGGAAATAATAATAAATGTAAATTGCAGAAAAAGTAGGAAATACGGTAATCGCAAAGAAGAAAATGGAAAAAAACACCGCGATCTCATGATCCAAGTATTAATATTACTAATATCTTGGCATGCATTATGCCAGACTTTTTAATATTCAAATTTATATATTATAATTTATGCTGCTTGCAACCTGCATATTTTCACTATAAATATTTTATGAACATTTTCATATTTTAAGTGTTGTTACATAAGATGATTTTTTGCCATATGTTCTCTTTTAATTTTGATTTGAGACCTTTTCTTTCCTAATGTAAGCGTTTAGGGCTATAAATTCCCTCTTAGCACTGCTTTTGCCGCATCCCACAAATTCTGGTATGCTGTATTTTAATTTTCATTCGGTTCTATATATTTCTTACTTCCTTTTTTGAGATCTTTTAATTTTGCTAACTAGTCTTTTTAATTACAACATGAATTTATTCACGTGGTAAGACCATTCAGACAGCATACGACTGTTCAATAAAAAATCTTTCGGGGCGCCTGGGTGGCTCATTCGGTTGAGAGTCGGACTCTCGATTCCAGCTCAGGTCATGATCTCATGGTTCCTGAGACGGAGCCGTCAGCCCGTCTCTGCGCTGACAGTGTGGAGCCTGCTTGGGATTCTCTCTCTCCTTTATTCTCTGCCCCTCCCCCCTCCAAATAAATAAATAAACTTAAAAAAAAAAAAAAGTCTCTCATCCCATATCCCAGCTCTTTTCGCCAAGGTAACCGTAATGAACGGTAATTTTGTGCGCGTGACAGCAATCCTCCACTTACACACAGGTCTGTTTGCGTATGTGTGTGAGACAACGCATTTCACGTCTTATCTTTTGTTGGACAGACAGGAGCACAACACACACACTGTGTGCACCTCAGCAATGTGGTAGAATGCTTACAAAGATGGTCCCAATTATTCTCTTCCTTCTCATATTTCCTCTTGCAACTAGACTTTGAAGCTATTCCCATCAAGGGAGGGGGGCTATTTCCCTACCCCTTGAATTAGGGTTTGCTTGGGCCGTTAGAATGTGATGGAAGTTTTGGTGTGTTAGTTCTCACTCCAAGCCTTGAGAAGCCTTTCTGGCCTCTCCTGTCTTGTGAAATTCTGCCACTGCCATGTAAGCAAGCTCGGGCTAGCCTGTTGAAAGTCCACACGGGGGGTTATTGTCCCAGCCATGTCAATCCTAACCCAGCCTACACTGGCTGACCACCAAACATGTGAGCGAACGCCCCCAAGATCAGCAGAACTGCCTACCCAACCCACGTCTGACTACAGGGTCAACCAGAAGTCAGCCTAACAAAAACAAATGCTCACTGCTTTAGGCCACTGCGTTTTGGAGCAGTTTCTTATAAGCAATAGCTAACATTACAGAGATGCCTTCCTATCGGTGCATTAAATAAACTAACATGTGCAAAGCACAGTGCCTGGCTCAGAGTAAGCTCTAAAAAATGTCAGCTATAATTATCACTATAAACGATAATGCCTGTGAAGTATTCTTTTGTATGGAACGGAACACCTTTATTTATTTAGTTAGTCTTCATTTGTCAACATTTATATTATTTCCACTTTTTTTTTCCTGCTAGATACACCGAAATCAATCTAGTATATCCATTTTGTCTATTAATGGAAACAATTCTTAAAATTTTAATTCCTGGATCAAAGTACAGTTGACCCTTGAGCAACATGGGGATCAGGGGCACTGACCCCCATGCAGTCAAATGTCTATGTGTAGCTTTGACTCTATGAGAACTTAACTACTAACAGCCTACCGTTGACTGGGAGCCTTCCCGATAACACAACCAGTCAATTAACACACCCTTTGTATGTTATATGTATTATAGACTGTGTTCTTACAATAAAGCCACCTAGAGAAAAGAAAATGTTATTAAGAGAATCGTAAGGAAGAGAAAATACGTTTACAGTGTGGCACTGTTTATGCCAGAAAATAAAAATCCTCTTATAAGGGGACTCGTGCAATTCAGACCTATATTGTTCAAGGGTCAACCGTATATGCACATTTTAAATGATGAGGGATAGTAAGGATTTGCCTTCCAAAGAAGTTACTCAATTTGTTTCCACTGACAGTGTATGAAATCACTATCTCTCCTCACCATCACCAGCCCCAGTATTATTTTAATGACTGCATAATAGTGTCTCATAATATGTGCTATAATGTATTTAACCAGTCTCCATTGTTGAACGTTAGATTGTTTCCTTCTCCCCCCACTGTTATAAACAAGACTGTGGTGAATATTCCAGTAGATAAATCTTTTCACACATTCATGATTATTCCCTAAGGATAAATTCCTCGAAGTAGATTTCTGAGTCACAGGATTTACACATTTTAAAGAGTTTTGAATGTATAATACCAAATTATTCCTCAGAAAAATTACACCAGATTACTCAAATGCAGCGTTTACCAAAAAAAAAAAAAAAAAAAAAAAAAAAAAAACAAACTTCATTACAGAAAATTTCCAAAATATACAAAAGATTAGAGAATACTACAGTGGCTCCCCACGTATAGCTATCACTCAGACTCAGGAATGATCGATTTATGGCCAATCTGTTTCATCTGCTACTCCCCAGTTTGGCTAATTATTTTGGATCAGATCCAAGAGCCATTTTCCATGTACCTGTATTTGAGCCCTTGAGGATTCAGAAGACACAGGAAAGGGTGTCTTTTCAGAGGGGGTCCTGGTGGGATTCTTGTGTGATCACAGCCCAAAGCCCCGGATCGGGGAAGGGTCTTGCTGAGGTGCACCGGGATCTTCTCGGATGTATTGTGCTTATTCTCTGTCCCCATGGACCCTGGTCCCGCAGGAAAAGACTAACCCAGCTCACTCCTGAGGATTCCCAGGGTTTCCGGAATCTCTAGTTCCCAGTCACGTTATTCTTCATTTGGAAAAAACAGAGGGAGATAATGTAATCCGTCGGTGGCTCATGTAAGAACAAATATTGTGATTTGTGTTTACAGTGATTGCAGCTGAGTAAGAGGCCCTTGCTTGGCCTCTGCTGAAAATTTCCAGGCTGATTGAATTTTGTAATACTAGCTGGTCACATTGCATCAACAAGTCAGGACAATCTCGGGACAGAAATACAAGCGATTTCCTTTAATAAGAAAGTACAGCAATGTCCCAGTTTCTTCCCAGCTCTTGGTGCACATTACCGAGATGGCACCAGGAGGCAAGCTGCACTATCACTGAGGCGTTGCTCTGAGGGGAAGGAGAGAGGGAACTTGAAGAATCAGCCAATTTGCAGATAAAGAGCAGGACGAGACCCGTCTCCGGGACCAGAATAGTAAGTGGAAAGAAGAGGAATACTCAAAGCTGATTTCAAAAGGTCAGATTCAAAGCACCCTCAAGTGTTCACGGCCGTCATTCCTAAGATACTGTCTCAGTTCCAGAGGTCATCTAGCCTTGTTTTAAATAAGCCATATGATGACTCTGTGTCATCAGAGTGCAAAGGAAAGGTCACATGGGCTTTGAGGCAAACTGGACTGGGTTTGAATCAAACTCCCCCATCTAATTGCTGAGCAACTTGGGCAAGTTTGTCGTTCATTTGTTCATTCCCTCACTCAGCAGAAATGTCTCGAGCACCTACTGGGTCCCAGATGTTGTGCCTGGCACTAAGAATCCATGGTGAGCAAGACATTGTTTTTGTCTTTCAGGAGTTTATAGTCTAGTGGGGGACAGTGCTATGTTGTGCTAAGGTTAAAAGCAGAGTGAGCGGGAGCTTGTAGGAAAGAGGTCAGAGAATCAGAGAACCAGTGGGTGTCAGCCAATGATGTGAGGGTGGGGTAAATAGGGGACCCACATTTGTGGGGAAGAGGCTTCCAGACAGAGGGAACAGCTTCCAAAGGTTTGGAGCAGGAAATAACAAGCATACTCCTGGAATTAAAACTGTCAAGTGTAGGGGTGCCTGGGTGGCTCAATCGGTTAAGCATCCAACTTTGGCTCAGGTCATGATCTCACCGTTCATGAGTTTGAGCCCCGCATGGGGCTCTGTGCTGACAGCTCAGAGCCTGGAGCCTGCTTCCGATTCTGTGCCTCCCTCTCTCTCTCTGCCCCTTCCCCGATTGCACTCTCTCTGTCTCTTAAAAATAAACAAACATTTAGAAAAATAAAAAAATTAAAAAACGAAAAAACTCATCAAGTGTAGCTGTGTGCCAGGACAGGAGTGACAGGGTGATACTGAGGAAGTAGCAGGAGGCAGATCTTGAAGGGACATCTAAGGCAGATTCAAGACAAGCCAGGAACTGTAGAACTTCAAGCTAGGCATCAGGATCAGATGGCTGAGAAAGCCCCCTGACTGTGGTACAGAAGGGATTTGAGGGGGTGATGGGTCAGGAAGTGGTTGTCATGTGCTTTGGAGCCGTGCGATGGCCGGGGCTGGTGAGTCATGGGTGGTGCTGAGAGCTCTTTCACAGCTGAATGACTGGACTTGGTGATTATCAGATATGGTAGGTAAAGGGAGGAGGGACCCCGGGGTGATTCCCATTCACCAGAGATAGGCACTGTCACAAGGGGGTGGCACAGGGGAAGATGGGGAATTTGTGTTGAGTTTCAGGCTGAAGACTTTCCGTGGGCAATTGTGTGAATGTGCTGGGGACTTGGAAGGGTGACAGGGCTGACACATGGAGGACTGTTGAAAGCACATGAGCAGAGGTGATCTCCAGGAAGAGCACTTTACTCAGTGAAGAGAAAAAGTGCCTTCATCAGGGGCACCTGGTGGCTCAGTCGGTTGAGCATCCGACTTCGGGTTCAGGTCATGATCTCGCGGTTTGTGAGTTCGAGCCCCGTGTCGGGCTCTGTGCTGACAGCTCACATCAGAGCCTGATGGAGCCTGCTTTGGATTCTGTGTCTCTGTCTCTCTCTGCCCCTCCCCTACTTGTGCTCTGTCTCTCCCTCTCTCAAAAATAAACATTAAAAAAAAAGTGTCCTCATCGGTGAGATGGCGAAGGTCTGAGATGCAAGAAATAAGCAAGATATCACATGTAGCGTGTCTAGGAGGGTGCCTGGGACAAGGTACGGTGGCCGTTGATGGCAGGCCCCTCTCTTCATCTCCCTGCGGTGCTGTGGGGCAGACTTGTCCCACATCAGTGCCGTTTTCACACTCTTACCTGCTCTCATCCTTCTTAACTGCCTCTCTCTTTGATTTAATACGAGCTATGAAAACCCAAGCCTGCCCTCCCCGCCCCCCATCTATGTCCCAGAAAATGAAAATGGGCCGCTTAATACGCAAGCCCCGACCTACATCTTACAGTGTTCAGACTGTTCCCAGCCAAGCAGGATTTGAGTCAGAGACTGAGACTTGTGCCACTCAGGACGGATCTTAAAGCCATGGTTTGCTTCATGATACATAGGAGAGAAATCTGGTCAGGAAACTCCAGAAAATCATTTCTCGGCCATCTGTCTTCCCCTGACTGGCAGCCAGAGACCGCTCACCAAGTCGTGTATGGGAGCTCGGCAGCTCAGTTGGAAAGGAACCCGAGCCAAGGTGCCAGGGTGCGTGTGCTGTGGCTTTGGTGATGGCAGCCGGCTGACAGGCTACCCCGGGTTCAGCAGGACCAGATTATCCAAGGACAGGAGAGCTAGCTGCCTAAGCCTTCCCAGATAGTTCGTTATCGGAATGAACTTTCCATCTGATGGAATGTGGTCGTGCTGTACTGACAGCCAAGCCCTGACTCCGCTGGTTCTTCCTTTTCAACTTAGTCCTGCTTTGAAAGGAAATGTGAACCAAACAGACTCTTCCCCAGTGCTGGAGGAGCCCCAGAGAGATGACCCCCCCCCCCACCTCCCGCCTTGCCCAGTTGCCCCCAGGGCCTCAAAGCAGGAGTTAACTACTCTTCCCGGGAGTCTATTGAAAGTGAGCTGACTCAATGGAAAGCTTGAATCAATGAACTGTGCTTTCAAGTGAGTAAAAGGAAAGAAAAGAACAGACAGGTGGTGCTCTCCAGGAGAGGCAAAATGTTTGTATTTATAAGAAAAAAGCCTTCCTGACTTCTTCCTTACCACTCTCCCCGCCACACCATCCAGGCTGCATCACTGCAGATTCTATTCTTGGCATAGCACAAGCCTTCGATTTAGAACAACATGGAGAAAGGCAGGCGTCCTCCATTTATCCAACCAGACTATTTGTCATTATGTGCATCAAGGGGCAATTTTGGCTGAAGCAGAACCCAGCTATTGGGTTGCCATCCCTCTCCATCTATTTGTGTCCATTCATATTCATGGGGCTCATATTTTGTAATTGGAGGAGGAAGAGAGCAGGGGTTTCATGAATCTGTCTTCCACCTGCCCCTCTTGGCCTGGGTTTGATCTCTAGAGGGATAAGAATCTGAAACTGACGGAATTATTTTCATGGAAGATTCTGCTCGATTCTGGGCACAAGCTGGGATGCGCAGGACCCAGGTGACAAAGTGTGGTCTGGGAGAGGGAAGAGGCTCCCTCCTCTGCCTAGATCACATTGCCATGCTGAGGAGTGGTGGCTTTGGAAGGCTTCTTCCAGTGGGTGAGTGACAGCTGGCAGAGGAGATCACATAGGGCAGTCCTGAGTGATTGCTGCAGTTGGAAGCCTGGCCTGTCATCTCCTTGAGGCTCTCCTGAAGGGGTTCCTAGAATTTACCGGGGGCCTCCGAAAAGGGGCTAGATTGTGCATGGGCAAGAAAGGGATTGCTCAGGATCACTGCATTTGGGGTATAGACATAAATATGACCCTGTGTTATAGTCCTAAACCTGGAGGCTGTGGGTCACTGGGGAGCATTTGTGAAGGCAGAACATCAACGTTACTCTTTCTGGCCACTTCTCTGGCTCCAACTGAACTCAGCCCTGACTGTCCAGGACCTCCTCTGGAAGAGCAGGTGGTATTTCCCCCAGCCACTCAGAGGAGGGATTCTTAGCCAAGGAGAGGACCCAGAACCCCTGAGGTCTGAGGATGTGGGGTGAGCAGCAGAGAGGCTGGTGCTGGGAGTGGTGTCAGTCTGGAGCAGATGGAAAAGAGGAGGAAAGTATACATGGTCTCAGGTGGTTACGTTGAACCACACTGTTGGCCCTGACAGAATCCTATTTGCTTTACAGCGGGGCTAATTGACAAGGACAAATGTGTGAGCTTCCAAGGAGAACTCAGCAGAGCCAGAAATTCTACCTCTAGGAAGTGTTTCTTTTATTCCAGAATTTCAATCCTGTGGGAGTCAATACAACAGGTCTAGCTTAGGGACCAAAACATTCTAAGAAGAAGAAAAAAAACAAAACAAAACACAAGACCTAAGATGAACAAGACCAAACCCAAGACCAAGATACCCTGAGGCCCCTTTAATAGTAATTCCCTGTATGTGGTCCAGATGCCAACCTGTATGATGAGAAGTTCTTGGGGTACTGATTAACAATGAAATTCCTTGGTCCCACCCAAGCCCCACCTCCCTTGGGGAGGGCCTGGTAATCTACTTTTATGACAAGAACCCAGAAAATTTCTATGCACACTAAAATTTAACAAAACCTTGTCTATACCTCGGGTGCCTGGTGGCTCAGTCGGTTGAGCATCTGACTTCGGCTCAGGTCATGATCTAATGACTCGTGGGTTCCAGCCCCATGTCGGGCTCTGCGCTGACAGCTTGGAGCCTGAAACCTGCTTTGGATTCTGTGTCTCCCTTTCTCTCTTCCCCTCTGCCGCTCACACTCTTTTTTTCTGTCTCTCAAAAATAAAAATAAACATTTAAAAAAATTAAAAAAAATTTTTTTAAATGTTTATTTATTTCTGAGACAGAGAGAGACAAAGCATGAGTGGGGGAGGGGCAGAGAGAGAGGGAGACACAGAATCCAAAGCAGGCTCCAGGCTCCGAGCTGTCAGCACAGAGCCCGACACGGAACTCGAACCCACGAACCGTGAGATCATGACCTGAGCCGAAGTCGGTCGCTCAACCGACTGAGCCACCCAGGAGCCCCCAAAATTTTTTTTAAAGAAAACTCTGTCTATATCTATGCTGTTCAATACAGTAGCCACTAACCGCTTGTGACTATTTATATTAATTAAAATGAAATAAAATGTAAAAATTCACTTTCTCAATTATGCTAGCCATATTTCAAGTGCCCAATGGTCTCATGTGGCTAGTGGCTACTGTATTGGACAGTGCAGAGCATTTCCACCATCATGGAGAATTCTATTGGACAGAGCTGGCTGTAAGGAACCTTGTAAATGTGATGTAGAAGATTACAAATATTTTTGTACTGATAGGTGAAATTTAATCAATTTTTCTACAAAAACATTTGCTCCTAAAGAGTGAGCTCTGCATTGGTTGGCATTGATCTGTGAGGTCCATGGCTGTCTCTGTGGGTCACGTCTTTCCTGCCTTTTGGTTGGGCCATACGGAGCCTCTACAGGAATTAGGGGAGTAGAGTCAAATACGGCGGCCTGATACACCTCTAGATAGGTATGCTCTCGTGACCACCCCTCAGTGGGGCAGTGGAGTCTTTGTGCAAAGCAGAAGTCTCTCAGTGCTCTGGGCTGATGCAAACCTGGGCCGGTGGACCTCAGCCCCCACTAGCCTCCTCTGCCAGACACGTCTGCACAGTGCACAACATATAAAACCTTACACAGTGGCCCTGAGTGGGGAGTAGATTTAGCTGAGGTTGCAGATGCCTTTGTCCAGAAAAGACAAAGCTTTAGCGTCCTATTTTTTTTATATGAAACTTACTGCCAAATTGGTTTCCATACAACACCCAGTGCTCATCCCAACAGGTGCCCTCCGCAATGTTTAGGGTCCTATTTTAAAGCACTTGCTAAGGCTGGGCCCCATGCTGGTTCAGGGGACCCAAGAGCCCCTGACAGGAGGTCGGTGCCTTCAAGTTGTTCACAGTTGGGCTGGGAAGGGGCGCTAAAGAGAACATCCAATGCAGTGTGGGAAGTGCAGTGGTGAGGGATGGCTTTCCTACAGGGAAGTTAACCTGCGGGAAGGGCAGGGACGTCTTCCTGGATGCCTGAGACCATACGGAAGGAAGACCAGGAGGCAGCCAAGTGACCGGGGCTGAGAAAGGCAGTGTGACAGAGGGGCAGCAGGACTGAAGGTAAGGGGAGACATGGCGTGGTGTTTGGGGAGCCACACGTCTAAGCTGGGGCTGCAGGAGCTGAGGGTCCAAGTCAAAGAATTGGAGATGAGGGAGAGAGTCAGGCGGAGGCTGGGGCTGGAGCCACACAGCTGGGGCTCCATCCTGCTTCCAACGGGGAGGCATGGGAAGGCCTTCAGCTGCTCTGATTGCCGCTTTAAATAGATTGCTTTGAAAAACATATCAGAAGTAATAATATATTTGTAGATTGCATTTTGTCTAATTGCATTTGAGCCTCACAACACTCCCTAGAGAAGCAAGTTAGGCATTATTTTCCATTTCGTAGTGGAAAGCGAGGCTCAAAGAGGTGGCATCATTTTCCCAAGGGTCACATGACCCCAGTCAAAAATTTAGGAAAAAATTAAAGATTGTTTTAATATTAAGATTTCCTAATTATGAAAGTAGTATGCATTCATGAGAAAAATTGGGAAACTATATAAAACTATAGAGAAAATAAAATTCACCCATAGATCCACATTCAACTGTTACCATTTTATTGTGTTGACTTTCAGTCACAAACACACACACAATACTATTTATACCACAGATATAAACTTTATAATTACATATAATATGTGTAGATATTGTACATTCTATATGTATTACATATATATTTTCATGTATTAGGATTTTGTATCCTGCTTTTTTTTTACTTTACAGTTTATCATAAGCAATTTTACATGTTTTTAGATAGTTTTAGAAGATTTTTAATGGCCGCATGTACTGATAATTAATTTCTTGCTCTTAGAGATTTTTAAATTGCTTCTGATGTTTTCTGCTCATGCAAATATCGTTTAAGGCATCTTACCATTACCTTTGGATAAATGTCTTAAAAAATTACTGTGTCAAGAAGTATGACCCCTATTAAAGCTTTTTAAAATTTTTTTTAAATGTTTATTTATTTTTGAGAGAGAGAAAAAAAGTATAAGTGGGGCAGGGGCAGAGAGAGAGGGGGACAGAGGATCTGAAGCAGGCTCCACACTAACAGCACAGAACCCAATGTGGGGCTTGAACTCACAAACCAAGAGATCATGACCTGAGCTGAACTTGGACGCTTAACTGACTGAGCCACCTGGGCACCCATAAAGCTCTTGATACTTTTTGCCAAACCGTCCTTCAGGAAGGTTATGCCAATTTGCTCTCCTGCCAGCTGGGTGTGACAGTGTTCTCTTTACTGAAGCGTTGCCACACTGAAGCCTCTGTGACATAACTCAGCTCAGGGTAGGGACTTGCATTGTCATTGCGGTGATGCAATGAGGACCCCAGACACATTGCCTTTTCCTTTGGGCATTCAATGACAAGTTAGACTTGCTGCTCAACAAGTTCCCAAAGCCAGGGTTCCTTACCTTGTGGTGTTTCATGAGGGGGGTTTTAAAGCTTTGGATAAACACAGGAAACAGAGATTTGTGTACAGAGCTAGAGGAAAGCTCTTTTAACCAATAAATCCTGTGAAATGAAATCCATCCATCTGATCCTCAATCCCACTTAAAGGGGTTTTAATAGACTTGAGGGTGTGTTTGATCACTGCATCTTACTTTGAATGAAGGAAAAAGCGTTTCCCAGGGAGAAGGAAAAAACCTCATACTCAAGGGGCGCCTGGGTGGCTCAGTCGGGTAAGCATCTGACTTCGACTCAGGTCATGATCTCACCGTTCTTGGGTTCGAGCCCCGTGTTGGGCTCTGTGCTGACAGCTTAGAGCCTAGAGTCTGTTTCAGATTCTGTGTCTCCCTCTCTCTCTGCCCCTCCCCCACTCGCGCTGTGTCTCCCTCTGTCTCAAAAATAAATAAACGTTGAAAAAAAAAAACCAAAAACCTCATACTCCAATGTGGAGAAGACACTCTCAGGCCTCTTGAGGCATGCTGTGGGCAGGGTCTGATTTGCTCCAAAGCAAATAGAGTGTGGGTCAATGAAATGTCAGTTATGCAGCTCCTTTTCCTGGCTCTAGTTCATGGGTGGAAATGCAAACCAGAAAGAGAACAACTGTCCCTCCAGAGTTGATGGGAGCACAAGCAGAGTGAGTCTTAGAGAGGTCCTGAGACGCTTAGAGTTGCAAGGAGCTGAGAGGTGGCCCCACTAGAAGGTGGCAGAGGTAACTGTAGGCACAGCCTGGGCCTCCTCAGGGATGTTGGAGGATGGAAAGGAGGTAGTTGGATCTCAAGGGGAGTGCAGAGTCAAGACCCTAGGCCTTCTTCTCTGTCTCCCAGTGGCCACTTCATTTTCTTTGCTCTCCCTCTCTGTTTCCTTCCACCCATCTCTGGTTAATCACCTGTCATGTGGCCACAAAGCAGCCATCTTGGCCCCTAAGTCAGTGTGAGCTTTCAGCTCTGGGACTCTCCATCAACCTGACAATACTCTCCATGTCTCTCAAATCAGATTCCGGAAGAGAGATGTCTTGGCCCAGCACATCTACAGGTGGTCTCAGTCTCTAGGTCAAGTGACCACCCCTATCCCCTCAGTCACAGGCAGTCATTAAGAGGACATCGAGTCACCAGGCATAGCATAGAGGGCCGCAGGTTGTGGGCAGAGTGCTGTGGTCAACTACAGAATGTTTGAAGTGTGAAAAGAAGTTCAGTTTTTCTCTCTCTCTTTTTTAAAAATGTTTATTTATTTTGAGAGAGAGAGACAGAACATGAGGAGAACATGAGAAGGGAGGGGCAGAGACAGACAGAGAGGGAGAGAGAGAATCCCAAGCAGGCTCCGCCCTGTCAGCACAGAGCCCAGCGTGCGGCTCCATCCCATGAACCATGAGATCATGACCTGAGCCAAATCCAGAGCCAAACGCTCAACTAACTGAGCCACCCAGGCACCCCCAGTTTTTCTCTTTTAAGACAGGCTCACAATATCCATGAGACCAAACCAGAGGAAAGGTCAGAAAGGAAGAGACTAGGGACAAGGCTTGTCTGGGCACAGAGGGAAGGTACACAGGAGCCGAAAGAGTTTTGGACTTGGAGTCAGAGGACCTGGGTTCAAATCCTGGCTGGTCTGCCTGGGAGCGAGGTCTGCCTGGGACCAGGGACTCTACATCTTGCATTCCAGCTCTTCATCCCAGATCCTGCTGCCGTGCCTGAGAAGAAAATTATACTGTATACATGAAAGTGATTTTCAAATTGCAAATCATAACCTTTACAGTAGAAGTTAATGGCTCTTAGTGGCTGTGATCTTTCTGGGCTCTCTAGAAAAGCAGAGTAAGACAGGTCTGACTGGTTCTAGAGCAAAGGAGAACTCAAAATTCACAATCACATGACCCCTTTACTCTTTTAAAAATCATTGAAGACCCCAAAGAGTTATTTGTGTGGGGGTCCAAAACACTATGTTCAAAGTTAAAGCTAAGGATTAAAAAAAAGCACTTGACAATCCATTGTGAGAAAACACTAAACGTTAACATAAATTCATATTGTTATTTTAAAATAGTGATATTTTTCAAAACAAAAAAAATCAAGTGAGAAGATTGGCATTGTTTCACATTTTTGCAATGTCTTTAAAAATTTTTTAATGTTTATTTATTTTGGGGAGAGAGAGAAAGAGAGTGGGGGAGGGGCAGAGAAAGAGGGAGACACAGAATCCGAAGCAGGTTCCAGGTTCTGAGCTGTTAGCACAGAGCCCAACGTGGGGCTCGAACTCATGAACCGCAAGATCACGACCTGAGCTGAAGTTGAACGCTTAACGGACTGAGCCACCCAGGCACCCCATTTTTGCAATATCTTTAATATCTGGCCTGCCACAATCTGTTGGGATATGCGGTTTTGACTGAGGTATATGAAGAAAATCTGTCCTCCGTGCATGTATAGTTGGAAATGAGGGAATTATCTTAATAGACTTTTCAGATCATTATGGATGTTCTTTGATATCATACTCCCTCAATAAGCAGTAGTTGAAGTTGCAATGTGGAATCTGAAATCATATCAACGAATTTTTCATTCTTTGTTCTGTTGCCACCCATTGGCCTCTCTCGCACTCTGAGTACATCTTTTACCAGTGCAGGATTTTGTAAAAGCGTGCATCGGTCATTTGGAAAATACCGTTTCAGTGAGTTCTGCAGAGCTTCTAAATGTTGACATATTTCCTTACATGGCATTAAAAAATTCCATTCATTAATTTTACCACCAGTCTCATCAGAAAAGTCTTAGGATATTGGGAAGCTGTCAAGCTTACAGTGGTAGATGCAGAGTGTTCCAAAAATTGAAAATTTTTGTTTAAAAGCTCAAATTCTATCACTGGCAACAAATACTGTCAGTCGGTTTCTTTGACGTGACAGGCTCACTTTGTTCATTTTAGAAAATTTCTGCCAGATCCCCGGTCTGAAGAACCACATTTTGTCTGTCAGTGATTCTTTTAAGCAAAAACGGTGTTCTGTTTTCTTAAAAAGGCTAGTGTAGCTCCCAGCACAGACCTATCACATAGTGCCTTTCGTCAGCCACTGTGCCTCAGCATCCAAACTGCTTAATGTGTACTTCCCGACCTGTCACACAGAACATTAAAGCACATACACTCAAGGGTTAAGAGTAATACAATAAATAATAAAATTAATAATGTTTACCACCTCATCGAGAACATTCTTTTTTTAAAAAAATGTTTATTTTTGATAGAGAAAGAGCACAGGTCAGGGAGGGACAGAGAGAGAGAGGGAGACACAGAATCAGAAGCAGGCCCCAGTCTCTGAGCTGTCAGCACAGAGCCCGACACGGGGCTCAAACCCACGGACCTGAGATCGTGACCTGAGCCAATGTCGGATGATGAACCGACTGAGCCAGCCAGGTACCCTGCATTTCTTTATTTTCTGAATGAAACTAACCCTGGCTTGAGGAAGTCTGCTGTGCTTTCTTCTGGGATTCCTTCCTCCTCTCTCGGGTCAGGCACAGACAAAAGACGAGGGCCTTGGTTCCTTGGGGCTGATGCTGACCAGCTCCTTGCCCAGGCCTTCCGGGTCCCTGCAGATGCCGGTGTCTCCGAAGGCGGCTCCGCCACCCAGAGCCCTGCTCCGCGGTGGGATCCTCCACAGAGCCTCCGGGCTCTGGAACGTGGTGGCCTGCCTGTCCTCACAGACCCTCGTACCGAGATTCTGCCTCCTCAAGGTGCATTGGCTCAGGTCCCTTCACCCTGCAGCCTGCAACCCTCCTTCTCTTTAGGAAGATCCTACATTTCTCTGCTGGATCAGGCCTCCCCCTTGTCAATCCCTGAAGTCCCAAGCCTTCAAAATTCTCTTCTCTAGCATTCTGGTATAATTCACTGAATAGACCTAATAAGCCAAAGGTCCATGGCCCCCAGACTCTGCATGAGTTTGACTGCAAATGGTTTTTTGTTTTTGTTTTTTAATTTGGATTAATTGCCCATATTTAAAAATCGAGATCTTCACAGACAACTGTGATATCTGTCTTCTCTAGAAGCATTAGAGGGTCTGGAAACCTTAGGCCTGCATTGTCACATGGTGGCAGTGGCTAAAGGCGAGAAAAATGTGTCCTCTGTGTTGCCCAAGACCTACCGTTCCCTGTCATTTCACAGCAGCCTTCTCTGCTCATTCACTTACTCGCCTGACGTCATTGAAGCCTTGAGCTTGTCATCTTTGTCCAGCCCTTTGAAGAACACAGGCTTTTTCGAGGTTTATCTTCTCCCACCTGGCAAACCACACACAAATTAGTTTTTTTTTTTAATGTTTATTTTTGAGACAGAGAGAGACAGAGCATGAACAGGGGAGGGGCAGAGAGAGAGGGAGACAGAGAATCCGAAACAGGCTCCAGGCTCTGAGCTGTCAGCACAGAGCCCGACGCAGGGCTTGAACTCACAGACCGCGAGATCATGACTTGAGCCGAAGTCGGACACTTAACCAACCGAGCCACCCAGGCGCCCCACAAATTAGTTTTTTAATCGCCCTGTTATGGCCAGGAAGACAGAGATAAGCCAGCCGACAACTTTTTAAAAGGATTGCTATGTTGCCTTAAGCCCGGTTTAAAACTGGGGGCTTCTCAGGGCGCCTGGATGGCTCAGTCCGTTGAGTGTCTGACTCTTGGTTTCTGCTCAGGTCATGATCTCACGGTTGGTGAGCTCGAGCCCTGCACTGGGCTCTGCGCTGACAGCGAGGACCCTGCTTGGGATTCTTTCACGCCTTTTCTCTCTGCTCCTCCCCCACTCGCGCTGTCTCTGTCTCTCTCAAAATAAATAAACTTAAAAAAAAAACAAGTGGGGCTTCTCCCCAGCCATGCTGCCGGTGTTCCCCACGGGCATGTGTCGGTGTAGACGCCACTCGCTCCTGGACCCCATGCAGACCAAGAAGGCACCTGGACCTCCGCAGCCACCATTTCCACCTCCCCTGAATGAAGTAGATGAAACGAGGGTGACATCAACCCACGTCACAGGGGCTGCTGGGCAGAAGCATTTGCACAAGGAAACTGAAGTCCAACAAGGCCTAAAACAGCGTCAGCCAGCAGCTTCTCTCACCTTCATTTCATCCTACCGACCTCTTGCAATGACCCTGGGAGAGAGAAGACTGAATAAGAGGGACCCGTGGGAACTTTGATGCTGACTTTTAAAACAGTGCATGTTTAGGTGTTTCAGGCTGGTGAGCCGTCAGGTGACAGGGGAAGGGGACAGGAGCATACAGGGCATGCAGGTTGGATTTTTCATTTCCTGGTTCCTTCTGAAGAAATATATTGACGGAGGGCTGGTGGGGGGGGGGCACCTGGGTGGCTCAGTTGGTTAAGCGCCCGACTCTTAATTTGGGCTCAGGTCAAGATCTCACCGTTCATGAGACTGAACCCCGTGTTGGGCTCTGCTCCGATAGCACAGAGCCTGCTTGGGATTTTCTGTCTCTCTCTCTCTGCCTCTCCCCTGCCCATGTGCATTCTTTCTCTCTCGATCCCTCTCAAAATAAATAAATAAACTTAAATTAAAAAAAAAAAGAAACATATTGATAACCAGGGACAGAACTTTCCAAGTCGTGCATAGTGTTGACACTTCAATATCGCAAACCAAATGGGAATAAAATCTTTGAAACCCAAACAACAAGGTGAAGCTTCTCCAACTGAAGTTTGTAGAGGACTTGGAGTATTGCCTACTAAAGGGCTCTTGGGACCCCTTCACACAATCCCTGGGGTCCTACGGAGCACTGTTGAACAGCTACAGATCTAACTTATGCAAAGCTCATAAGAGGAAACACGGGAAGTTCTTGACTGAGTCTAGCCAAACATGAGGGTGTTAGCTAGTTGACAATGTGCTGTTGAGGGAGACCGTAGCTTGATGAGTGTAGGACATGGGTTGGAAATAATCGCTGACTTACCAGCTGGGTGTCCAGGGTAGATCACCCCATCCCTAGCTGAGCATGTCATATTTTGAGCCTCCTCAACACCAGCCGTCATTCACAGCGTAAGTGGTTCTGATTATTCAGATGAGACTGGGGGAGCCATTTTGGCCAGCTCCTCTCTGTTTGTGTACTATGTTCATTGTCATGGCGAAATCACGGGGCTTTTGTGGCCGCTGGCTCCTGCCACAGGCTGCTCCTGGGTCAGGGCCAGAGATCAGGCCCGAGGGAGGCTAGGAGATGAGGCAGTTTAGGGAAACTGGAGGCGGGAGGATGCGGGGAGTAGTTCAGACTCAGCCTCACTGTTGCTTTTCTCTCTTCTTTTGTATAAAAAGATCAATCTCATGTCTAATTCATTTGAAAATTCCCCACTTCTCTGTGTGTGTTTTTGGTAAAAATAGAAGTCTCTGAGGATTGCGGGCTCCTGCTGAATTTTATGAGCAACTTTCAAAGCTTGCTAACCAGGTTCTTCTGATCTTTCCTTGAGTGAATTAAGCACCAGTAGGAGGCTTGCTTTCCGGGTGACTGGTTTGAGTAAAAGACTTCCAGGGTTGGGGGTAGAAGACTTTTAAGGTCATTTGATCAATTTGCAGACCCTGGAAAACACAACAGAGTGGACAGGTTGGCAGGAAGTTGGCCCCGTCACCCCTGTGCCCACCCTTCCCTGCCCCTTCCTCCCTCTATCTCCTCTTTCCCTCCTCCTTCCCACTTTCTTCCCCCTTCCCACCTTCATCCTTCTTCCTCTCCTTCTTTTATTCCCTTCCTCCTTCCTTCCTCACTGTCCCTTGTTGGGACAGTGTCCCAACCATCACTCTCTCTGTAGCAGACTCCCAGCTCACCTCCCGGCTTGCAGCCTTGCCCTTGTCCAAGCCAGGGAGTGCTTTCCAAAGGACAAATGTGATCATATTTCCTCCCAGCTTTAAACCTTTAGTGCTTCTCTGGTTCAAAAATTTCTTCAGTGTTAGAATCTGTCAGGATACACATTACCTTTGAGGAAGAAAGTGGGATTGGTGGTGGACAAGGCAGATTTCTGGAGGGTTGGCCATGCTTGATTTCTTACCTTGTGTGGTTGTTACACGATAGTCCTATTGTGATAATTTATTGATCTCTGCCATGACAATGTGTGCACTTTTCTTTACACATGTTATACTACCATAAATTTTTTTAAAAAACTGGTTCAGTGTTTAATATCACCCTCCTGTGCTTTCCAAGGTGGGGGTGAAGAATGGCTTTGAATACCAGGGAAGGGGGCTATGGGGATTGCTGCAGGGAAGGGGTGGTCACTGAATCTTGTGGCAGCTTTGAAGCTGGAATATCCAAATAATGAGCTAATTTCAGTGGCTGCTGGTGTGACAGATTTGTAGACTGTCTGATGAATGGTGCTATGGAACTGCAGTGTTCTGAGATGAGGATGATTCAAAGAAGCCTCTAGAATCCTTTACAAAAGGTTATGGTTTGGGAGAGGAGAGCAGGGAGAATTAGTCCTGGCCCAGTTGCCATCCAAAAAAGGATTTGTTTCAGATGAAGGTTGATTAGGCACTGGCTTGGTGTTGCTCTTAGCAGGGCTGTGAGGTTTCTCCATAGGAAAGCTTTCCTGAAGTGATCAGGGCTCCAACGGGATAGAAAACCACAGGGCCTGGGAGGGATGCGAGGTCTTCCTCAGAAGCAGGCTGTAAAACTGTTCCTGAGAGGTGACCCTAACGGGTGGGCCAAGAAAGGGTTCCCGGAGGAAGCCTAAGGATGCTGAGAACCCCCCCCCCCGATGGTCCTATGGAGTTGAGGGAATAGGGGCAGCTATAAGTCTCAGAGTAATGGAAGAATGAATGTGTGGTGAGTGATGGGGAACAGGCAGAGAGGCTCCTTTGCCTCTCAACTGGGTCACCAACTTGCTGAGCTTTTGTAGTCATTGGACTTTTTGTTCACTGCATTAAAAACAACAACAACACTCTTCATAAATGGTGTCTGTCTCCACTTAGCACTTTGCACATGCCATTGATGTTTACCTTCTCACGCCTTGGCCTCCCTGTTGGCCATGGCCATGATGGCAGCCCTGTCCCTTTATAACATCGTAGTCATCTCCAGCACCGCATCTGACACCTTGCAGGTGCTCGGTGAGCATTTGTAGAGCAGTGTGCAGATCTTCAGAGGGAGAGCTTGCTTCCATTCTGCAACCTCCCTGAGGAGTGGGACTTACGATCTCCCAGAAAACTGAGGCTTAGAGAAGATCATTCAGAGCATATGGCTTATAAGTGGTGGGACTGTGGTTCACACTCTGTGTTAGGAAAGCCCTTGCCCTGAATCTCTATGCAGCACTCACCCCATCGACTCCACCCTAGTGTTCCCCATCAGCAATCCTACAGGTTGCTAGGACTCCTACGAATACCTTGTGAATACCCTAAGTTATTCAGGATGACTTAGCCCTCCTGTCAATGAATGGATCCCAAATATCCCAAAGATCAGGTTTCCTAGCCAAATGGACAAGTCCTTCTGAGAGCTGGCCCCTGGCTTCGCCTCTGGTTCCATCTCCAGCCACATGGTGTCCTGCATTAATCATACCGAAATACCCATAGTTGTGTGCCTGTGTCATCCCCCTTTGATGGGTTTCTCTTTCTGGAATAATACTTTGCCATCTCTACTGGGCTGGGTAAATATAAATATATTATAAATTATAAATATAATTATAATTATAACTAAGATGCTCTTGACTACAGACAGCACAAAACCCACCCCTAAATGGTATAAGCAATGAGAGGACTTAGCATCTCACGTGGTAAGAGATCCTGCGGGAGGGGAGGCCGCTGGTGCAGAGTGTCAGGTCTCTGTCCCTCTCTCCGCTCTGCCCCTCTTTGCATTGGCTTCAGCCTCAGGCTTGTGGCAAGATGGCTGGGGTGGTTCCAGGGCTCACATCCAGACACATCAACATCGTGCACAAGGAAACATGGATGGCTTCTTCCTGTGTCTGCCTTCCCGGGCACCCCCGCACATCCCCTGCATGGCTCCTGGCCAGGCCTGATCGCAGACCTTCCCTGAGTCAAGGAGAACAGCATTAAAACCCATCCGGATATACCCCTGGAGCTGGGGATTGAGTGGATCATGCTGGGGAGAGGAGGGCACCCAAAAGAGTGGACTCTGTCTGCAAGGAAGGTCTCAGGATTGAAGTGGCTCTAAAAGGTATCCAGCCTCACCTTTCTAGGGAAGCCTCCTCCAGCTGGCATTTTAGCCTCCTCACACCGCCAGTTCTTTCTTCACCAGCCCCTCCCCCACTGCCAATGTCCTTGGCCTGACCCTTTGCTCTTTGGCACAGTGCCCCTCTTTTGTGGCCCCACCTGGCCACATCCACCTGCTGTGCTTCCCACACGCCTTGTTAGCTCGCTGGACCCTATGTGCCGCCTACCCATAACCCTGTGCCTTCTTCCTGGTCAGTGCACGCTTCTCATGGAGGGGGCTCAGCCAGATTAACCCTGCCCACCCGTGTCGCTATCCTCCCACAACCCTCTAGACTTGGGGATCCTCTCCATGGATTTACCTGCTGATGTTTTGCTTGAAAACCTTCTCAGTTCCAAAGTCATTTCTCATGCATTTCACAGGCATGTTTTTTGTTCCTTGATAAGAATGATGTCTTCTAATTCTTTGGCAACACCAGAAACAATGAACCTCATGCATGCACACACACACACGCTCACACACGCCCTCTTCCTACTTGAAAGCCACACTGGGAAGGGAGGCAGCCAATCAGTGCCACTAACTAAGCAGCCAGCGTGCCCTCAGCCTGGCGTCTTGCCCTTGCCCTCGCCCCTCTGTTTGCAGAGATGGCAGCTGCCTCTGTATGTATGGAAGGTTGCAAAAGGCGCAGCTCCAGCAGCTAGGGCCAGAAAACCCTAGGACCAATTTGCTTTTTTGGGCTACAGTGTTAGTCTTGGGGAATAACTGAAGCTCTATGGTGAACAAGCTGCCTGAGCCACTGCTAGGGGGTGATCGCTGGAAACTGGAACCCGTGGAGCACCTGCGATGTGCTCTGTACCTGTTCCTCTTTCAGCCAGCGCTGCTTCTCTGCCAGTCTGTCTCTGCGTCCGTCTGTCTGGAGGGGTTCCACATACTCTGCTAAGCTCAAATAGCATCCGGTGGTAAAGTCCCCAGGAAAAGTTTCTTCTCTTTTTTTTCTGTTGTTGTTATACTTTGTTGCAAACCCTTTTGCTTGGCCTCAGCTCAGCCCATAAGAGAGTGCATTGCCCACCTGCTTGCCTCTCTACTGGGGGATGAGCTCCTGAAGGCCGGGAATCATAATTTTTCTAGATCTTTGGGTCCTCTGAGGACAGATCCATGCCTGCCAGGTAATAATAAATAAATTCTTGTGGAATTAAATTAAATTAATTGTTGCTGAGGGCAATAGAAATCAAGATTCAGAAGGAGTGAATGAACGCAGAACTTAAATACAGAGACTCTTACATATGTATTTCTCCCCTTTATTATGGTGCATGGAAAGAGAAAGGAGAAAAAGGGAAGGAAATAGAAGTGAAGATTGACCAGGGCTCTCCCTCTCTAGATGAGCTTCTTTTATTTTTTAAAAAATGTTTATCTATTTATTTTGAGAGAAAGTGTATGTGCAAGGTGAAGGGGCAGAAAGAGAAGGAGAAAATCCCAAGCAGGCTTTCTGCTGTCAGCATGGAGCCCGATGTGGGGTTCCATCACATGAACTGCAAGATCATGACCTGAGCCCACATCAAGACTCGACACTTAACTGACTGAGCCACGCAGACGCCCCTCCCTCTCTAAATGAGCTTCTTAAGAGCAAGAACTATCCTATATCCTGTGGCCCTTCTCAGTGCCTAGAATATGGGAAATGATCCATAAATACTTGTTGAGTAAATACATGGGATATGGGTCAGGTTGTGCTTTGGGGCTGGATTCTGAGCACTGATTGAGGTAGGGCACGAGGACCTTGGAATCTAAGATGGGATAGGGCAGCCCTTATGAGGGATAGTCAGTTTGGCCTCTGTTGCCAAGACCTGTGGTTGATCAACTAGCTTCTCTGTCTTCAGCCTCCCCCAACCCCTACTCCCTACCCTCAGCTCCAGCACCTGCAAGGTCACATTTCAGACTCTAAACTGAGGCCTTTGAGACCAAACCTGTCCCTCATGTATGCCAGACCCCCTGGAAAAAGGGTAAGTGGAGGCCCAGGGGCCATATGTCCAAACATAAGCAAGTTATAAGCCAAGTGAAGCACCTGTTCAATAAAATATATTCTAGCCTCCCATTTTGACAAATATATCTTCAAAACAACAACAAAAAAGGTGTATAAAGCTATAGCTTTTGTATGATGGAAATTTAGCCAAATATCAAAGATGACTGACTTAAATTATAATTAAAATCTAGGCATTCTGTTGATGAACCAGTGATAACAGGGCGAATTATAAAACAAAAGCACATCTAATTCATAAATGACTATGCATTTACACTATAATTTTAGTGTTTATGTTTTTGTTTCAGGAAAATCACTAGTTGTGTTATTATACAACCAAGATATTCACATCATGTGTTCTATTGATGGTAATGATCTGGATTAAAAAAACAAAATAATTAGCAATAATATCTTTAAAAAAGGGATCATATTCAAAGGATTCAAAGTCTTAGCATATTTTATCGTAAAGTGTAGCTCAAACTAAATGGAAACTATTTGAACATAAAATTTTCATGCGCATTTCAGAAAAGTAATATTTCTTTTACCATGATAAAATTAAGGGTAAAATACAAATTTAATGAATATAAAAATGGTTCATCAAAGTTATTTCAATCAAGCTAAATAAAACTATTCCTACAATTGTAGTGTGTAATAGCCACACATTACCAGTGTAAAAAACCAGCATAATCCCTTATGCACATTGTGTCTAGACCACTGGTTCTCACCGGGGGTGGTTTTGTCCCCCAGAAGCGTTTGGAGATGTCTGGAGACATCTGTGGTTGATACAGCTTGCTATGGTATCTAGCCAGGAGGGGCCTGGGATGCTGCTAAATATTCTACAAGGCACACAAAAAAGACTTCACCACTCTAAGGTGTCAGTAGTGCTGAGGTTGAGAAACCTTGGTAACGCACACACACACACACACGCATGTGCACGCGCGCGTACACACACATACACACACACACACACACACACACACACACAGAAGAGACTCATGAACTGTTGGATCCTGCCAAATGTTCTTTCACTGCTATGTGCAGTTGTTGTGGATACTACGCTAATTATGGGTAACTCCAGAATCACGAATTGGAACATGAAGAGAAGCAAGAAAATGGACAGGCGACACAGACTGCATTCTGCAAGAATCCGTGGCCCTCTTGCTATGTGAGAGAAAGAATTTGACGTTTTGATTAATTGTCTTTTCTTTTACCTAAGCGCTTCTGCCTATCAGTTACCCTCCCCCCCACCGCCACCACCCCCCCCCCTTAGCTAATGCACATTCTGAAATAATGTCCATCTCCAACGTCAGAAACAACACAGCCCACAGATCTTGACGTTCGGACGCAGTCACCTTTTGTATCAAGGTCGTAAGACAAGAGATGTGGAGAAGGGCTGTCCTGGGGCCTGAATGGTGTCATTCCAAGAGTGGGTGTTTAAGGTTACGGATCATGCTGTACCAGAGTCAGGCAGCAGATCCCGAGTGACAGAGGTGCCCATGTTTTCCTTCATAAATGTAGTTTCTGTGTGTTTGTGACATGGTGATGGGGGTGGGGGGGAGCTCTGAAGCCTGAGGCCCAGGGCAGGGGCTAGGAGCTGCCATGTCCCATTATCAACCTCGGGCTCGGAGCAGGAGCAGGGAGGAGCTGAGAGGCTGTTAACATCAGATCATCTGCAGTTTTCCAACTCTTTTGCAGAACAGCATGCTGTTTAGCTGCCAAAATATTAGGACTGAAAGCAGCTGGCAAAAGTGTTCATGGAGGAAGTGAGCCTGCTCAGAGAGGCCAAAGGAAAATTCTCCTCGACTGTGACCCCAGAAGGACCCCCGGGCCTCAGGACCTCTTTTGGAAGCCTCTGCTCAGTCAGCTTGGGGCTCCCTCAGACCCCAGGGCCCCGGGGGCTCCTTTAAAGAGGTATGTTCTGAGACCAGTGCTTACTGCTGGTCCTTTCTGGGGCAGTGGGACTGAGGAGACCTTTGTCATTGCTCAAAGAAATTCTCAGCCTCATACTGAACTTACTCTCAGCTTATGTTTCGTGAAACCGGGAAACAAAAAGAAGTAGACAGAAAAAGCTACCTCCATATATAACTCAGCTAATACTTCTAAAGAGACAGGCCCAACGGGGAACAAATGACAGCCACCTGTGCAAGTGAGTATTGAGAAGACAGAGGGGACCCATGGCTTTACTGAGACTCATCCCTGCACCCATTTACAAGTCTCTTTCCAAATGGCTATCACTTGGTCCTCACTGCGACCTCAGGACAGGTAGCCAGGCAGGTTTCTTTTCATTTTACAGGATACTGACTTTGAAAGATAGAGTCACTCACTCACTCAGGAAGGCACATCGAGGAGGCAGCGGAACCAAGAGTAAGACTTGGTCTTTTGGCTCTAAAATAGTGCTCTTTCCAGTGACATCAGTGTTTCAATCTGTGGACCCTAGAGGTTTCCATTTTTATAAGGGGTTTGTGAATCCAAATGTATAGTAGTTTCCACCTGTAGCCTCAGCTGATAGACTTATAACCACTGTCATGTGAAGAGGGTCTAGACTCTATTGACACTGATACAGAGCTCTTATGGAAGAGTCTGGCAACCAACACATTACCCCCTGCTGTATCAAGTCTCCTGGCAGAGAGGTGACATTCTTTATCACTAGAGACACTGGGCACAAAAATTCCTACAAGTGGACAGAGCTAGGATTGAGACACAAATCTTGGCTTTATGTTTTGTGGTATGCAATGGACTCGTGATTCAGATAGAGAACACTGCCCAGAGGACGTGGGAGGTGCTCAAAAATTTTATCAACTGACCAAGTGACTAAATTGGAGACGAGGAGACATCAAATGCCAAAGGGAAAAGCAGGCTCCGGGTGGCAAGTAGGGTGGGGAAATCAGCAAGGGAATCCCCTCACCCATGAGGGAAAAGGAATGGAAACAAACAGCAAAAGCAGTTAGCAGATTGTTAAAAACTGGAAAGCTTTTGGAATAATGACATAACCGTGCAGTCTCATTAGAGGTTCTAATGGGAACAGAAAAGAAATACTCGCCGCTAATTTCCTTTCTGTTCCTGTAATCAGTAGTACATTTTTAAAGTATCTAGTAGGGTGTTAAGTCCTTTTCAATCACTATGAGTTCATCCATTCATTCAACAAATGTTCACTGCGTGGCTATTAATATGCCAGGCACTGATCTGGTGTTGGGGATATAACAGTAAACAAAACAGACAAGAGATTACCCTCATGGAGCTCACATTCTAGTCAATGAAGAAATGAAAACGTAAACTACCATAGTATATCAGGTGGTGACAAGGGCTATAGAGATGATGGCAGGGGAGAGACCTAGAAATTGGCAATTTTAAATACCATGATCAGGGACAGCCTCATTGAGAAAGTGATGCTTGAACCAAAGCCTGAGGATATGAGGGAGCAAATCAAGCAGATATCTGAGGGAGGAACATGCCTGGTGTTCAGGAGCAACAAGGAAGCCATTGCAGGGGAACAGAGTGAGATAGAGAAGCAGGACGAGACTGGAGTCTGGGTTACACAGGACCGTACAGGCTATTGAAGGGTTAGGAGCTCTTACCCTGAGTAACATGGGAAGAGGTGATGTGATCTGACCTGCATTTTAGCAGGTTTCTCTGGCTACTGTGCTGAGAATAAAAGTAGGGAATCAAGGGTGGGATTAAGGACATCAGTTAGAAGGTTCTGGAAAAAGTCAAGAAGAGAGACGATGGTCGTCTGGACCAAGGTGGTAGCAGTGGAGGTGGTGACAAGTGACTGGACTCTGGATGTTTTATGAAGGTGGGAAAGGCAAGGTTTACTAATAAATTAGATGCAAAGTGGGAGGGAAAGATTTATCAAGGGTGATGCCAGGGTTTTGAACCTGAACAATGACAAGAATACAGTTGCCATTTAACTAACGCGAGGAAAGCAGTGGAGGGAGCATGGGTTTGGAGGAGAAAATCAGAAGTTTGGTTTTGATTGTTGAGTTTGAGATATATTTGTGTGTGTGTGTGTGTGTGTGTGTATCTCTCAAAGGAGAGGTTCATATTTGAAATATGAATTTGGAAGCCTTATCACGAAAAGAGTACTGAGAACATTTACCAAGAGAGTATTGGAGAGGAAAAGGGGTCAGAGAACTGAAGCCTGGAGATTTGAGCAGGTTGTAATCAACCAAAGCCTGGGAATGGGTGGCCAGTGAAGTAGGAGGAAACCAGGGAAGTGTAGACCACCAGGAATCAAGCGAAGAAACTGTTTCAAGAAGCGTTGCTATCTCACTTGGGGCAAAGGCTGGGAGACATTAGGCAAGATGAGCATTGAGAATTAATTGCCCATTAAACTTAGTAACATGGAAGTCAACACTGAACTGGACAAGAACAGTTTCTGTGAGGCAAATGACAGCTTGACTATTGAGGGTTAAGAGAAAACAGGAGGAAATGTAACCGGTGAATATAGACAACTCTTTTTAGGAGCTGGATGCCAAAGAGGGTGAGAAAGGAGAGCGTGTGGCTTGAGGGGGCCATCAGTCAAGAGAGGTTTCTTTTTGTTTTTTGTTAATTTTTCTGGTTTTGTTGTATTTATTGGGGTGGGGGAGGGTGAGAGAGAGAGAGAAAAGAGAGAGAGAGAGAGAGAGAGAGAGAGAGAGAATCCCAAGCAGAGATTCAGTGCAGAGCCGAATGTAGGACTCCAACTCATGAACCCTAAGATCATGACTTGAGCTGAAATCAACAGTTGGATGCTTAACCTACTGAGCCACCCAGGTGTGCCCCCCCCCCCCCCCCCCCCCCAGGAAGCCAGGTCATGGGCTGAAGTGCAGGGGAGAGGAGTGGTGCTGGAGGTATTTGAAGAGATCTTCCTCCCAAGTCTGTTGTGGGGATTACCTGGCCCATAGGAGAGGCTCATAAACTGAAAGGAATTCCTGTATCTTTGTGATTGTTGTTCAGAGCAATTTTTTTGAACATTACATATATTGTTTTTATTATTATAGTAATATTTCATGTTCAATATAGAAAATTACGGAAAAGGCAGAAAAGTATAAAGAAAAAAGTCATGATAATTATTCTCCAAAGAAAATAGCTATTAACAGTTGGACGTGTATCCTTCCAGCCCCTTCTTCTATGAATATACATTATGGATATCCTGTTTTGTATGTTGCTTTCTTCGCTTCACATTGTATTTCACTGTTTTCTCATGTCCTTTGGTAATGCCCCCAAGTATGATTTTTTTTTTAATTTTTTAATGTTTATTCATTTTTTGATAGAGACAGACATGAGTGGGGGAGGGGCAGGGAGAGAGGGAGACACAGAATCTGAAGCAGACTCCAGGCTCTGAGCTGTCAGCACAGAGCCCGATGCGGGGCTCGAACTCACGGACTGTGAGGTCATGACCTGAGCCGAAGTCGGATGCTTAACCGATTGAGCCACCCAGGTGCCCCCAAATATGATTTTTAATGGCTATGAATTCCATAAATGGCCGTAAGCATTCCATCAGGTGGCTGTTCTACCATTTACCTTGAAATTTCCCTATTTTGGACATTAAAGTTAATACCAGTGTTTCACATGTGTAATTAATGCTGTAATGGACATCCTCGCAGATAAATCTTTATGCTCTGGTGAATTCTTTACACTAACCTCTTAGAAATGGAATTAGTAAGTCAAAGGGTAGGAACAGTTTAAAAACTCTTGATAGATATTGCCAAGCAGCCTTCCAGAAAGGTTACACTAATTTTCATTTCTTCCAGCAGCATAGGAGAATGCCCCGACATGATCCTTTTAAAAACCTTTGCAGGTCAGTATTGATTTATTGGTTTAATTTGTACTTTCTTGATGACTTGCGAAGTCCAACTTCTTTTCATTTATTTACTTCATTTGCATTTCTTTGGAATGCCTCTGTACAGGGGAGTTTGGCTTGAGGAAAAGCTTCTCAGTGGAAATACTGTTGAAGCTGCCGAGAGTTATCTGGGCTGATCCCTTTCCATGACGCTTCCCTGGACGACAGGGACCCTCAGCTCCAGGAAGCTAGTGTGCAGCCGTGACCCAGCCAGCTATCATTGCTCTGTCCCGGTTCTCGGGGAAGGCCCCTCCAGCCCCTTCCTGCCCCGAGATGGCACCTCCACAAAGAGCGAATTTCCTCCCATCCGTGACCTGGCAAACAGGAGCCATCACAGGAGTGAAGACACATCGACGGAGGGCGGCAGGCACTTGTTTCATCTCCGTGTTGGTGCAGTGCCTGAGACTTGACTTGTTTTAAAATTAAATATTTTAAAACATTTAATTTTAAAATATTTAATTAAAAAAATTTTTTTAATGTTTATTTATTTTTGAAACAGAGAGAGACAGAGCATGAACGGGGGAGGGGCAGAGAGAGAGGGAGACACAGAATCAGAAGCAGGCTCCAGGCTCCGAGCCATCAGCCCAGAGCCTGACGCGGGGCTCGAACCCACGAACCGTGAGATCGTGACCTGAGCCGAAGTCGGACGCTCAACCGACTGTAAAATATTTAATTTTAAAACAAACCAAAGGAAACTGAAACCGCCGCATTGTTAGCATTGGTTTTTAAAAAGTTCTCCCGGGCTGCCTAGGTGGCTCAGTTGGTTGAGCGTCCAACTCTAAATTTTGGCTCAGGTCATGATCCCAGAGCTGTGGGATCGAGCCCCATATCAGACTCTGTGCTGAGCATGGAGTCTGCTTAAAAGTCTCTCTCCCGGGGCGCCTGGGTGGCTCAGTCAGTTGAGCATCCGACTCTTGATTTCGGCTCAGGTCATGATCTCATGGTTTGTGGGTTCAAGCCCCACGTGGGGTTATTCGCTGTGAATACAAAGCCTGCTTGGGATTCTCTGTCCCCCTGTCTCTCTGCCCCTACCTCTGCTCGTGCTGTCCCTCTCTCAAAATAAATCAATAAACATTAAAAAAGAAAAAAAGATTCTCTCTCTTTCTCCTTTTGCCCCTCTTCCCCACTCGTGCTCTGTCTCTTAAAAAAAAAAAAAAAAAAAAAATTAGTGAGTGAGTTGTTGGTGAGGCAGTAGCTTTAGTCCAGAGCAAGCCTTGGACTGAGAACTTCTCCCTGCCTGCTCATTACTATGGCTCATGGAACTTGCAATCTGGAATAAATCGAGTCTAAGGCAGATGGTCAGGCCAAGACAAAAGAACCTTGAAGCATCTATCCTTCTAATTTCCCTCCACTTTCCTCATTTAAAGATTAAGAATTTTTTTTTTTAAACAAAGTCTCAGTGGTATGGAGGAGCTACAACCATACAGCTCTCCTAATTAGAAAGAGCAAATCTAATCAACTTTGATGATCAGCTTTGCGGATTATGTGGGATAAAATTTTCATGCCACAGCAGTTCCTCATTTCTGTCCCCCACCCCACCCCCTTCAGAGTCATTGCCTCTTCCACTCAGAGTATTCTCAGAGACCAGGGGCTATTTTTAATACTTGCCATGGAAAAACATCATTCAGAAGCAAATCTGCTATAAACTATCCCAGTTAGGTGGTCCGGAGCCAAATCTCAATGACTTCCTGCATAGTCAGGGTTACCACCCCTGTCCTTTCCATCAGTTTGGATGATTGCAAGTTATTCCCTTCTGACTAGAGGTGAACATTTCCACTGAAAATTTCCCAACTTGCAGTAGAAGTAGTAGATCATAGTTGTTGAGACCTTGGGCTCCGGGTTCAAGTACAAGACTGTTTGAATCCCAACTACACTGGGCCTAGACCCCGAGCCTCAGTTCACAAGTCTCAAGGATAATGCAGGATTTACTTCGTGGGGTGGGTGGGGAGGATTGCGTGAGCTGTTGGTTGCACCGTGCCTGACACTTATCCTGGTGTCTTTCTTTCCCAAGTACACGCTATTATTATGAACGTGCTCTGAGTTTCTGCAGCTAAAATATCTAATAGATGGGCACATCACAACAGAGCTTTACTTGCCCTCATAATGCCCTGCAACAGGAGATAAGGAAGGGAGAGTTTAGCTGCACATTTTCCAAAAGATGGACTGTCATGTCTTAGCTGCAGTGAGAGACCAGGGGGGTGTAGCTGGTGTTTTATCCTACCTGCTCCCGGTGTCAGTGGCGTGGGGTCACCATAGTGAGTGGCCGGGTGTTAACCGTGTCCCTGCCCTTGCCATAGCCCCTAATGAGAGCCTCCTTGAGTTTGCTCACCCCTTTGGAAAGAGGTCTCCCTTCTCCTTTGTACTAAGTTGGCAAGTCATTATTATAGTAATAATACCTGTTATTACCAGTCAATCTCTCTTTCGATACTAAATTATTATTATGTACTTGGCCAAAAAGGTCTGTGCTATTGTAATTTGTAAAGCCCAGACTAAGCAGGACAATAAAACTTGAATAACGACATCTTGCATTTATTTCCATGGTGTGTTTATTTTTCTAGTACATAGTGTGTCAGCAGGCTGCTCCCTGACCTCCCTTGGCCAAGGAATCCTGGCGTTTGCCTTTTATACTGTTCAGAACCCCAAGTTTCAGGGCCACACGTCCCTTTGGAAATCTCCAGGCAGTGCATCTTCGGGCCGTGGCGATAGCTGCATCAGGCAGGGCCGGACCTGGTGGGTGGCTGTTTTTCTGCAAACATGTGCTCCTGACCTCGAAGAGGCAGCGTCTTTATTATGGCCATTTATTATTTACAAAGCACTGCAGGTGTACACAGCATTTTATGAGACACAAAGACAAGGTCCTGCCCTGTGCACTGAGAGGTTTTATCCAGCACTTCATCTGTCTGAGCTGAGCTGTGGGGACGCAAGGCAAGCAGGGCTAAAGGGCTGAGAGCTGTGTCTGGGATGTCAGGGTGGAGGGAAGGACTTCTGATGAGGAATTTTAAATGCGGGACATCAGGCGTGTGATACTTGAAGCGTCACTCTGGGGTCCAGGAGAGGTTTTGTCATGACCTGTGTTGCAACACCACGAAGAGAAATTCTGTTCGTGTGCCTCGGAACAGTTTGTGGGTGGGAGGAATAACTGAAAGACTCAGAAGAGACAAAGACCTTGTCGGTCCCAACAATGTTTTATACCAGCCTGTACCTCCCCACCCCAACTTTCCAGCAAGTTGTCTTGTTTTCTTCTGTTTTGGGGAGTGATCACTGCAGGCAGGAGGATTAGTCACCCTTTAACAAAATGTATTGTTCTTAATTCACTGTGTAGCCTTTAAGGAGATTCAATTTCCTCCTCAAGAAGGGTAGATTTCTGGGTATTTGGACCCCTAATCTTCAGCCATCTGTCCGTTACTTTTCTTCTGTCTGCATCTGTCTGTCAGGGCAGCCCCAGTGGCATCTCCCAGTCTGTGTGGGTTACCATCACCTGCCTGTGTCGTCCTTCTGTCTGACTAAGCAGATAGATACTCATTGAGTGCTCCCAGGAACGGATGCTGGGGTGAAGAGCTGAACAAGACCTCGTCCCTGCCCCCCAGAAACCATGGACTATCAGGACCGAGATGTGAAAAAGCAGTGAGATTGGGACCAAAGCTGCCTCTCCTTCGGGAGGAGACAGAGGCTTGGCCACACGAACACAGTCACTCATCTGGAGATGTTCCTGGGCTCCTACCCTCTAAAGCAAGGGCTCACATTCGAAGAAGGTGCAGAAATACAGACTTGCTCTGGGCTCGGGACAAACCGATCACGTCCTTGGCATGGGATTCTTCCTGCTCAGAGCTCAGGGCTTAGTCTAATACCAGGCAAGTTTTGCAGCCAGAAACAGATATAAATTTGGCTGAGTACCACTAGTGAAAACAAAATAGATTCTGTAATGTACCGACTATGCACCAGATGGCTCTGCTTCCTACCAGCCCTGTAAGGCTGGTTAACAAAGCCTACTGCCCTCCATTATCGCCATCATCATCATCATCACCACCGGCTTCACCAAATCCGATTAAAAGCCCTGTGGTACATGGCACTCTACAGAGCCCTCTGAGTCTGGATGTTTAGTTGAGAATATTTCCTGCCTTCCCTCCCTCCAACACCTCCCTCTGCCTCCACATCCCAGTGTGTTGTGGTCTGGGTTATCATTTCCTCCACAATCCTCCCTCCCCATTCCCCGTCACTCACTCTGCCACTGCCTGGATTCAAGTTAGCATCCCTCCTTCATATTCCCTTCCACTTTTACAGCCGATGTCAGAATATGGACCTCCTGCATAAGAATCGTCTGGGGAGTGTGTTAACAGTGCAGGTTTCTGGGAGCCCCTCTGCCCCTTCCAATTAATTCAGACTGTCTGATGGTGGCCTATGGGCATTTGCATTGTAACAAGCTCCTTCGGTGATTCTGAGTTTGAGAATGCTGCCTTACACTTTCTCCTTTCAGCAAAAGCCAGATACTTAGCCTATCAGCTTCCTAGTTTAGAGGGGCACATACCAGAAGCCAGCTGTGGAAGGGACACCAACAGCCATATGCCAGAGCCAGCCTGTACGTGATGTCAAAAACAACATTTTCAGGAAATTTGCAAGCTGATTGTTAAACCATAGGTTGAAATTGACCATGGGGCAAGTATTTACATCACAGAAATCACCAAGCACTTGTGTGTGTGTCTGTGTGTGTGTTTGGAGAATCAGGTCACCAGCACACCCTTGGACACCAAGTGTCAACCCAGCACTGTGATTTTCACATAAGGGCACTAAGGAGCAGAGAGGAAAGGGACCCATCCAAGGTCTTTGCAGTAAATAAGGTGGAATCACAGCTAGAATCGGAGTGTCCTGTCCCCTGTTCTGGTTTGCATGAGAGCCCTATTCCTTTTTTTTTTTTTTTAATTTTTTAACATTTATTCATTTTTGAGACAGAGAGAGACAGAGCATGAACGGGGGAGGGTCAGAGAGAGGGAGACACAGCATCTGAAACAGGCTCCAGGCTCTGAGCTGTCAGCACAGAGTCCGACGCGGGGCTCGAACTCACGGACCGCGAGATCATGACCTGAGCCGAAGTCGGCCGCTTAACCGACTGAGCCACCCAGGTGCCCCCCTATTCCTTTTTCGTAATGACTTTGCCTCTGTGGGGAGAGTGGTTTGTAAGGATTCTTACATAGAGTTCCCATGAGTGTTTATCACTCTGTGAGTTGGTTGGGGTTCTTCGATTACAAGCCGCAGATTCTAGCTGTCCTAAGCAGAAGAGAAATTCGATTGAAGAGTCTCATTGAGTTCACAGAACTGGAAAGCAGGCTTGCAGAAGGACTCAGCAAGGGCAGCTGAGGACTCCACGCATCAGGGACTGATGGACCGTCTCCTGAGGGAGATGTTGCTGGATTGAATCAACTCCAAACTCTTCTTTCCAACCTAGCTTTACTTTGTTCAAGATACAAACTCCTTAAAGAGAGTGATATTGCCCTGGGACCCCATGCCCCACCCTTAGCTCAGGCTGGACGGGACACCTTGATTGTTCACTCCCAAGACTGCATACAATGGGTGAGAGATAATTCCCCCAAAAGAAATCAGGCACCTTTCCAGTGAGAAGAGGAAACTGATGTCAAGTAGCCAAAAACCCACATGCCTTCTCTGCACTTCAACCAGACAAACAGCACTAGGAAGCTTGGATCTATATCTCCCTCTTTCCATTGATACCCTGTGCGGCGCCTTATGCCCTGGGTACATCCTGCCTTTGGCCTGGTGCTAGGATTGGGAATCAGACTTGGGCATTCTAATGCTTAAATGTGCGAGTTTCCCGTCATCCTCTGCTCTCCCCCTGTGCCCTCTCTTATTGTACTGACTACCATCTAAATGCTAATGATTCTCGACTCTGTGTCTCTAGACCCATAGTTTGGGTTTCCATTGGACGTATCCACTGTAGACGTATTTCCCAGCTCCAACTTCCCCTTCATTCCTGCTGCCGTTGCCTGGATTCAGGTTAGCATCGTGCTCATGTGTCATTTGCACCACCTCTGATCTCTTTCTCTATCGTGTTCTTTCCTATCCAATCTACGCTGCATGTTGTACTGTTTACTTCTTAAAAGCAAGAGGATCTTACCACCCCCATCCTTACGTGACAGGCAATGACTGTTTTTTATGCAAAGCCCCCACTTCCTACCTTGCATACAAAGCCTTTTGTGACCTGCTCTTCACTTGTCCCTCTCAGCCCCTCTCCTGCTCACTGCTGACACACAGCCTTCACCTTCACCACGTGGACCCTCTCAGCAGACATGCCAGGGCTTTCCACTCCTGGGACTTTGCACCTGCCTGCTTCTCTGTGCAGTGCGCCTCCTCAGGATCTTTCCCCAGAAAGTTCTTACTCGTCCTTTATGACTCAGAGGACAAGATGGAAAATGTGGGCAGAATGATTGCGGTAGATGGATGGGAGAGGCAGGGATTCCCTGGTGATTCTCAGTGAATCTTGGTGAAGATCGGCCTTTGCTGACCAGCCCCATTAAGTTTTACTTCTCTGTCCGCTGTATCTCCACAACTCTTTGTTCATATAGTTCATAAAGCACTTACTCCTTTAGTGTATGAACTCAAATGCATGTTTTTCACCTCGTCATGAACACTTATGAGTTTTGTGGCCACCCAGGACCTTTCACATCCTTCCTGTGTCCGGAAAATTCTCTGTTTTACAAACCCCCACATCCTATCGCGGGAGGGATGGCCTCACTGTCCCCGGCTCCCTTGCAGCTAGGGCACAGCACATGACCCGGACCACCAACCACACATGAGCATTCAGAAGCTAGTGCTGCAAAGCCGTGAGCACTGGGGGAATCCATTCTGGCAAAGGTGGCTTGTATCTTCCAGAGTCTCAGAGGGAGTGGCAGCCAAAGATCCTGATGGGAGCCTCTGAGGTCGTCAGTTAAAGCTGCATGTCTGTGTAGACAGGAGAACCAGTTCTGCAAAGCATTTTGGGGTGTGATTTCTAGCTGTGTAGCTTCCCAGAAATTTTGTGATTTCACGAATATTCTTTAATAAGTCTATTTTCTGCTTAAAGTAGCCAGACTTGGCTTCTGATTTTCGCAACTAGAAAATTTGACCTTTTAGTCTGAAAAACCTTCAAGAGCAGGGTCCACTGTTTGTTTATTTCTTCATTCCTCCCCCGCAGCACCCAGCACTGAGTAGCTTTCGTGTACGTGTTTCTTGAACAAACACTTGCTTTCCCTGGGAGGAGGTTGCTTTTCCACAGTGCATGACTTTAATAGCTACAGGCTGGAGTTTCAGAGCTGAGAGCTTATGTTACTGGCCTCAAATACCTGGGTTCTGTAACCTTTTTCAAGGAGCTCAGAACTTCTCAAAGTGGAATGTTAAGATGACATTGACTTTCTTTTTCTTTTATCTTTTTTTAAATGTTTATTTAGTTTTGAGAGACAGAGCGTGAGCAGGGGAGGGACAGAGAGAGAGGGAGACACAGAATCCGAAGCAGGCTCCAGGCTCTGAGCTGTCAGCACAGAGCCCGACCTGGGGCTCAAGCCCATGAACCGTGAGATCATGACTTGAGCTGAAATCAGATGCTTAACCGACTGAGCCACCCAGGCTCCCCAAGATGACTTTGATTTTCATGTTGAATTTCCTTTTCTCTTGACTCTCCCACAAAGCTCCTTGTCTTGGAATTTAATGTGATTTCATTCTTTCAACTCCAATGTGTTCCTGCATTCTCTTTATTTCTTCCCCACACAGATTAAAGGAAGAATGGAATGAATTTCCCTGCCCCAAACGTGGAACCATTTTTCAGGGATAATGTGTGTCATCTTCTTACAAGGCCCCGGAAATAAGTTTATGTGTGTGATAGGGTTCCTAGGCCAGCAGGAGAGCAGAACGCTGGAGGCCTTCACTTTCATAAGGCATTGGGTAGCATCTCATTTTATTTCCTTGGGGACAAGATACAAAATGTGGACTGAATGACAATGCATTTGGTGCATGGTGGAGGCGGAGCTTGCTAGCTGTCCACCAAATTCCCATCTTCGCCTTGGGAACAGGAGCAGAGTGGGTCATGGGTGCCCAGCTGCCCTGCATTTCCCACCTTCCTTACCGTATGGTGTACCGTGCATCTACATTTTCTCCACTGGCATGTGAGCAGACGTGATGCCTGCCCCTTCCAGGCCTGGCCCATAAACCTCTCCCACGTGCTCATCCTAGCTCGTCCCCTCCCCGCTGGCTGGAATGGTGACCAGCACAGCAACAGAGTCACATGCTGAAGACAGGAGAGCTTCCCCCAGCCTAGGTCCCTGACTAATGGCAGGAGGATGGCCTCCTGCCAAAGTGGAGCCTCTCCATACCATTACATGAGAGAGAAATAAACTGTGTATCTGCGAAGCCGCTGAGTTGTTGTGTGGTCTCTGAATACTGAATGCACTTTCTTCCAGTGCCCCGGGATAGCTGGTTGAACAGCCATATCTAAAAAATAGTAACCAATGCATCAACATCAGCTTGGAAGGAGAACACCGGGTGATGTGCCACAGGGCTCTGTCCCGGATGCTGACGCGGGTTATTTTAGGTAACAATTCAGATAAAGCTGTGGAAGCCACACTTACCATATTTAAAGATGACACAATACGAAGAGTATGGATAGCTGGTCAAATTAAAAAAAGATCTCAAGAAAGCTAAAAATAACAGGTGATATTTTCTGAACACTTAATGTAAGCCAAGCTCTGGGTTTAATGCTCTCCACACATGATCTTATTTAATGCCTATGATAATCCTACAATGTAGGAACATTATCTCCCTTTCCAAGATGGGAAAACAAACTTTGAGAGATTAAGTACAGAGCTGGTAAATGGGACCGCTGGGATTTGAAACTGGACTCTGTAGCCCTGACCACTATGCTGACGCAGCCTTGTGTCCAGGCTTGTCGGGGACAGCCCCGGGTATGCCTGCTGTCTCAGTGTGATTGTTAATAACAATGGCAGCTCACTTTCACTCCCAAAAGTGTCCGGATTTGGATGGTAAATTATAGGGTCACCTTAGTGATTCTGCCCGGTCTGAAACTGACAAGGTAAGGTTTAAAGAAATCAGTGTAGAGCTCCATACATCCAATGTTCAAATATCAAAAACGCAATGGGTCTTTGAAATTATGTTCCATTGAGCCAGGAGTGTGACGGGGCTGTACCAATGGCGCTGGAGACTTAGAGGTCTTCACTAGTAGGGGTGCTGAGTCCGGAACAAGGTGCAGATGGTTCTATGGTACTTGGTGCTGGACAGGCCGCATTTAGACTGTTTGAGATGTCTCCGAGGAGCCCTGCTTGCAGAGGGACCACCACAAACTGGAGCACATCCAGAAGATGATGTGCTAGGACAGTATCGGGAGACTAAATTATGAGGATTGGGTGAGGACCATCCCAAGGCAGGCTTTGCCTGGAGTCAAGCAGAATTTAGGGACATGTATGCTGTCCTCATATGTCCCAGTGGCTGCCATGTGGGGGAGGGATCAGGCTGATGCCAGGGACTCCAGATGGCAGATCCAGGACTAGGTGGAATGACAAGGAAACAGATTCCAGCTCAATTTCAGGAAGAACTTTCTAACAATCTGAGCTGTCTGACAATATGCCTGCTTCACAGAGGATGGAGCAGCCGGTCCCTGGGCACGTTCAAGCCAAGTCAGAGACATAGTGGTAGCACGTGCCCTGGGAGTGGGGTCAAGTTAGATGACCTCTATGCTTCCTTCTCAGATTCTGTGCTCCCAAAAACAGGAATAGAAACAGATTGCGGACAGAGAGACAGGGCATAAGATTTATTCAGGGTGTGAGTAAAGAACCCATCATGGCACGATTTTTTTTTTTAAGGCAATTAGTGCCTTAATCTGTGTTTTGAGTGGCCCCATGGTCCTAACCAGCTCTGAGTTGATAGACCTGCTAAGGCAGACTAGGGGCTGGGATGAAGCTGGTCAGGAACGATACTCTTAGTGGGACCAGGAGTTGGGGATTGTGCCTTAGCCAGACAGAAGAGCTCCTATGTCTGTAGGGCTCAGAGGAGTTGCAGGGAGGATGTCTGACCAGCCCTTGAGTAGAATAGGGGAGAAAGAAGTAGACCCAGCCTCTTCATGTACTAGATTAGAGAGAGCTGAGTGCTTTCTAGTCCCTGCTCTATGCCCACCTCCATACTTACTGGTCCCTAGATAACAGAATCTGAAGCAGGCAGCGTAGAGCCTCATGTGGGGCTCAAACCCACAATCTGTGAGATCATTACCTGACCCGAAGTTGGACGCTTAACCAACCGAGCCATCCAGGCTTCCCCCCTCCTCCCCACCTCCCTGTCCCTAGATTTCTTACCCAGAGCAAAGAAACTTCTTCATTCAACCACAACTAAGTTCAAGGCACTGTGCTGAGGGCTGAAGGTACAGTGGTGATAGGCCGAATTTGAAATTAGGGTGTTTCTTAGTTGCAAGTCATAGCACCACCACCAACACCAAACTTTCAAACTGGCTTCAATATAAAGTGGATTTTTATTGTCCACATAACTGACAGGTCTCCAGGTAGCTCTGGCTTCAGGCAATGCTGATCTAGAGGCTCAAATAATTGGGACCAGGAGACTGTTACTTTCTCCCCATTTCTTCTTCAATAGCTCCATTGCTGGCCAGGCTCTCCCTCCATAAACCTCACCCCACCGGTCCTGGGTGGCTTCCAGTATCCCAGGAGGCTACAGGTCCACTAAGGGAGAAAGGCCAGGATGCATCATTTCCAGCCAGAGCCCTAAGGTTCAGTCTGGTTGAGTTGGCCTAAGTCACATGTCAGCCCTGAGCCAAACACTGTGACTGGGAGAATGGAGGGAGGGGGTGCCGGTTAGTTTAGGCTCCACAGCTGAAGCTGGGCCCTGGTCAGTCCCACACAAATCACCTGGCTGAAACAGAGAGGGAGGTTTCCCCCAGGAAATCTGATAAACTCTTACTCAGAGGAGGGGCTATAAATGCTGGGCTGCAAACAACAGATGCTCCGCAGCCATGGTCCTTAATCTCAGGTGACATGTGAATCCAAGGTGGTATTCTCCCATTACAGAGGAGATCCTGGGCGCCAGGAGAGCAATCACCTACCCCGGACAGGAAATGAGGTGGTTAGGGAAGTCTTCCCGGAGGAAGCGGCATTTACAAAGACCCCCCAGTGCAAATAGGCTTTAACTAGGTGGTAAGAGGGAAAGACTGCTGTAGGTAGAGGCCACAAGCATGACCTAAGCCAGTGGGTGAGAGAGCACCGCAAGTTCAGGGACTGGGCTCAGTGTGGGGGAGGGAGTGAGGGGTACCGGGAGGCAGGGTGCTTGCCGGGTGCTGTTGCTGTCCAATGTACCCCAGAAAGGAGGCAAGGCTAAACTGAGGGCTGGGAGCTCCATAAGGCTGCAACCAGCAGCGGCACTGGAGGCTGGGCATTCTCTGCACTGGGGGGCAGGCCTGGCTTGTCCTCTCACCGTCCCTGAGGGACAGCCCAGAACCCCGAGGGAGGAGGCCACAGCGTGGGTAAGTGTGGGGGGAGGAGGGCAGAGGCCCATGGCCGTCCAAGCCTTAACTCAGTCTCTGGGTGGCTCCACGCTAAGTGTCACAGTTTTGTCTAAAGTTGCCTTGAGATGAAATAAACGTTCTATTACAGACTGAGGGAGGCGCTGCACTAATATTTTTCATTGGATCTTGAGGTGCGAAAGAGGATTCTTTGGAGAAAAGGCTTTGATCCCAGCCTGCATGTCAGGATTACCCAGGGAGCAGTGTTAGCAACAGTCCCATGGTATCAGCCTGTGGTGGCAGGGCCCCACCCCTGTGGGTAAATACCTCGGTGGTGACAGAGTGGGCTGTGGAGGCAGACAGCCCTGGGTTTAGATCTCAGCTCTTCCTTTTACCGTGTGATCTCCAGTAAGTTTCCTGACTTTGCCAAGCCCTCCTCTGTAAATTGAGGATGATAGTACCTACCTCATGGGATATTCGTAAGAATTAAACGAAATTATATCTCTAAATTGCCTAGGATATCATAAACCCCCAAAAGGAAAATATTATTCTCACTGTGTTAGAGATGATTTCATCTTTACATACATTCAAATGCCATCATTCATTCATTCATTCTGGCAATATTTACTGACAATCTCCTAAATCCCAGGCACTGGGAATATAGCTGTGGACAAAACAGACAAAAATCCCTGCCCTCATGGATCTTACTTTCTAGTCAGGAAGATGGACAGGAAAATCAAGTAAAATAAAGGGGAGAGGAGGAGGTATAGGAGAATGTTTTATTTTATTTATCTATTTTTTAAGTTTATTTGTTTACTTTGAGAGAGAAGGAGCACATGCTCATGCAAGCGAATGGGGGAGGGACAGAGAGAGAGGGAGAGAGAGAATCCCAAGCAGGCTCTGTGCTGTCAGTGCAGAGCCCGATGTGGGGCTGGAACTCATGAACCGTGAGATCATGATGTGAGCCGAAACCAAGAGTTGGATGCTTAACTGACTGAGCCACCCAGGCGCCCCTAGGAGGATGTTTTAGACGGGGGTGGTCAGAAAAAGCCCCACTGAGAAGGTGACAGCTGAGCAGAGACCCAAGGGATGAGAAGGAAGAGTACCATTGTGGGAAGCGCTCGAGGCAGGAGGAACAACCAATGCAAATTCGGTATGTTCAAGAGAGAGCAAGAAGGCTCCTGTGGCCAGCACAGCATGGGTCAGGTGCGTGGAGGAATAAGGGCGGGAGAACCAGGCAGAGACCAGGACTTGAAATGCGGATGTTAGTCTGAGACATGATGGGGGGTTTCCTAGCAGAGGCTAGTAAGATACTCTCGCCTACATTTTATAAGGATCATTCCGGTGGCTATGGGGAAAATTGACTGGGAGGTGTGGTCCAGGTGACTACCAAAGGGTGTTCTTGCGTGGCTTTGTTCTATTCTTGGGGTGGCAGGCAACCTCTGAGATGCCCCCAATGATCCCCGCCTCCTGGTATTCACACCCTTGTGTCATCCCCTCCCCTTGAATGTAGCTGGGCCTAACGATTCCCTTCCATCGAATAGAATATGGCAAAAATGACAACATACTACTTATAAGATTAGGGTATAAGAAGACTGTGACTTCTGTCTTGTTCACGCTCTTGTTGGCTTGCTATGCGGTGAGCTCCAAGTGGCAGGGAGCTGAAATCCCCAGATGACAGCCAGGGAGGATCTGAGAGCTGCCAACACAACCTGAGTGATCTTGGAAGTGGGTCCTCTTCCAGCTGAGCCAGGGGGTGACTGCAGCCCTGCCCAGCATCTTCAGTGCCGCCTTGTAGGGACCCCGAGCCAGCCATATGCGGGTGCCCGCCCTACAGTAACTATGAGGCAATAAAAAGATGTTGTTTCAAGTCGCTGCGTCTTGGGGTGAGTTGTTACACAGCAACCTATAACTAATACGTGTAGCCAACCCGGAGTGTGAGAATGACAAAGAATCCCTGTGAGTTCTTCCCTTGGATCTGTCATGACTCACTGACCCCCTTCCGATCTTTAATCAATGTCTCCTTGAGGGCCTTCTTGGCCACTCTGTAGGAGATGGCAGCCCCCCCCCCCCACACTGTCCTGTCACCATCGGACACGCTGTGTACAGTTACTTTGTTTATGCCTGTCTCCCCACCGCCCCCCTCCCCGCTGACCTCTAGAATGTAGGGGGCACAAGAGCAGGGCGTTTGGGCTGTTTTGATGACCACTGTATTCCCAGTGCCTAGGATCCTGTATCGCGCCGGGAATGTAGTTTGTGCCCAGAAGGACCTGCTCCCACATGTACTGCTGTGCTCGAGCAGTGAAGGCAGGAACCCAGGACTAAGTTGGCTAGAGACTGTATTATTCTGTCAGCAGCACTCCACTGACACACAGAACAAAGAGCATCAATCAAAGCCAACCGCAGTGTCTGGGAGGCAGTGAGAATTCCAGAACACAGAACACGAGCAGCAAGAGAGGATGTGCAAAAGACGAGGGGATGAAAGGAAAGCAGGACCGGAGGGCAGACATCGCTGCACTGAACAAAGCCCTCTTCTGCTGTGCGCCGGCCTGGCACATCGGGGCCCTGGCCGCCTTCCCTGTGGCTGAGTGTAGTCAGTCCTAAGAGTCACTCCACTGGCTAAGTAGGTGTTACGTGGGGCTGTGGTATCTAGAGCATCTTTGGACGAGCTACTGTGTTCTGTGGTATTTGTTGCCTTACCTAAGCCCTCTTTCTCCCAATTTCACATAAGAAAAATTGGCTCTTACTTTTTTTTTTTTTTGAAACAATGTAGGGGGAGAGGAAAAGAAAGAAGTCAGGTTGGGCAAGTGGGGCATGTCCCCATGGAGAGCCCACCAGGGACCAGAGCTTTAGACTCTTAATCTTTGGCCTGTTGATTGCACGCTGTTAGCTTCCGTTAGGGAATGAGCGTGCTGACTTTTCTTCCATTCACAACCGTGGTAAACTTCTCTGTACGCTCCTTAAAAACCCAGTTTCCCCATCCCACAGCATCTGTTTCAGGGAAGGCTGCTGCCAGCCTATAAAGTGTGTAAATTCTAGAAGGATACTCCTTCTGTGTGGACACACTCCACTAGCAGATGGCTTAGTGGAAAGCTGTTGTTTTTGTGCAAAAAAAAGGCATCCCTTCCTGCAGGACTGGAATTCAGCCCTACCTGCTTCCTTGGCTGGGTGTCTTTACACTGTGTATAAACTCGTGTCCATACACACTGGCTGTCTTCAAGTCCTTCCTTGCCCTCATCTACACGGGTGAAGTGTATAGAGGGTAAAACCCTAAACCATCTGAAGGCAAAGGAGGATGTTGAATGGGTTGTTCACGACGTGCCCTAGAATTTGCATGTCTTTCCAAAGAGAGAGAGCACATTCAGTCTGGAAGTAATTCTTGATACCAAGAATTCCACTTCCCACCCCAGCCCGCCATAGAGTCAGCCGAGCAGAGGCAGACAGATGCTGACGATGGAAGAGAAGAGCATGTAGCAAGTAGCGAAAGGAGCCATTTGTGGGTTATAAATAACCAACAGTAGGCATTTTGCAGAACACATTGGAAAAGGCAGGCTCCCTAGACATCGATTGATATAACCTTTGTTATTTAAAAGCGGAACTTTGAAACACGACTAGCAAGGCGTCGATTACAATTATAAATGAGGAAAAAAAAATCTGAACTTTGAGCGATGACAGATACAGAGATTGAGAATTCCCTGCAATTAGTAACAAGAGGCTTGATAGGAGAAACGATCACCTGAACCTGATCCAATAGGAGCCAAGAATTCGGTGGAACGGAAGAAGCAAATCAGCTCCCCGGACCTGGAGAACATAAAATCCATGGACTCCTCAGTTCCTCACTTCGGATCGAGGGGGAGGTCAGCATCGGAGCCCGGCTACAGTTTCCCCTGCTAACTCTACAGTGAATTGTAGATGGCTCTCATTACATAATGTGAGACTCAGCCATTCTCAATTAACCTTGGTCTTATCTTTATTGAAATCTAAATTAAAGAACACTTCCAAGGACTTGCACAAATGGAATCCGACTGGGAGAAGAGCCTTACCTAACCACTGCTGACGGGATCCCGGTGTCCGGAGTGGGCAGATCAAGTGATACAGCCTCGCTCGGGGAAGGCTGCCTTCACTAGGCTTCTCCCAGTCCGGAAGGACTCCACATCAAAATGACACGGCGTGTGGCTGCTGGCCACGCTGCCTTTCATGCAGCCATGTGTGTGACGGGGCTTCCACTAAGCTGTCGTGGTGCATACCACATCATGGCATCAGTAACCCCGCACCTTCCTGAGTGTGCCTTGTGGCTAGCCTCGGGTGTGGAACCAACTTCCCGTGGCAAGTCTGTCTTTGCCTTGTCTCAACCCTCTAGTGTCTGTAGGGATTAGGCGGGGAAGAAGGCAGGGACTATGAAAATTTAAGTAAAAACCATGTGTTTCTAAAAAGGAGAAGGCAGAACCAACTTCCAGCAACTTCTCTTCCTACTGATAAAACTTCCTTCCAGTGCCTTGCTGCTACCTCACCCAGTCTGTCAATAATGCCCCCTTCACTCCTGTCCTACAAACCATCCTTGACCACCCAAACCCCTGGCTTTGGCCTGTTTATCTTCAGAGGGTTATATGCCTTCAAATTGTTCTTTTTTAATTAAAAATTTTTTCAATGTTTATTTATTTTTGAGAGAGGGAAAGGGAGAGACAGAGCACAAGTCAGGGAGGGGCAGAAAGGGAGGGAGACACAGAATCCCAAGCAGGCTCCAGGCTCTGAGCTGTTAGCACAGAGCCCGATGCAGGGCTTGAACTCATGAACCACGAGATCATGACCTGAGCTGAAGTCAGACGCTTAACTGACTGAGCCACCCAGGTGCCCCTCAAATTGTTCTTTATCTCCATTCCATTTTCTTATGCTTAAGTGTGGGGAAAGCAATCTGATTAAATTCCAAAACTCTCACCATGGTGATGGGTGAGATTTTATTTCAGTTAGCCATAAGCACTCTTGTGGCCAGCAGCATGAAACATTTTTATACCTTGTACAATGCTGGGTATGGTATGGCTGAATTATTTTTGTTATTTTACATATTATTGCAAATAATTCCTTTTTTAGACTATAGCTTCTCAGAGTCGTGCTTCTCACTGTCCCTTCCTCCCTTCCTCTCCTCTCTTCTCCCTTCTGAGTGTTTCTTTTTTGAAATAAATTACTCCATATGGTTTTTTTTCTTGTGACATTTATTCTGCCAGAGAGGGGGTCACTATCACTTTTGACTTCCAGAGGTTCCTAGAATTCCTGCCTCCCCCTACTTTTTTGTTTGTGTTGTTTCAAAGAATGGAATAGCTCGGCCCTAGTTTTCTGGTTGTACCTTTTTTTTTTCCTTTTAATATTAAAAAAATGTGTAGAAAGCACATACCATAAAATTTATCATTGTAATTATCTTTAAATGTACAGCTCAGTCATAGCAACTGCATTCACAAAGTTGTGCAACAGATCCCCAGAACTTTGAAAATCCATACCTGTTAAATGGCAACTCCCCATCCTCCCCCTCCCTCTAGCCTGTGGTGACCATAGTCTACTGCTTTAAATACCTCATAGAAGTGGAATCCTATAGGGACGCCTGGGTGGCTTGGTCAGTCAAGCATCTGACTTCAGCTCAGGTCATGATCTCGTGGTTTGTGAGTTCGAGCCCCACGTTGGGCTCTGTGCTGACAGCTTAGAACCTGGAGCCTGCTTTGGATTCTGTGTCTCCCTCCCTCCCTCCCTCCCTCCCTCCCTCCCTCCCTCTCTCTGCTTCTCTGCCCCTCCCCCACTCATGCTCTGTCTCTCTCTTTCTCAAAAGTAAGTAAACATTAAAAAAAAAAAAGAAGTGAAATCCTATGGTATCTGTCTTTCAGTGACTGGCTTATTTCACTTAGTACAATGTCTGCAAGTTTCATCCATGTTGTAGCCTGTGTCAGAATTTTCTTCCCTTTTAAGGCTGAATAATATTCCATTGTAAACACACACCACCTTTTTATCCATTGATGGACATTGGGGTTGCTTCCCCTCTTAGCTATTGTGACTAATGCCGCAATGAACATGGATGGGCATCCGGCTGTCTCTTCTACTACAAGTACATTAAAATTATTTAAAAAAATTTTTTTAATGTTTTATTCATTTTTGAGACAGAGAGAGACAGAGCGTGAGCAGGGGAGGGACACAGAGAGAGCGAGACACAGAATCCGAAGCAGCTCCAGGTTCTGAGCTGTCAGCACAGAGCCCGACGCGGGGCTCGAACTCACGAACCACGAGATCATGACCTGAGCTGAAGTCGGACACTCAGCCGACTGAACCACCCAGGCGCCCCAGGAGTACATTAGAATTATTATCCAGAAAGCAAAAAGAGCCGAAAGCATAAAGCTCCACCTTGCCACAATGGCAAAAAATCTGCTGCCTACTCTGTCGCTCACTCTGGAAGCTGCTTGCTAGTGTGAAAGTTATTTTGCATAAAATTATCTATTAACTCAAAGCTTTCAACTTCTATTTAAAGCTCCACTTTAAAGTTTGATTTTTTTTTTTTTTTTTTAGTCCTTCAGAAGTTTTTATTATCTCAAAGTACTCAGAAATGTCTCCATTCATCTGGGATCTCTAGAATACTTTATTCTTGAGCAAGGGTATCCTATAATTCACACTAATATGCAAGCGACTGTTGAACACTGTCCCTACCCAGCCTTTGCTTTTAAAGCCAATACATCTCTACTTGGTGGGATTGAAAGTAGGTATTAAAAGGAAATCTGTGGGCAGAGGTCCTTCCTTAAATCAGTAATTCCCAGCCCCTTTTCCAGTAGGGCAGACAAGTAAGAAAATCGCCATGCCAATCCCAGTTAATGACAAATGTCTGCTTGCTTTCACTTCTCTCTCCCACTCAAGAACACATACAATACGAGTGGATACAATGGGCGTTGTTATAGGGATAACCTTGAATTTTCTCCGCTCTATTTTTTTCAAAAAGGTAAATCGTTTGCAAACTCCAGTATTTTAACTATTACTAAAACAAATCACCCACAAACCACCTTACAAATGATTCACTCCACCAGTATGAACACACTGTGGTTGAGAACTTTTGCCTTCAATGGTGATACTGCTGTTCTGGGTATTGCGTGTTCAGCCTTGGAAGGGGTAATGAGAGGTGAGTTTGTGGTTCCCCAATTCCTACTTTCCAACTGGGGAAAGGCAGAGAAAGAGCAACAAGTTCCTTGAGACATCAGGGGTCTTGAATTTACTGTCAGGCTCCCTACAAGTTCAGTTATTTGGGGAGCCCTGAATGACAAGCCCCAAGTATCTGGAGCAGGAATAATGGAACTCCTGGAGATTCTGGAACAGTTTAGATAGAAGAGTCTAGGGGTTAAAACATGCACTTTGGAGGCAGACAAATGTGGCTTCAAGTCCAAGCTCTGCTACTTCTGAAGTTTGTGAACTTAGGTAAGTTAGTTAACCGGTCTGATCTTCAATTTTCTCATCTGTAAAATGGGCTTCAAAAACAATCGACTTGAGGAAATCTGATGTTCTCATCTGTGTAGAATTCCTTCTTTAGTCCCTTCTTTCCCGGGGGCAACCCATGCTATGGGGTTTGAGTGGGGTTCACCTCCTCCCAGCTGGGTGTATCCACTCAAAGAATTTCATCCCCTGCAGGACGGAGTTTGATTCAGGGAGAAGCAAGTGACTCCAACTGGCCAATCAGATCTTTCCGATGGGGCTACTGAGGAAGACAGATATTTCTTGTCTGCTTTAGCTACTGTGTAGATAGGAGTATGGGGGAGGGGGGTGGTAGCCATTATCCTACCATGTGGGAATAAGCTGTCCAAAGCATAGAGCCTAGTAGAAATAAGCAGAGGTTAAAAAGGAGAATGCCCCAATGAAATTGTTTGATTCCTGGTTCCAGCCACGTCTGGTTCCTCAGTTGCCTGAGTCCATAAACTCCCCTGTTTGTTTAAAACTAGTCTGAGTTGGCTTTCTGACATTCGTAATCGGAAGTCTTGACTAGTAGGCTACCTCAGGCTGTTGTGGGACTAGTGCCTGCAAGGGGACCTGAGGCTGGGTCATGGTGTCACCTCTTCATCTGGGTCTCGGTCATCACGAGTCTTAAGGCCCGTAGAAGCCAGAGAGCCCCTCTTTTTGTGTGTGTGTGGGGGGGGCAGGGCAGCAAATAAGAGCCTATACGACTTTCCTTTCTCCTCTCTCCTTGCTCCATCAATGTGAACATGACTGGGGCACCTGGGTGGCTCAGTCGGTTGGGCAGCCGACTTCGGCTCAGGTCATGATCTCACGGTCCGTGAGTTCGAGCCCCGCGTCAGGCTCTGTGCTGACAGCTCAGAGCCTGGAGCCTGTTTCAGATTCTGTGTCTCCCTCTCTCTGACCCTCCCCTGTTCATGCTTTGTCTCTCTCTGTCTCAAAAATAAATAAACGTTAAGGGGCGCCTGGGTGGCTCAGTTGGTTAAACGTCCGACTTCAGCTCAGGTCATGATCTCGCGGTCCGTGAGTTCGAGCCCTGCATCGGGCTCTGGGTTGATGGCTCAGAGCCTGGAGCCTGCTTCCGATTCTGTGTCTCCCTCTCTCTCTGGCCCTCCCCCGTTCATGCTCTGTCTCTCTCTGTCTCAAAAATAAATAAACGTTAAAAAAAAATTTTTTTAAATAAATAAATAAATAAACGTTAAAAAAATTTTTCTTTAAATAAAACAAAATGTGAACATGACTCTTGCTCTGGAGCGAAAAGTACCGCCAGGTGCAGCTCTTTGAATGAACTGCTGACTGTTCATACAGTTTTCAGGAACTGCTATGAGCATCGCATGTCTGTACAGGGTTGGTAAGGTTGTAGGTTTTACATGATTTTTTTCATTAAATTCCATTTATGGAACCATAGAATATTAGAGCCGGGAGGCACCCAACAAGAGGAGGTGTCTGGATGGACCCTCAGGACTGCCCCCTGGCGACCACCCATGGCTGGTTTGGCCACCAGCCCCGGGCCCCACGGCCAACCGGCTGAAGGGGGTCTGTCCTGATTCCCAGTTCTCTGGGGGTTCCACCCTCAAAATTGATCTGGGCCTCTTCTCAGCTGGATATCCAGGCCCCTCCTCCCTCTTGCCGAGCACCCATCTGGGGTGCAGCCCCCAAGGGGCCTGCCTTACTCACATATTAGGTGGGGAGCTGACCCCAGCCAGGTGTTCTGAGTAGCACGGCCGAGCCCTTACCTGCTCTAGCAGTGGACCCCCCGCACTCCCCCCTCCCATTCCTCTCCTCGCTCTCTGTTCTCTACCTATCCCTTTCTCCCCATTGTTCTGTAACTCCATCCCTCTCTACCCCCCTTCATCTCCTTGCCTTCTCCCTCACTTCTTTTTTTCTCCGTTTGGACTCCCACCTCCTTCTCTCGGCCCCTCTTCTCCTCCTTACCTGGTCTGGTTGGCCCACTGCTCCTGGGAGCTTAAGTTCTAGATGTGGGGGCTCATGTTCTGAAGCCAGAATTTCCCAAAATGTGATCCAATGACCAACAATTCCAACAGCTGTTAACAGAGACATTATGTGTTTAAAAAAGATTTGTTATCAAGTTTCATGCGTAAGAACTTAAATTCAAACTTGGGTGTGTAAGAACTGTCATATTACCTTACTTAAAGTCAGTTTGACTCTGAACCTTAGCCTCCAACCCGACAGGCTAATGGGAAATTCTCCTTGTTGTCACTGAGAGTTCTTCCTGATCCTGCCCTCCCCCTCCAGGGTTATGACAATGTCCTGAGGTATGGCCTAGAGCAGGACCCTTAGTGTAGGCACCCATGGGCACATGATGGAAAGTAGTTTTGTGTGCCTGTGCCCGGCTTGGGCATGGAAAGCTTAGCTGGGGCCAGAGTCTCAGTATCTAGAGCACCCCTCAGGTCCTGACAGTTTCTATTGGGCCCTGGTGTCAGCTTCTCCAAGAAGTCTCTACCCTTGCTCCCCTTTCACTCGGGAGAATTTCAAGCTGTTCCCTGTTTTGGCCTCCTCCATTTCCACCAGGCAAAAACACTTACCTTTTCCCTCCGCTTCTGAGAGGATCAGGCAGAATTTCTCCCAAAGTCAGGAAAGGCTGTGTCAACACCTAGCTCCGGAGATTCATTCCACAAAATAACTTTCCCCTCAGTTAAGAGGGAATGGAAGGCTGGTTACTTTCTCAGGGAGAAGGGGTTGGGGGAGGAAAACTAGGGTAAGAACAAAACGCAAAAATGTTATCTTGGGAACTTGCTCTATCCTCGAAGAGAGACAAGTCCCTTCTCGGAGAACTTTGCAAGGCCGCTGCACATTGTGAACCTCCAGGAGGCCGAGAGAAGACCTCTCCTATTGTGTTTGACCTGGGAGTTTCTCTGTCAGCATCTCAAAGGCTCGCTCCCCAGAACACACCTTGGGAAATTCTGCATTAGCAGTTCGCTAAGGCTTCCTAACTCTGGCCTTGCTCTCAGCATGGACCAGTTTGTGACACTGCCTGGGGGACACGTGGAAAGAGAGAGACATTGAAGTGTGGTGGCAAGGCGTGGGCTGAGGGTTCAAGTCCTGGCTCTGCTACTTTCACACCATCCCCTAGGGGAACTTAGCTTCTCTGAGGCTCAGTTTTCTCATCTGTAAAGCAGGGTCAGTGATAATACCTACCTAGTAGGATGGGGTGAAGGTTATGCGAGGTAAGGCCCAGAAGCGTCTAGAGCAGCTCCTAGAATACAGCAGACAGTCAACATTGGGAGGGACGTTGTCCTTGTAAGCACTGTTGTAAGTCAGCCTGAATCCGAAGCGTCTGTGGGTAGCGAAGTGACCATCCAAGTGGGCTTTGGAGAGGTTCACTGGAACCAGACCCTGCCGTCCCCAGCTGGAGGAACAGGGCTCGGGGGAGTGTCATTCCTCCCCAGCATAGTTTGTTAGCATGGCGCCTTTTCCTCAGCCCGAAGAAGTGTATTAACAAGGCTGCTTCCAAGACTGTGATAACAAACAAACTAACAGAAGCAAAAACAGAGATCAGAGACACTGACCTGTCAACTTAGAGCACCGGCCCCAATCCCCATCTTTTCTCCTGCATTAGAACATGGCGCCCCTGCTGTGAGGGGGCCCTTGTGACCAGAGGACTTGTCGTGACCTGAATTAGGGCAGTGTCAGGAGAGACGGGAGAGCGAGGAGAGCTATCCCCGATAATGTGGAACGAGAGCCTCTCCACCAGCTTGCCCTGCCTGCTGCCTGCGCTGCTTTTCTTCATGGGGCGCAGGGGTGTCCATCAGTCTCCCATCCTCCAGCTGCGCCTGACAGGTAGTTCCTGGAGGCAGGGATTGGGCCGAGAAGTGGTTCAAAGCTGGTGTTCAGAGGGATGGGGAACCTCATTCATTTCTGCATCCCTTACACTCAGCACAGGGCTTGAGTCAGTCTTCCACGGCCCCTCAGGAAGGGGTGCTAAATGAACAGAAGCATCCCCTGCTTCCTCATGGCCTCTGTCCCCAGGGCTGCAGGGCTGACAGGCAGGGATGTGGGCGCCTGACACAACACAGCTCCCACCGTCCCCTCCACCCCGTCCACCGCTGGCTAAGGAGCCTGAGAAGGGGGGTGGAGACCCTGAAGCAAGGCGACAGGGCTGTCCCCGCCCCCTTCCCCCCCTCCCCTCTCTCCTTGCGCTGCCTCTGACCCCTTAGCTTCTTTGCAGCCCAGATTAACAGCATACGAAAGGAAGCTTGCTTCCAACATGAAGCCATTTCCACAGGCACAGCTGGTGTTGTGTTTGGCCCCTCCTAACATCGCTTCGGGAATGAAGTGATTTCGGCGGCAGTATTAGGAACAGGCTGTCGAATAGTAATGGCACATTAATTTTGAGCCTGTGCAGAGGTACAAGTGGCAGTTCTGGGCTTAGACATTTTGTTTGTGTAGAATGGAGGCTATGACAGCTTCCTCCCTCCGTCAGTCTTCACTCACCTTTGGTTTGTGGAGCAGCGCCGGGCTGTCTTCAACAGCTTGGTTCCCCTTGACAGGATCTACAAGACACAGGGTTCTGCAGGGTGGGAATCGTGGCCTCACAATCATCAAATCGTAGACGGGCTTTGAGTATCCGTCTAATACCAGAGCCTTATTTTATGATGTCACTGCACCCGAAACCCAAAGATGTAAAGGAACTCAGGAAAGGACGGAGTTCATGCCAGAGTAAGGACAAGCAAAACCCAGGGCTTCTGACTCCCACCTAAGTGCTTCCCCTGCATAGAATCTCTTCCCAGGGCCTGTGTGGTCTGGAATCCTCTTACCTGAACTCTGCAGAAGGGCTGTCCCCCGTGAGTCAGATCTCCCTTGGGCTGGGCTGCACTGAGCCTCCAGGAATCCAGTTCTGGTGAATCACTGCTCTGACACGTTTGGTGCAGCCCTGTTCATACACGGGGCCTTGCTCACTGGATGGCAGGCCCACATCTGCCCTCTGACCCTCCTCCCCTTCATCTGCTTCTCCAGCCTCTTCTTCCTTCTCTTCCTTTAAGAAAGCCATAGCTCCACTCTTGGGGGGCTGGGCTGGGGCCTACCTCAGAAGCCCCCACTCTTGAAGCTGGAGAGAGCCCCAGTGATCATCTTGTCCAGTGCCCTGGGAGGAAACTGAGGCTAGAAACACCAGCCTAAGGCCACACAGCTAGGGAGCAGCTGGCTGAGGTTAGAACCCAGGACTCTGGACCCGGTCTTAGTACCCTTCCCTCCTGAGCCCACCACTTGAGAGAGAAGACCCGCATAGCCTAGGCGGGGTTCCTCAGAGTGGGGCCTGTGGACAAAATGGCCTCAGACTCACCCGGGAAATCTGCCTACAAGGCAGGTTTCTGAGAGCCACCCAGACGGGGAAGATGAGGAGATCAGAACCCTTGGGCAGGGGGCCAGGAATCTGCTTCTGAAACGCCACATCCTTTGAGAGCCACTGAGGCATATGTTACAATCGGTTGTGAAGGGTGTTGCAAGTAATTTGCTACTAATAATACTTGAAGCTTTGAATAGAACGGATACAATAGCAGTGCTCTCACGTACTTGCATAATGATTAGCTTCCTTGACCAGCAGAGAAAGTTACTGAGCTGCAGCCAACCCTCAGGGAAGAGGCAGGCCCTGGAGTCTGCATTTTTCTGCACCCCAGGAACCAGACCTCTGTGTTCTGGCCTCCCCTAAATGGATATCTGAGGGAGAGATGAGCACACAGCTTTGGAGACAAGACAGGCAGAATGAGGTTTGATTCCAAGCTGCACGGCTCACTAGGTGTTCATCAACCCCCTTGACTTCGCTGGGTTTCAGTTTCTTCATGTGTAAATTGGGAATAGTTCCTACCCCTGAGGGGTGTTGTGAAGATTAAATGAAAACATCCCAATGTCTGTGAGTTGGAGCAAAATGAATGTGCAGGGGTCCACAGCTCCCCCCAGCCTGCAGCCAGGCACCTGGGTGTGGCCCCTGGCTTGTTCCTCTTCCCCACTCTCAGGACAAAGGACCCTCAGGGTTGGGATTCCAAAAGAACTGCATTCCCGGAGGCACCTGAGTGGCTCAGTCAGTTAAGTGTCCGACTTCTGATCAGGTCATGATCAGGCTCAAGTCTATGGGTTTGAGCCCCACACCGGGCTCTGTGCTGACAGCTCAGAGCCTGGAGCATGATTTGGAGTCTGTGTCTCCTCTCTCTGCCCCTCTCCCACTTACGCTCTGTCTCTCTTTCTCTCTCTCTCAAAAATAAACATTAAAAAAATTAAAAAAGAAGAAGAAAGAGAACTGCATTCCCGAGGGGGCGATGCTTAACACAGTGCCTACCCCTGAAAAAGGGCTCACTAAATGGAAGTGACAGCGTTAGTCCCTGTCACTGTTATCTTTACTGCTTCCCACCTTGCCTCTTTGGCCTTTGGGGACTGTGGCCAGAGCTGGGATCCCCTTCCTCTCTCCCCGCTCCTCCATTGCAGAAGCTTCTGCCCCAGCACTGAATCCACTTGAGAGAGAACAGACAGACGCAGGGCTGGGCGTCCAGCAGGCGGCTAGCTTTGTAATAAATAAAAGTCACGCCCCTGGCTCTTGAGAAGCTTCCAGCAAAGGAGAGATGGAATGCTAAGCCCAGGGGATTTTTTTTTTTTTTTTTTTGATTCTTTGTACCCAATTCCACCCTGCTCTTATACACTGCCTGCCCCCTTCTAGGATGGACGGGAAGGACAGAACACAGAAGCAGCATGTTGGGGATCCCAACGGGCTGTCTTATTCCCACACAACCCCCTTGATCTTACTCTAGACTGTGGTTACCTCCAGATCTGAGCACTCAGTGGGCTGCTTGGGTGCAGTTTCAATGTATCAATAGGCAACCTTTCACCGATAATGACACCAGGCAAGGAACTAATTTTCTTATTCACTGCACACCAGCCTCATTAAGGCCTGGAGTACATGAAACATCTCAGGAGGACAAGCTCCAGGGCGGGAGAGCTTTCTCAGAGTGTCACCTCCTCAGGGTGTCGCCCCAGTAGGGGCCAGGAGTCTGGTCGGCCCACTTCCTGCACCACAAACAAATTCTAAACAAGCTTCAAAATGGAAATAATGAGAGATGTCGATGCCAGATCGATACCCCTCAGAGCACGCTTGTGAACAGAGGCTATGACAGCCGCCGAGGTGCCCAGGATTCAGGTGTGACCGGGTCCTGGGTGAGCGCCAGCTTCGGTTTCTGGTTGCAGACCCCAGAGAAAGGCTTTGAAAGAGCCTTTGCCCCTTCTCCCCCTATTTTGCAGACGGTGACTGACTCCCCTGCTGGAGACCTTCTCCCTACTAGTCCGGCAAAGGCAAAGGCGCTCATTAGTGCTGGCCAGGCTCACATCAAAGGTGGCTGAAGATACAATTTGTAGGAATCTGGTTACCTTTAATTATCTATACCCTCGGGGTGGGGGCCTTGGGGACAGGATCATTTTTTTTAACTGCACTTTACCCAGAAAGGACCACGTGACTGCAGACAGTCTGAGATGATTAAAGATAAGATTGGTGGTGGGAGGTGAGGTTGGGATAGGGTTAAAGAAGGGGTGGATTTCTAATCTGTTTTAGCTTGTTTGTTCTTAAAAATCCCTTGGATGCAGACAAGCTCAGAGGCAGAGGCAACTCAGATAGGCCCTTGCTATCCATAGGTAACTGGACTTACAGTAAAACCTTGCAACCGACCTGTGCGTGCACAGGAGAGAGGTCCATCCTACTTGGGGGCATTTAGAAGGCTTTACACCTGGCTCGGATTGGGCTTCCCCTTTTCTGGTGACATTTTCCCTTGCAGGGATGACTGTGGCTCAGCCAGGCTAGCCTTCTCTCCGTGGCCGAAGGAAGAGTAGAAGACATGATCCAGAGGAATCAAAACCCCTGCCCCATCATCCCCACACCCCCTCTAACAACATACCACGTATGCCCCTGGAGAACCCTGGTGTTTTGTCCTCCTCAGCAGCTTCCATTCAATTACAACCACAAGACTCTAGGAAGCCTTCCTGACTGTCCCTTCAGCTTCTGAGCGGGTGTCTCTCCTCTGTGTGTCCTTGGCACTCTGGGATCACTTTTGATAATTTTATTTAACAAACACTTATGCAGTGCTCGCTAGCACTTTAGGAATACCTACTCATTGAATCCTCATAATAACCAATAAGGTAGTTACTGTTATTGTGCCTATATTATAGATGAGAAAACAAAGGCATCGAGAGACTGGGCAACTTGCTCAAGGTCACACAGCGTGTAAGTGGCAAGGCCAGAACTCAGATGCAGTGTGGTTGCAGATTCTGGGCTCCTAACTGATATAAGGTGTTGGGGTCCAGGAGCGAATGGTCAAGAAAGAATTCTTGAGCCATCTTCAGTGCAAAAAAGGTGGTTTTATTAAAACACGGGGACAGGACCTGGCATTGTGAGGAGTGACTGATTACATATACTTTCAAGTAGGGAGGGGGTCAGGGATAGTGAAAGTCTCTAAGGAATTTGGGGGCAAGGTTTCCAGGACCTTAAGGGCTAGCTGTTGTTAGGATAAGGTCATTTATTACTGCCTAGTAAACCCTTAGTCATGAGACCCTTCAGATGTATATCAGGGGATCATATGCTTGGAGGATGATTGCTAACATATATCCTGGGGGATGGGGGTGGGGGGTGGGGGTGATAAAGGAAGTTTCCAAAGGGATTTTTATATATTAAAGAAGACTTATGGGATCCTGGAGGTCAGGCTAATGTCAAGCTAAAGTTGCCTTTTGTCTCTAACAAAGTGTTAACATCAAGGCAGTTGAGTTCCTGGAGGAAGGTCACCCTGCCTGTCTTAAGTACTTGTCAATGGGCTGCAAAGGGAATTTAATTTTTTCTATATTTCTTTTGCCTTTGTTCTCCACATCACTAAGCACTTTGCTAAACTGCATTTACACATCTGCAAATGCCTTGTTGAATGGTCCATTTATAGATCTTTGCCCCTCACCAGCCTGTGAGTTCTGAGGGGCTAGATTTCACTGCTGGGCATAGTTGATGTTCTAGACCCTTCTAGGATACCATGCCCTGTGTAGAGTCCCACCTCAAATCGAGGTGGAGCACCCAACAACCAGGAATTGTCTCCTGGATCCAAGAAAGGAGCTGTTATAAGTTGAATTGTGTCCCCTGTCCTTCCACCAATTCTTATGTTGAGATCCTACCCCCCAGTACCTTGGAATGTGACTTCATTTGAAAATAAGGTCTTTGTAGAGGTAACCAAGTTAAAATGAAGTGATTAGGGTAAGCCCTAATCCAAAATGTCCTTATAAAGAGGGGAAGTTTGGACATGGAAACACTGATAGGGGGAGACAATGTGGAGATTCAGGGAGAAGATGGCCGTGTGGAAGCCAAGAGGATAGCCCTGGGACAGGTCCTTTCCTCACAGCCCATAGAAGGAACCAACTGTACAGACACCTTAATTTTAGACTTCAGCCTCCAGAACTGTAAGACAATAAATTTCTGGGTTTCAAGTGGCCCAGTCTGTGATACTTTGTTATGGGAGCCCTGGGAATCTAATACAGGCACTTAAATGAGGGTCAAAGACAGCAGCCCCTAGGATCAGCAGCGTTACCTGGTGCTAAGGATCGTCTGCCCACCTTATGCTGCCTTGTCTGGCTCCTCTCTGCTGCCCTCACTCGGGCACCTGATGTATGTAGGCTTAGCCAGGACCATGTCCTGGCACAGGACCAAGCGACCCCTTAGTCACCCCCATCCTTGGCCCCGATGCTGGTCTTACCCTTCCCACGCACCTCAGTCCCAGGCACTAGACTCTTACTGGACCACATGCTGTCCCACAGAGACAGTACCAGCTTCTGCCTGGTACCACCCTGGGTTCAAACCCCACGGCCGGCGCTTATTATCTCTGCAGTCAAGGGGCAAGTTTTCTAACCAACCTGAATCTTTCTTATCCGAAAACGGAGATAGTGCTACCTGCCCATAATTGACATATGCTGGTTTTGACCGCTCATTTCTATCAGCATTTGGATTTCCTTTGCGAAATTCTTTATTTCTTGCTGGGTAAAATTTTGACAGGATTGTGAATGGAGGTGATCTGTCTTCCCCCAGCCAGGGAGGGTATGGACCCCAAGTTAGGCCAATCAAACTCTTTTCCTGGGCTTTGAATCTGGAATAGTCTGGCGTATGAATGGAAACATGCCTGCCTGTTCCCTCTTGCCTGGTCTGTGTCCTGTCTGGATGTTTGGACTCCATGTCTGTCCATTAAGCTTAACACTTTAGACTCCAATGAACTCGCACTGCCTTTTATATGTACAACTGCCCCTGAGAAGTGACACTTGTTGTGGGTGACACCACCTCCTTGCCTGCTCTTGCCCTGGGCCTTCCATACCCAGCACCTACCTACACCCTCCCCATCCTCTCTTCTAGCAAGTTTCCTGTTTTCTCTGAGCTCCAGGGTGCTACCCTTGGAGAGAGAGACCCTAGAGGCCAGGGGAGAGGCTGAGCCAGGGAAAGCTATTGGTGCCACTTTGTCTGTTTTATATACTCAAGTTCCACATGAGACTTCAGTTAAGAGAAAAAAAGGTCATCTCCTGAAAAAAAAAAAAAAGTCATCATCTTAGATCTTTCTATTGCTCTAACGTTGAAGCTTTCTGTTTGTTCAGAACTCAGTTATTCATTCACTTACTATTTACGTAGGCCTGCTCTGCGCGAGGCACTGTGCTGGATGGTTGGGATGCCAGGTGAGGAGACTCGGCTTCCGTCCTCCAAGGGTTCATGAGCTAGAGTAGTGTCCCTCAAATGCAGTATTCTCACAGGGCACTCAGGGAGCTTATTAAAATAGATCTGATTCAGTAAATCTGAGCTAAGGCCTGAAGGTTTGCATTTCTAACAAGTTCTCAGATGATGGAATCAGGAACACAGTGCTCCTTCATGCCTTCTGGACGCTTCTAAAAATCTTAATGCATGAGCCATGATGAGATCAAGCATCTATAGTTTTTTAAATTTTTGATGTGTATTTATTTTTGAGAGAGAAAGATAGAGACAGAGCATGAGTAGGGGAGGGGCAGAGAGAGAGAGAGAGGGAGACACAGAATCTGAAGCAGGTTCCAGGCTTTGAGCTGTCAGCACAGAGCCTGACGTGAGGCTCGAACTCACAAACAGTGAGATCATGACCTGAGCCGAAGTCGGACGCTTAACCGACTGAGCCACCCAGGTGCCCCTAGTATCTATAATTTTTAAATAGTCTCAGTGAATCCAGTGTTTAGCCAAGGTTGAGAACAATTGATCTATAGAGAGAGGCAGACTGTATTAGTTTTTTATGGCTGCCATAACAAATTGACATAAATTTAAGTATCTAAAACAACCCAAATTGAGTATCTCACAGTTCTGGAGGTCAGAAATTCAAAATAAGTCTCACTATATCAATCTCACGAAAATCAGGGTATAGGTGGGGCTGCGTTCCTTTCTGGAGACTTCAAGTAAAAACTTTTTTCTTGCCTTTTCCACTTTCTAGAAGCTGCCACATTTCATGGTTTGTGGCCCCTTCCATGACTCTGATCTTTCTCACATTGCATCACTCTGGCTTGCTGCCCCTCTCTTTGATTTGTAAGGACCCTTGTGATTATATTCAGCTCACCCAGATAATCCAGGATAATCTTCCCAGCTCAAGGTCAGCTGATTAGTAAAGTAGCATAACATATTTATGAATCCTTGGGATTAGAACATGGACATCTTTGAGGGGACCATTATTCTGCCCACCAAACAGACATGGAATAAGATTAAGTCGTACAATGTCGTTCTGCCTTGAAGGGGATAATGAACAGGTGGGGCGGTTCTTACCCAGGCTTGGAAAAGGGAGAGGAGACATGGTCTGGAAGGATTTTCTGGGGGAAAGCACTGCAAAGATCTGTACTGGCTCTAGAGAGCTGATTGTCAAATGGCCAGGAATACCACCCAAAACAACTATCAGCTTGAAATTAGCCATGGGAGGAATATTTACATCATGGAAAACAACGAATGCTACCAATTAGCCATGTTTTTCCCTTCCCCAGAGAATCTGTTGTTAAACATTTACCAGCATACCACTGACGAGGTGTCCCAGAGTTGACTCTAAAAGAGTAGACATGAACAGATAGGTAAGACACTTAACCTTTGAAGTATGTCTGCTCTTATCAAACACAATATAAATTCCCACTGGACAATACCCAAATTTCAGTGCCTCTAGAGCAAGGCTTCTTAGACCTTGAAATGCACACAGATCACCTGAGGATCCTGTTAAAATGCAGATCTGATTTAGGAGTTCTAGGTGAGGCCAGAAAAGAAAAGTCTGCTTTTCTAACAAATTCCTGGGTGATGGCTGGAATGCTCGTCCAAAAAGCATATGCGTAGCCAGATTCTAGAGCAGTGGTGTCTGAAAGTGATCACAAAGCAATCCACTGGTAGAGAGAAGATGATTCTAGAATTTCTATTCACACACCTTACCTACTGATGATGCCACTGATCGTTATTTTATGTGCGTTAGGGAAAACTTGTAAACGCTACCAATTAAACTATGACATGCTATTAATTGTAAGATGCATCCTAACTCCAGAGATATTACAATGTGACAAAATGCATGTGTTTAAATCGATAAAATGCAGTATCTGTACTTAAAATTTTTTTAAATAAGAAATTACACTTAGCAATATTCACTACATGGACTGATGTCAGAACTCCTCCTGGCCCACATGTACGGTTCTGAACGTGTATAGTCCAGAGAGACCCAGAAGCAAAAGTAGGGGTCCCACACCCAAAGGGAGTGGTACCCTCGCTTGTCAATGCACTTTTGTTGTTTACCCATTATTTTTAGTTTTTATTGAGTCAGAGATTATGTTACCTCGTTTTAACTAAAATAGCCTTCATAAAATAGATGAGTGGTTTAATAGGATTCCCGTGGTTTGAAGTTAACACCAATAATATAAGCCTCAGTAAGCAATAAAAAAGGCAGAACTGACATTTCTCCTCTTCGTGCGAGTTCTGCATCTGCCAGATTATGCAATAAAAACAATGATGGTCTAATCAGACCTGACAAGACATTGGGGGGAATAAAAGAGAAATGATCAGAAACACTTTTTGAAATGTGGCTTTACCTCCATTTTTATTATGGATGCATGTCCCCCTTGGGACCATGAGTATTAGTTATTATGGTGGGACTTGTATATAATTCACACACACACTTAGGGAGAGCGGTCTGCTTACTGCAGGTACCCAGGGACCCTTGCTGATGGAGGTTCCACCAGCTTGAATGCCCTGGGGGTGCTCACACCAGCAATTAAATGCTCTGCTCTGAAAGTGGCACATGGGGTTTTTTCTGTTTGTTTACAATTCATTGGCCTAAGCCAACCATATGGGCCCAAATACAAGGAGACCCAGAAGTGCCACCTGGCAAACAAGACCAATGACAGCCCTGAGTATTTTTTCTTCACGAGTTGTGTGTCTCCTGCTCATCTGGGGTCATGATCATTGCCAAATACAGACAGCGCGTGATGCCCTATGTTAGAAGAAGCTGCCCACATAAGCCTGTTTAGCCCAGAAAAATCCTGTCTGGGCTTTGCACGGCATTTGACTATGAAGATGTCTAATATTTGGAGGAATTGTCCAGTTTATGAACAGATGATAAAGCCAAATCATGAAGAAATCACCTTGAAAACTTGTCTAACCCTCTTCTGTTCTGGAAAGTGACAAGATTCCCTCTCAGCCTTGTGCCAAGAACAGAGTTAAGGAGATCTCTCCTCCTGGCTGCAGTGGGCGCGAAGACAAAACAAATTTGGACTTTATCACCTTGAAGAATGGATTTAGTCAGTGGGGAGGATCATGCCCAGGAAGATCTGGAAGCAAGGGTCATTCAGAAAAACCAAAAACCAAAAACCAAACAAACAAACAACACCCAGGGCAGATCATCTGCTCTGAAGAGAATCCAGAGTTATAAGGAATGTTTTCCACCTACAAAGGTTATATATACGTCCTGATTTTTAAAAAGAGCTCCCAGTGGTATAATAAGCCCCCGAGGAGAGACACTTTGGGGCGACTCTGGAGGAATATGTCAGAGCTGAGTCTTGCATGAGGCAAACTTCATTCACATGCAATACTGAGCAAATGAGTGGGAAACAAAAGATGATGTTGAACTAGGATGTAATTACTCATCTGTAGTGGGCTCCCAGCCTGCATCCTGTCTTCATCAGCAACTGGAGTCCTGTCCCAAGTTTCCCTTCCTGGGAGCAGGTGATGTTTGGAAGGAGCAGTAGCTGGGGGAAGTCACCACCGCGTGCCCCAGGGAGGAGACAGCATGCTAGGCAAGAAGTCATTCTTGGCGTATTTGCTGTGAGGCTGGGGGTGGGGGGCTGCAGCCCTGGGAGCAGATAAACAAGGGAGTCTGCTCTGGAAAGTTGTGCTGTCCTGAAGCTGTGGCTAGTTTGGCCTATTGAATTCATATCAAAGCTGGGATTTTAATAAATTAGCTGAACATGAAAGTTTTTTTTAAATGTTTATTTATTTTTGAGAGAGAGAGAGACCAAGCGTGAGCAGGGGAGGGGCAGAGAGAGAGCGAGACACGGAATCCGATGCAGGCTCCAGGCTCTGAGCTGTCAGCACAGAGCCCCATGCAGGGCTCGAACCCACAAATCACGAGATCATGACTTGAGCTGAAGTCAGACGATTAACCGACTGAGCCACCCAGGCGCCCCTCTAAATATGAAAGTTTCAAAGGGCTTTGCAGTTTCTTCAGAGAAGTCTTACCATAAACTCGAAGGCCAGGTTAGGTGCCTCACCTCTGTGCATGCCATGGTCTAGCATGCTATCACCACGCTAGAATAATTGTGTACATGTAATTGTTGCTCTCTGCCCACTGGACTGTGAGATCCGAGAGAATGGAGACTGTATCATCCCCCTGATGTGTGACACATAACATGTGCTTGGCATATTTGATTGAAAGAATGTGTAGATGGGATGACTCATTTCAAGCCCTCAACTGAAAACACTATTGAAATCCCTTGGAGGGCCTATCGCCATGTAGGTTTTGTTTACAGCAGGGCTCCTTAGCCTGGAGTCTACTCCATGCACCCCGTGGTAGGGGGTTCAGTTCAAGCACGGGATTCAGTGTGGGTTGGGTATGTTTGATGAAACTGAAGGCAATATTTTATGTGCGTGTTCATTTTTCTGGAGAGAGTGCCCACCACAGCTTTTTATCAGCTTTTCAAAATGACTCATGGCCTCAAAAAAGCAGAAGAAATTCATAGGCTTGTGTAATGTTTGGCCTTGGCCCTAGCGGAGGAGGAGGGATGGGAGTGAGTTCTGGTTTTGCAGGATAGCCCCTGCCGTCTGCTGGAGATACGGAGAGGCAGACAGTCATTGCTAGGCCCTGCCTAGTGCATGCAAATCCATGCCTGAATTTGAGTCTTGGAGTTTTGCCATTTTGGATTTTAGAAGGCAATGAGCAGTGGAAGAGACCTTGGACAGCAGCAATCCCAAAGAGAAGCACTCAGAGATGTTGAAATCAAGGAGATAGGGAAGTTGCCTCGTGATACGAGAATTGGGGTGTGCAAGAGACTCTGGAGACCAGAACTGGGATAACAAGGTGAATGTGACAGGGAGGCCATTTCTGCTCTTACGGAGGAAGATCTTTCTCCCAGTTAAAACTGCTTGGAAATGGAATGGTCTTTTCTCCTAAGGTAGGGAGTTCCTCGTCACCAGAGAAATTCAAGCAAAGGCTGAATGAAAAAATAGTGGGGCTACAGTGGAGCAATATCCTAAGGCTCTGAGTTTTCTCTTTTCAGTGTCTCCTTCCCAGTAAGTCCATTCATCTTGAAAGGCAAAATTTCACTTTTCTTCATTTGGTTCCTGTAAGAGACTCTCTTTCACCAGCTTCACCCACGGTGTGTAAGCTTTTCGTCTTCAAGCTGAAGTCAGAGGGGTGTGCAGGCAAGCTGATTCTAAATAAATGGGTGAGATTCTGAGCAAAATCTCTCTGAATAATATACTGAAATATACGCTTCTAAAATGTGAAACAGATAAGCAAAATCGCTTTTTTTCTGATGTACTCTGTTTTCTTGAACATCCTAGAAGCAACCGCTCTTGAAGATTGAACTGTCGGAGCCAAAGGCTCTGAAATTAATGGAATGCAATTTTCTGCCATTTGTGATGAATTTCTGGCCTCTTTATGCACATGAAAGTCTTAGGGATGAGCAGAAGCGAAGCTACTAACCAAGAGGTTATTTCGACAAGCTTCTTCCAGCCATCCCTCTATTGTCTTTTCCTGATCACAGCTTTTTGTTTTGCACTGAATAACAATAAAATAAAAAATGAGAACAAGTGAGAGAGAAAACCAACGACGCAATGTTCAGCCAACAATGCAAACAGAATAAAAATGTTCTTCGATTTTAGACAAAAGGAGAAGAATTTCGTTAAGGGCCAAAAAAAAAAAAAATCGTGCAACTTTACAAAAAGCAGCATTGGGAATACCATAACTTTTCTGAGCCACACAGAGTTTCATCTAGAATGTTATTTTCCGTTCTAATACATCCTTGGGCATTGTGGACAAACGATTCCTGTTTAGATCCTTGTTTCTTCAGGGCTTTGCTCAGCTAAGTTCCTCTTTCAGACTCAGCGCGCAATCCCCTGTCTGGAGGAATCTGATCTTTACTGATCTTGCTTTAAGCATACCATGCTTTTGAACTTGTCTTTGGCCTTCCTCTCCCTCTGCCTGGGATGTCCAATCCTGTGGCCAGCTCGCTTGGACCGCTGGAACTAAAACAGCCCCACCCCCACTCCCACAGCCAGATACTATCCATGCTGTCACCCTTTCCATTGTTGTCATGACACATCTCGTGATCTCGCATGCTTACTTATTTGCTTGCATATTATCTGTCTTCCTCAACTGAGACATAATCGCCTTCCTCCGTATAGAGTTTCTCGGCTGCTTTGAAGCATAGGCTGTCAAACTGTACCTACCCAGCCTCCTCCCTTTTTTTGCAATTATCTGATGTTCTCCTAAAGACTTCTCCATTCACAGGCTACTTCGTCACCTGATTTACTGTTCCTCTTTCTACCTGTCAGAATTCTTGGTGACTTCCACAGCCATAGAAAACATCTCTGATGTTTCAGTTCCTTGACTTGCTCATTGCCCCTAAGCTTACCCGCCTCCTCCTTAGCCATCCATGCCCATCCGTTCATCTTTACCTATGTCATTGTGTACAGAATCAGGACCTCTAAACCACTGACCCACTCACCCCTCACCCTCTTTCCCCGGCTTGTGCCTGCCTCCCTCCTTACCCAGTTCAGACTCCCACATCCACCTGCAGACTTGCTGCTTTGCCTCATTATAATAAGCTATCTCGCCCCTGTCTCACTCTTGGTAGTTGCCTGGAAAAATTCCAATCCTGATTAGATCCAACTCTTTGCCGGCTCCTCACCTGCAATCATGGCTGGAAAAAATACATACCCAGATTGATTTGTCTCATTTTAAATTCATGACCACACACCTCCAGTGAGCCCTCGGTGCTGGCGGGCAGCGAGTGCTCCACATTCCCCTAGTTAATTCACTCTTACTCTCCAAGAGGATTATTTCGTACATTCTCCTCTCTCCTCAAACCCCTCCATACCCATGATCCCCTCACTCTTGGCTGCTAACCTCACGTGCCCTTTCACTGAGAAAATAGGAACTCCCACTGGCATGTCCGCCTGCCTGCCTGCACATGAAACCCACACAAGGATGTGTCCATGCCTCCGTTGAAGGCCAAACCTTCCACCTTAGCACTGGATCTCCTCCCCATTCCGTCCTCAAGGACACTGTACCTTTTTCTCCTGCATCCTCACTTTCCCCTCCTGGATCACCCTCATCAGCACAGACTGCCGTAAAATCTGTCATCTTAAAAATAAAGGGATCCCTTGACACCACAACTTCCTCCAGCAACTGCCTCACTTCTCTGTGCCCCTTTCTAGCAAAACTCCTTGAAAACTTCACCACACTTGTTAGCTCCACACGCTCACCTACTGCTCTCTCTTGCAAGCTCTCCAATCATGTTTTTCTCCCAGCCTTCCCACAGAGCCATGGTCAAGGTCCCCAGATGTCTTAGCTCAGGCTGCTATAACAAAATGTCATGGACTGGGTGGCTTACACTACAGACATTAATTTCTCATAGTTCTAGAGACTGCAAAGTCCAAAGGTGCTGGCCAATTGCCCTGGCTTGTAGACCGACACTCTCTGCGTCCTCGCATGGCAGGCAGAGTACTCTCATTGGCTGTTCTTACACGGGCACTAATCTTATCATAGAGGCCTTACTGCCATGACCTCATCTTAACCTAATCACTTCTCAAAGGCCCAACCATCAAAATGGGGGTTAGCATATCAACCTATGAATTTTGGGGGGGGGGCACAAACATTCCATCCCTAACACCAGTGACCTCCATGTTGCCAAATCCAGTGACACAGGCTCAGTTCTCATTTATTAGATCTCTTAGCTGCATTTGGCACAGCTGATCCTTCTTAAAACAATTTTTCCACTTGGCTCCCAGGGCACCACCCTCTCTTGTTCTCCCACTTCACTGGCTCCTCCTTCCCAGTTATCTTTGTGGGGATCCCCTGCCCAGCATCTTAATGGTGCAGGTCACCACACTCGGTGTTTGGACCTCTTCTCTCTACTGCACTCTCTCCTTGGATGACCTCATCCAGCCTCACAGCTTTAGAGCTGATCTCTCAGATGTTTATCTCCAGCCCTAAGCTCTCTGCTGTACTCCAAACTTGAATATTCAACGGCTTCCTTTTATCTCCACATGACTGTCTAGTGGGCATCTCACACTGGGCACGTGCAAACTGATTACACGATTTCTGTACCACCCTCTCCCCCACCTAAATCTCTCTTTCCCAGGAATCTCCAGCTCCATAAATGATACCACAATTTATCCAGTTCCTCAGATCAACCACCTAAGAGTCATCTTTGACTCCTCTCTCTCACACACCCTACATCTAATTGATCAGCAAATTCTTTTGATTCTATCTTCAAAATAAGTCCAAAATCCAACTAAATGTCACCACATCCACCAATACCATCCTGGTCCATTGGATTATTATGGCACTTTTCTAACAGGTCTCTCTACTTCCACCATTGGCCCTTCCAATGCATTCTCCACATAGCCAGGATGAGCCATTAAAATATAAATCAAATCATGAACACTTGCCCCCAAATTCCAAGGCTTCTCAACACTCTTAGAGTAAAATCCCAAGCCCTTAAGGGTGTCTATGAGAGGCTTCACATCCCCTCTGCCCAACAGTGCTTTCTGCCACAGTGGAGATATTCTGCATGTATATTATTCAATATGGTAGCCACAAGCCACACATGGCTATTGAGCCCTTGACATGCAGCCAACGCAACTGAGGGATTGAATTTTAAATTTTATTCCATTTGAATCCAAGTTGCCACATGTGGTTAGTGCCTACCATATTGTATATTGTACAGCCTACAGCATCCCCGGTTTTGCCTGCCATCCCCCTCCCTTCTTTCACTTGTTTCCAGCCACATTGACCTTCCTGAGGCTCCCTTGAGCATTTTAAGCACATCCTCGCCTCACGGCCTTTGCACTTGCTCTTCTCTCTGTCTGGAGTTTACTTCCCCTGAGTGTTCAAATGTCTTACGGCCTCACTTTACTCTGGTCAAATATCATCTCTTCAGGAAAGTTTTTCCGAATGTCCTATACCAATAAAAGCATCACCTATTATTCTCCGTCTTCTCTCCCTCCCTTAATTTTCCTTCTTGGCACTTCTTACCACCTGACATGATATTATAGCTTTGTTTATTTGCTCATAATCCATCTCCTCCTGTGGGTTATAAGCTTCATAAGGTGGAGAGTTGGCTTTGCTCCCTATTGTGTCTCCTGGGCTTAGTTGGTGGTTTGATCATTAGTTGAATGAATGAATGAATGAATGAAACAGCCTCCTTCCAAACCAAGAGTAGGCACCTGTGCTAAGCATAGTAAGGATACAAAGGAAACCCGAGGCAGGGACCCCATCCAGAAGTCCACATGAGCATTGGTAACAGGCTTTGGGTAAGGTGAAAGGGCCTATGTGGAGTCCTGGGGGCTCTTTGTGTGTGGTGTGGGTGGGCGCGTCTGCAGAAATTGACATGGAGAACAGAAGCGACTGAAGAGATTGTTGAAGAAGAGTGTGTGTGGTATACAGTAGGGTTGAAAGGATCTGGGCAGGGCTCCCGGGCCAGGGTAACACCTTGAGCAAGGACATGAAGGCCACAGACCAACAGGAAGCCTTCCTTTCTCTTGTGTGAGGCACCCTGAGCCCATCCACAGCTTCTGCTGGCCCACACTGTCTAAAGCAAACTTCTCAACCTCACTGTCCAGGGTCCCCTCTAATGGAGCTCTGACCTGTTCACGATAACATTGTACAAGGTGTCTATTTTTTCAGTGTTGCATTCAGTGGTCTGCATCCTCTGTGCTTCTTCATTGCATTTAGTATATTTTAAAAAAATTTCTTTTAATGTTTATTCATTTTTGAGAGAGAGAGAGAGAGACAGAGAGTATGAGCAGGGGACGGGCAGAGAGAGAGAGCGAGACACAGAATCTGAAGCAGGCTCCGAGCTGCTGGCACAGAGCCCGACATGGGGCTCAAACTCACAAACCCAAGAGATCATGACCTGAGCCAAAGTCAGACACTTAACCGACTGAGCCACCCAGGCGCACCCGTTGTATTCAATTTGAAATCACTCAGGATGAGGAGCAGGAAGCCCCTTTGGGCCTTGGATCTAAGCTGTTTACCCCAATTTGGCTTTACTTGTAATGAAGCAGGTTCTGATTTCCGTGTCTGTTTCTGGCTTAAAATCTGGAGATTTGATGCACTGGCCTCCTCAGAAGCCCCAACACCTCCAGAATCAGTTGAAAATGTGGCCTCTTCTGGAAGCCTTGCCTGCTTCCCAGAAGACTCAGAGGCTCCTCTGGCTTCTGTAACAATTTGCACACACTTGACAAGGGGCTTAGGACATTGTCTTGTGGCATCCAGCCCGTGTCTGTTCCTTGCGTGTTCTGTCAGCAATCAGCTCAGAGCAGATGCCCAATTACCTCTCCTTAAATCCATGAATGGAAGAAACAGCCCTAACTCCTGAGACGGGGGCAGCACAAAGGCTCTGGCCAAGACCCAAACCCAGTTTTGGAGTGGTCACAGGAGGCCTATCCCGGGGGATCGATATAATACTGTGCCAAAGACTTCCCTCTATTCTCAAGGCTCCATGGCACATTCCCCCAAAAGCCTAAGCTTAAAACGATTTTCTGGGGTTCAGGCTTTGTCTTTGGAAAGTAGGTTTTTCTCCATGTCCCCATCCCCACCTTACACTGATACTGCCCATGTCTGGCTGCTTGCTAGGTCGTTCCATTGGGTCACCAACTTTGAATGGAGAAAGCCAGAAGCTACTATTAAAAACCAAAACCACTCTGGATCCTAACCAAGACAAGCCAAATGTAAAGAGATGCCTTTCAGACAACTGAGTAATTTGAATACGGACTGGGTAAGACTAGGGGATTATTGTTTTGTGAGTTTTCTTGGGGTGATAAATCTTTATATACATATTTAAAGTTTTTTATCAGAGGTGCACGCAGCAGTATTGACAAGTAAAATGGAATTTGCCTCAAAACACTTTAGGAAAGTAAAAGGAAGAGGAAGAGACGAAACAAGGTTGGGAGAATGTTAATAATATTTGAAGCCAGGTGATGGATACGTGGCATTTCATTTTACTGTCTCTACTCTCGTACATGCATGAAATTTTCTATTAAAAAAAAAGGGTCAACCTCTTGCTTCTCCTCTCTCAAGGCTGCAAACTAACAGAATCCCTTGGAGGCTCCAGAGGGTCACCCCTTCATAGAACGTCCTGTGCACTTTTTGTCTGAATGTATTTCTTTCTAGCTACCCGTTTAAGAGCCCGCAGATCTGTTAGTATGACAGCTTTATTAATAATCCTTGGGTTTGAAACTCCTCAAATGAAATGGCAAGGATATCAAGCTTAGAAGAAGGATAAGGTGATTCTGCAAAGGTCAAAGGGATTAAGAGAGCCCAAAGGGGTCCAGCCCCTGGTCTAGGGCATGACCTTCATCACACTGAGAGAATTTTCCTGCTGTGGAAATGGCCACACAAACCCGGGTGGATGAAAGCAGAAGCTCCAGGCCCTGGGATTTGCTGACTGTGAGCAGAATTTGCCCCCCAGGGCCTAGTGCCAGAGCCAGACCACCCAGCAGTAGGACTAATTAAGCTAGGAAAGGTCACTGATGCATTATTTATGTGTAAATGGCTCTATTTAACCAGCGGCCCCCTCCTCCACTAGGTGCCCACCTTGGCGCAGACAGAAAAGGGGCCATCTGAAGTTTTCCAGGCCAGCAAAGACATCTGCCTATCTTATCTGGGGCAGATCCCTCCTGCTGGAGCTGAGGACAATTTTGGATGTGGGGACATGAGTGCTCCTATGTAGTTAAGGTGTTCACTTGGAGGCCTGTAATAGGGGTCTTTAGCAAGGCCATCCCCTTGTATTTGAGGCCACTCAGTAATCACTTACCATGTCTAAATAACGATCATACAGCCACCATTTATTTGTCACTGTGTGCTAGGTCTTTTTCAGGTATTACCACTTTGAAACCTCCTGACACCTCTAACAGTGGGTCAAATTATCCCCTTTTACAGATTTAAAAAAAAAGAAAAAAAAAAGGAAGCTAGGAGATGGTGGTGTTATATATATTGAATTAATCAGCCTCCCAGGATGAATATCTATCTCTGACAGAACTCTAAGGCCCATACCCTTCACTTCCCCTGGGCCTCACCCACCGTCCGTTGTCTTGAGCTGAAACGGCGGGTCATCCAACTCCCTGGGCGACAGTTCACTATGGTCTTATTTCACGCTTTTATCACAGAGGTTGGTGTGGCTCGACTACTCATCTGAAGACTGGCAGAACTGGAAAAGAAAGGAAGCTTTCCGCTCTACCCTAAATTCTTTACTCTCGCTCAAGCCACTCAACCGCACAGCAAGCCAACAACCCTGAGGGCCAGTTTGAGACGTGTATAAATTTTGGTTGCCTGGGGCCTGGCCTGCCTTGTGTTGACGCCATCCCTGTTGGCCTCGGAAATTCTGGGTCTGCAGCTGGGACCTCAGCGCTGGCCTCTGGGCCCGATGGCCTCTGGCTTTGGTCTCTCTGGTTTTGCACAGGTGGCCACTTGGCTGCCTCCGCAGAGCTTATGGTGAATGCCCGGACTTCCTCATCCCCGCTATTTAGCTGGTGACCTCTGGCAACCCAGCGACGGCCCTGCCCTTCTGGCTCAGCCTTCCCGGGCACCTGGTGACTCTCCAACCAGAGGCTGTGCTTTGGGAATCTGACTATCCCCAACTTATTCATAGGATCTGTAATTTCTTCCTGGGTAGTGCCTGAGGTTCTTTGTAAAACTGCTGATCTGCCATTGCACACTGAGGAGAACCAAAGAAGAGGGGGTTTTGTCTTCGCTTGGGTGGGAGCATTAAGGGGTGTGCCGACTCCCCTGGAAGTAGACCGTGGAGATGGCAGCAGCCGCTCTCAGGTGAAACTGAGACCAAGAAATGAGGCCCTTGGTTCAAGAGAGAGGATTCCCAGGGGCATGGGGCCAATCAGGCCCCACCTGTCCCGAACTTCTCCTCTAGAGGCACTTAGCGTCAGTGCCAGGATGATCAGAGAAGGGACACTGAGGCTTCCCTGGAGGGTCGCCCTGTGGCCCTGGTCCAGGTGACCGAGCCCTCTGGGAAGATGTCAGTGCTGGGAGACTTTAAAAACAGATGTTCCGACCGTGTGGCCGTTTTTAGGTATTCCAGTTTGCGGACAGGCCCCTCTCCCTCTCTGTGGTCCGCTTCCGTTTGCCTTTAGACATTTCATAGTTATTCCTTCCCTCCCTGGCAAGGGGGAATTGGTCAAGTTAAAAACAACTGCCTCCCCCCCCCCAATTTGTATGCACAAGAATCATAAAGAATTGGCTATGAGATGAACCAGGCCATCCAATCCACCTCCTGCTAGGGCTGGAGGAACTCTTTGCTCTCTCTGGGGCTTCTCCAGAGCTGTGGAGCTGTGGCCTGGCTGTCACTCCCGTGTCCATTCTATCTGGAAGTCTCCTCTGCATCCAGGCCCCTTCACTCCAGCAACCTCCTGTCCCTCCTCCTCCTGAAGCCATAGGCTTCACTGTTTTCCTCCTTCTTCCCTGTTCTGCCCACCTTCTTTCCCTGGGTGGTGCGGTTGGCCTCCCCTCAATGGACTCTGGGTGTTCCCTCTATGATTTTTTCAGTAGTTTCAAGACTTGCTCTCTCCACCCGACAGAGATTGCTGTGAGTTTCTAAAATCTCAGTGGCCTCCCAGAGGGAGAGGGTGTCAGAGAATCTGTCAAGTGCTTCTAGGAGTATGCCTAAAAAATCCCCCTGGGGGGTGTGAGTCTGGATGTGGTCTATACATGTATCTCTAACTGCCTGAATTTGTGCATGTGCACACTGTGTGTGCGCATGTGTGTGTGTGTGTGTATGGGTGTGTGTGTGAGGGGGGGATAATTATTCAGAATGAAACAAAATATGTTTCCATTAAGCTTAGCTGCAGTTCCTACCAGCAGCCTAAACAAATACAGCATCACCCACCCACAATCCCATTACCTGGCCTCGGCAGTGGGCTATCTCTCCATAGCTGGGGCAAATCAAATCCCCCTATCACCAGGGCATTAGATAGGGTCCCTGTGATGGCAGATCACAGTTCCTTATCCCAAAGGGCCAGTTGCCCCAAGGGCTACTGGGTGCCTCCCTCTTTACCCTTATTGATGTTCTCCCAGGCCAAGCTCTCCCTCCCCTTCATCCTTGTGCCTTTGTTCTCTTCCCCTCCCCCAGCTCCCTAGGCACCCTGATAGTTTGGGAGGCCTGGGAGTCAAAACCCAGTCTCTGACAGAGCCACCCTGGGCCCTCTTCTCCCACAGCCAGTGGGACGCTGGGAGGGAGAGGTCAGAGAAGAATGTGCGTGCAAGGGTGAGGCTGAGCAGAGAGAGGCAAGAAGGGAGGGAGAGAGTGGGAAGGGAACTCCGCATTCCCCATTAGCAGTGCTAATTGCACAGTAATGACTTCGTGTTATTATCAGAAATTTATCCTGGAAAACAGTCAGCTGCCCCAGCAGACACACACACTTCCTCCACAGCAATGACTTAACACTTGAGAAAAACGAGCAGTTTCTTCTCATAAAGAAACTTTTCGTGGCCCAAACTCTGGTGTGTTCACAGGGGCACTGGAGCTGTTCCCTCGCAGCTGCTGCTGGTGTCATCAGAATCTCTTGGAGGGCAGGGGCGGCACCTTCCTCTGCCTGCCTTCCAACTGCCTTGAACAACTGAGCTCACCATAGAAATCCGCTGAGACTGAAGCGGTGAATGTGGAGATGCCTGAGGGCAAGGCTCCTCTCTCTCACCCTGGCCCTCGTCTGTGCTCCAAGAAAATCTGCTCACTCCCCTTTTTGAAAACTGCAGATTTTTTTTGTCCCCAAGTCTTATCACGGGCTGTTCCTGTGTTCTTCAATTCCTTCCAGTCTCATCTGCCTAAAATCTCAAAACTCTACTCCCCCAGGAAGCCTTCTCTGACTTGACCCATTTAACTCAACTCCGATTCCTCTAGTGTTCGGATTCCGATACTTTGTACTATGTTATGTTCACACATTCACCTCTCTTCAAAGCGGTGGACACTCACTGAAGGTGCGTTAGATATGAAGCACTGAGGACATAAAGATGAATTAAATACAGAGCCCAGTCTAGTAACAGTCAACAGTGTGCTGTTGCAAAACTCTATGACAAAGGTAAGCATTGCATGCAATGAGCTAATAAGAAGAGGGACATCTAAGACAGCCTTGAAGGTTAGGGCAGGAGTTTTCTGAGTACTTTGTGTAATCAACTCATTTAAACCTCTCAGGAAGCTGATGAGAGTGGTATTTCTATTATCATCTCATTTATGGACAAGAAAACTAAGGCACAGAGAGGTTTAGTAACTTGTCCACTATCACTCAGCTACTACATGACAGATCTCAGATTTGAACCCAGACAACCTGACTCCAAAGCCCACACTCTTAACCTCTAGGCTTTATAGTGTCCTATAAGAACCAGTGGAGTGAGGAAAAGAGGAAAGGTGTTCAGGGCACAGCAATTGCAAAGTTCCAGAATCTAGAGAGAGCACGGGTGGAGGACAAGAGGAATTGCAGGAACATGAAAGTTTGGGTGGGATGTGAGGGTAAGAGATGAGAGTTATCACTCTGTGAGCACAGCACAGGCAGCCTGAGGACACCAGGAGTGTGTGGAAGAGGAGGCCAGATAGGTGGACAGAGGCCAGGTCTGGAAGGGCCTTGAATGCCATGCTCGAGAAAGTCAACCTCACCCTGAAGGCCCCAGAAGTCTACGAAGGATTTTAAATGAGAGGATGACATAATCATATTATCGTGTAAGGCAACCATCATGATCCAGAAGAAGAATGTCAAGTGGTTGACTAGGGCAGTGACAGGGGTGGGGAGGTCAGGGGTTCAAACATTTTAGAGATAAAAACAGGAGGATTCAGTGCCACACTGATAAGGGGGATAAGGGAGAGGGAAGAGTCAAGGAGGGATCTGAGATTTTTTTAGTTTAGTTTGGTTTAGTTTTGTCTTCCTTTAAGGAGGTAGAGCAGGTTCGTGAGGGAAAATATGAATTCTGTCTTGGACACAGGGGATTTAGGAGGTCTGGGGTAAAGGTGATTGAATGAGAATTTAGAAATGCATGTGTAGAACCACAGAGAGACAGAATCTGGAGTGCTGACGGTCTGGGCTCTGGACCGCCTGGGTTCACATTCAGCTCTGTCACTCGGTACCTGTAGACTGCAGATAGTAATCAGAGTCGTTGCGAGAAGTAAATGATATAGTCCCTATGAAGCAAGCAGGGAGGTCCTGGAACAGAGTGTGTGCTCAGTAAATGTTTAGCGGTGCTACTCTTAGTATTGGCATTATTTAGTGTTTGAAGCCCTCGGAGTGGCTAAGATCATTCAGGGAGTATATGAAGAGACGGAAGAAAGAAGGGACGAGAGCTGAACTTGAGAGAAAATGGAAAGGTGGGGAGGGGGCAGGGGAGAGAGTGAAAGAATCAGGAAGGGAGGGAAATCCATGGAGACTCATGTCACAGAAGAGAATTTCACAGTCGATGGAGGTGTGGGCAACTGCAGCAAAGAGGTCAAAGAACTCATTTGAGACCAATTCCACGCGTGGCCTCTCTCCACGGCCGATTATGTGCACTCCCCCAGGACAGGCCTGCGTATTGAGGGCTCTGCACAGTGCATGACTTGAAGGCCAGTGCGGGAGGAAATCACACAGGGCTGTGACTCAGGTGCCTGGTGTGGACCCGGGTCTGCACAGGACCAGTAAATGCTCCATGAATGAATGATGTGAAAATGACAGGCTCAAATTCTGGCTCTGCCGCTTGCTAGCTATAACCCCAAAAGAGTTATTTGTAGCCTCTCTGAGGCCTCACCACCCAAGTTAGGAGAAGAATATCCAGTTCTCAGGGTTATTGTATGAAGTGAGGTAGCAAATATGAGAGTGCTGTGTAAAGCATAACACGTCTTACAAACGTATGGGAGTATTAATAAAGGTTGGGAGGCTGACTCATTCAAACCACTTACTGTACCTCTCATAAACAGCAGAGATGGAGATAATTATGTCTTGGTGGCCAGGATGGAAAAGGATTTTTGTTGTATAGGACAGACAGAGGCTAAAATTGGGGGAACAAATTTATTCTCTCTAGAGGCTTCAGCCCCTCAATTCCACTGAGGGCTGCAGGCCACTGACCCGAATATATGTTCTGTTGATTCTTCCTGCTTGCCTACTACCGAAATCAAGGATTAAGACTTCCTAGTCCTGACAGTGCCCTATTGGAATTGTTGTTTTAATTCGTTTGGGCATTTTATCTGGTTTCTTTTCATTAGTGCAGCAGCCAGAGCCCTGAGACAGCAAACCCTCTCTAGGCTCCTTGAGGAGAATTCTAGTCTTTGGGGTCCTGGTCTTACAAGAATCTTGGCTTGGCTGTTTCCTGGAAGCTGGACTCTGACCATGGAACACAATCCAGACACAGCAGAGGCTCCCTGAGCTGCCTTCTGAGCAGCTCTCTGTCAAGAGGGAAGCAGCCAAACATGTCCCAAGCCATGAAGCTGCCTGGCCCCAGCCCTGTGTTTTATCAGTGATGTGATCTGCCCTCCAGAGCAGCCATGGGGCCCCACGTGCAGCTGGGGTGGCTCAGGTCAGAGGGCCAAGAGCTTTGCCGAGAGACACAAGAGTAAATTTTCCACTGCTTTGTAATTTATTTCCAAATACTTTTTATTTATTATAAAGTCAATTTAAAAGTATTATAACCTTTTTTTTTTTGTTTTTTTTTTTTGTAGAAGAAGAAAAAATTATGCCCACCCTCCTCAGTACAAAGCAGTGGTACTAACCAGGAATCAGGAGGCCTGGATTCTATCTCTCTGCTGCCTCCTTGCATGTGTGACCAGGGACCAGTCACTTAATTTCCCCACATGCCAAATGGACTTTGAGCATCCACCCATTCTGCCTCTCGGGATTGTTATAAGACTAAATGAATCAATTCCTTTTTGGCAGTGTTCAGGGACTTGTTCAAGGGAAGAATATGGGTTAACCTCTGGACAGTGTGTCTCATGGATGTCCTTCTGTGACCTGAGAGACAGAGAGAGAGAGAGGACAAGAACTGTCATTTGTTTTGACACCTGCCATGAATCAGTCGCAGTATATTAGGTGTTTAACTTAACTCATATAACCCTTGTGCAGTATAAAGCAGGCCTTATATGTCCCATTTTACAGATGAGGAAGTTGAGGTTTGGATTGCTACAGTACAGCACCTAAGGTGTGACACTTGGTCAGTGATAGAGCCAGGATTTGAACACAGGTCTCTGACTCCAAAACCTGTGCTCTTTCTTCTACACAAGGTCAGTCTGAAGAGGAGCACACCTGGATTCCCTTCTGGCTCTTCTCTTCCAGTTGTTCTCATGTCTCAAGTAGTACAGGGAAAGCCTTAGGCACACCATGGTTACTTAGGTACAGCTCTAAAACTTTAAGGGATAATGTTGCCTTCTGACCTTGAACTTATCTCTGCTTCCCCCAGGCCCAGCCTGCTGGATGCAACTAGTCCTGTCCAGTCTTCCCAAGTCTGATCAGGAACACTATGCTTGAACAGAGAGCATGGAACAGAGATGAGACCTCTGAGATGGGGAAGGAATAAGAAAGAGGCAAATGTACCCCTGCTTGGCTCAGGAGGTTTGAATTGTCAGACCTTTCTTAGAAAAGCAAGACTGGACTCTCAAAAATACCTGGGCACATGTGCAGGGCTTTGCAATGTCTTCTGCGTCTTTTTCAGAAATTCCTGAAAATTCTTCTGATGGCTTGGAATGGCATGGTTTGCAGAAGGCACCCCGCTTCGGCTAGAATTGGCTATGTTGGTGTGAAGGATGAGGGCAGGGGGTGACATCTGCTGGAAATACTGATAAAGCTGTCCTGACAGAAACCCCATAAGGATTCCATAGCACTGTTTGTTTTAAATTGTAGTGTAAAGTGTTCCCAGTCCCCAATATAGGGCATCAACTTAATTCTCCACCAGCAGTAGAACGGGTTCAAGTGATAATCTGTTTTCTTAGAGTAAATTTAGAACCCTTGCTCAGAGTGTCCACATGCCTGGCTAGGCAGGAGATGGGGGAGGTGGGGAGAGGAGACGGGCCCCTCATGGCTGGGTCAGAGCCCTCTTGGCTCCAATCCACTTGACAAAGCAGTGAGTACATTTGTATCTATCTCTCTCAGTCTCTCCCTGGACGTCAGACAATGGGCTATGAACGTCAGGCTGCTCCCTTCACATCTCTGCTGGGGGCTTGGAGAGGAGGAGGGGATGGGGAAAGGGCTCCCTATTTAGAAATTGCATTGAGATGGAAAGACAATGTGACACATCGGCTCATGTCAAAGGAGCCCATTCTTCTCGCCTACGGCATTAGCAATTTCCTACCGAGGTTTAATTTTTCTTTTTTTTTTTAGAAATTGTTATTTTGTTTTAATATATTTTATTTGTAGCACAACTCAGCAGGCTTTTACTGCTCAGAGCAGCGTGGGGACCTGTCCAAAGGCAGTCACACCACTGCCTGAGAGACTTGGGGTGGGGGCAGGGCATGTGCACTTTGGCTATTTCTGAGGAGAGGAGGGCATAGGAGTGGAAGGCTGCTAGTTTCTGCCTCAAACCTCCTCCCGTTCCACTTTCCATCCCTCCTCCAGTCCCCCTTCCTGCTTCTGAGCAGTCGGGGAGGTGTGTGCGGCAGACTCAGAATGCTCCGGCCACAGTTGCAGATGAGATGAGAGCACTGGGGGAGGGGAAGCCCAAAGTGAGTCTGGACACCGTCTTCTTTAGAGCCAGAAAAACTGCTCTTCTGCCCCTCTTTCCTTTCCCCATTCAGCCTCCTCCTTTCCCTTCATGTGAAATCCTAGAATGTTGTTGCTGGAAGGAGCCTCTGAGAGCTCCTCATCTAGCTTCATCATCTGACAAATAATGAAACTGACACCCTGAGAAGGGACGTGACTGCCCTGTGGCTGGTTTAGTGCACCAGTTCTGGAACTGGCCTCCCAGTGCCCAACCCAGTGCCCTTGTTTGCCATTATGCCGTGCCGTCTCTGCCCCTCCTTCTCTCCACCCACCCCTAAATCGAAACTCAGATGGTCTTTCTCTGAAAGACAGAATTGAGGGGCAACAATTCTACTTCTTTCTACCTCCTTCCCTCTTTATGTCTGAGTGGCACCCTGGGAGTCTGAATTTGGTCTTTGCCTGTGGGAGTGGGCTTGTCAGGGAAAGAGGTTTTAGAGAGGAAAAGTTCCCATCTTTACATGTTTTTTGTTTGTTTGGTTGGTTGGTTGGTTTGTGGCTGGTTATGTGACCACAGGTATCAGCATTAACTTGTTAGGGGCAAAGAGAGAGAGCATGAAGAAGACAACTAAGGCAGGGGTTTTTCTTAATATAAGAAAAAATTATGTTTCTTTTTTATCTCTCTTTCTGAATGAGTATGCCCTCATAAGCATATCTGTCCCTCCATCCCTCTTTCTCTGTTCTCTGTATCTCTCCCTGTATCTCCTATATTTGTTTCTATATGTCTCAACCTCTGCCTCTCTTTCTCTTGTCTCTGTGTCTCTGTTTCTCTCTGTCTGTCTCATTTCTGTCTCTTTTGTACACACAGATTCACGCACTGCAAATTCAATAGTTATTGACTGACCTGGGAGCCCCAGCCCCTTCCCCCAGCCCTGTCAGAGCAGAAACTCCTCCCTGTTCTGTTGAGAAATGCCAGGTCCAGAGCTGCTGCTGGGGTGCCAGAGAGGATGCAGAACCATTTGCCTAGTGTGGAGGCTGAATCCGGGAACAATGAGAAATTATCTGCTAATTCTCGGCTCCTGCCACCTGCTCTGCTCCAAACAGGCTCCTTTGCCTTCAGTTTAGATGTAAATTCCCCCACTCGTTGTAAAGCAAAATATTGATTTCCCTGCATCACAGGCCTGGGCCCTTGGAAGGTCCTGTGCTTTTTCATTCTCTGCAAAGGCAAAACAAGGCGCTTTGTTCTGTGAATTTTCCCAAGAACTCAGGAGGGGGAGGGAGAAATCGCCCGCGGAGTGGCAGAGTTGCCATAAACATGGGTAGAGAGCAGTTCTTCTCCATTTGTATTTTACACAAACACAAAACTGCTGCCTCGGAAACTGCTAGTGATCATGTAACAAGGGGCCTCCCAGGAACTAAGCTCTGCATTGGGAGGTGGAGAGGAAGATGACAGGGCTTCTGGGCTCCTCAGGTGGGTTCCAGAACCACTGGGAAGCAAATGGGGACTCCACAGCCTCACCTGTTCTTGGAACAGCAACCGAGTACCTCCTTCAGGAAGGCGGCCTGGATTGCATAGTGTCTCCGGGATCAAGCCTGCTCAGTCCCCCTGGCCTGAGTTTCTAGCCCTCTCCTATCGTAGGCTCCTGAGATCAGGGTGAAAGGTCTGAACCCGCCACAATTGTCCATCCCTCCCCACCTCCTTAACGCTGTGCCCACGCTACGATTGCAGCAACTGGGTCTTCAGCACCGTGGACAGAGCCAAGGAGCGCTTTTCCAAAGCAAAAACCGCCTGGTCCAGCCTACGTCCTCGCAGGCCTCTGCTTGGCGCTCTGTAGCTGCCGGGGACTCTCAAGTCCACGGGCCCGCTAGCACGGCTGGCGCAGATGGCGCATGTGGAGACCGCCAGGAGCTGGGGCTCCGAATCTCCTCCCTCTGGAACGTGAGTCACCGCCCTAGCCACTTCCAATTAGCGTGCTAATTAGGAGGAAAGACCCTCCTCCCCCGTCCGCCACCCGGTACACACCAGGCCCGCGGCTTCCGGAGGTTCCAGCTAAAGTTTCCTTCCCAGCTCCGGGGAAGCTGGAGCTTCGGGTGAGCCGCACACAGGAAGGGGCCCATCCGCCGACACGCCAAGGACGCAAGATTTTCGTGACAGGGCCCCCGCAGGGCCGCACCCGGTGGCGGCCCATAGATCTCCACGGCTGAGTGCGGTGCCTCGGAACCCCTCAGCCAACCTGCTCCTGGACCTCACGCCATAGTTCCTGGAAGGGAAGTCTGCCTTAAGTCTAGCCTCAACCCTCCCGTTTTGTTTTCCGTCTTTCTGGCCCTTGTTATGCTTCATAGTAAGATACATTATCTCCGGTGGTGTTCCACAGCTGCGGGGAGGTGGGTCTGGCGGGAACAGAGCGCTCTCTTGAAATGCCCCCATTCCTATTTGCCAGAAACTTTCCCCTCCCGTTGCCATGGAGAGAGACGGCCGCTGCCTCCCGTTGCCATAGCAACGTGCGGGTATCGTGGACCGCAGGATTGCGGGGCTCAGAAAGTCTTTCTGCAGTTCGAATAGCCCCGCAGTCTTGGGGTCTTCTGCCTCCAAAGCTGAGGACCTGGGACCAATCTAACTTCTCCCGTTAGGAACCTTGACCGAGGTTCTCCCACCCCCAGCCAGGTCACCCATCTTTCTGTTAATGGGTTTATCTATTTCGTTGCCACTTGTGTGGCATGTGGCGATTTACCCAGGCAAACCCTATCTTTCGCAAACCCTATCTTTATATTCCCAGGCAGCCTGTGCTGCACTCATTATCGTTATACCCCTTTTACAGAGTGGGAAATTGAGACTCAGAGAGGCCCAAGGTCACACCAGGCAGTGAGTGTGGGGTCAGATCCCAGGCTCCACTCTCCAGCGTGCTGGACAACCGGGCTCCCCTGCCTCGAACCCGCGGGGACTCAGACCTGTCCCCGGGTGTGGAGGGGGCGGCCGCGAGGCGCCAGACTTGCCAGCTGCCGCGGGATACCACGTGAGGGGCGGAGACCCTGCAGGGAAATGATTAAAAGCTGAACGGAGCCGCAGGGGGCCGCTGCGGGGAGGGTCTTCTTGGGACCGCCTTGCCCCGCCCCAGTCCAGCAGCAGCAAGGGTTCAGGCGGCTGCTTGGAGAGCCGGGGTGTCCGGGGCATGAGCGGGGTGTGGGGGACCGGGGGGCCTCGGTGCCAGGCGGCGCTCGCGGTCCTGGCCTCTCTGTGCCGGGCCCGGCCGCCCCCTCTCGGGCTGGACGTGGAGACTTGTCGGAGCTTCGAGCTACAGCCCCCAGAGAGGAGTCCGAGCGCGGCCGACACAGGTAACGGGAACCCCGAGCCCCCCTCTCTTCCTGGGTTCTCGCCCCGACCATCCTCTGTCCCCAGAGCCCCGGCACTGGGAGCCCCTTAATCTAGACAGAGAACTCCAGCTCAGGATCCTGGATTCGGAATGAGTCTCAGCCTGTGCCCCGTTCCACCGCCCACAGGGCAAGCGGAGAGACGTGAAGGGGACCCGGGAGGCAGAGGATCCCTGAGCTCCCTCCCGTGTGACTCTACAGGACTCCAGCGCAAAGCCGCGCTCCTCGGGTGCTGTGCCCCTCGGGGGCCTCAGTTTCCCTGGTGTCTCTCCGCTCACCCTGCGGGCTATCTGCCAGGGAAGGGGTCTGTGGAGCGAGTAGGAGACCAGGAAGTAGCAACTCGTCTCTTGGGTTGTCAGGGTCCCAAGGTCCGTCTGTCGGTCTGCGCGTCCGTTTGTCTGTTCTCTCGGGGAACCCGTCCGAGCCCCCTGGTCTCAGGGAGAAACTTAGGTCTGCGAGCCGCACGAGGTCTTTGTGTCCGGACGTCTCTCCGGCTGCGAGTGGCTTTCTGCGTCTCCGGGGGGGGGGGGGGGGGGGGGGGGGGGGGGGGGGAGGGTGTCTCGGCATCCTCCCCCACCCTCGCCCCTATAACTCGCTCCCTCGGTCTCTCTCTGACTCACTCGGACTCGGGGCCGGTGCGCGACCGAGCCGGTGCCTCCCGCCGACTTTGCCAAACGGGCGCCTCCTGCCCGAACGGCGCGGACCCTGCGCTGGACGCAGCCCCCGGCGGCCGCCGAGCCCAGGCGGGAGCCCGAGCCGAGGCGAGCTCGCCGGAGCCGGTGAGTCGGGAGCTCGAGCCCCACGCCGGGCCCGGCGCGCGCGGCTGCGGGGTCTCTCGGGAGTCGCGACAGCGGGAATGGCGTGTCGCGCCCTGGCGGCGGGAGCCGCGGGAGGATAGGCGGCCGGCCAGCCCGGGTATTTACTTGCCGCACCAGCGCCGTGCGGCCGCGCTCGCCCGCCGCAGCCGGGCTTCTTTGTCCGGATGCCGACGCCTGGAGGGTCCTGGGCGGCAGGGAGCACCCGGTCGTCCTCCCTCCGGAGGGGAGGGGCTGTGGGGCAGTGCGAAGCCTCGAGAGGATGCAGAGTGGGGGTGGGGAGATCCTGCAGGGACCGTGGCGCCGGGATTCCTTTGGCTCCG